>NW_028258142.1:19067500-19375000 GCF_053883595.1 Heterocephalus glaber | reverse complement strand
TCGTGACTTTTTCTTTTTGTTGGATTCTCCCCCTTTGCGTTTAATTTGTCACACCCAATGGATTCATTCTGCTGGGTTTCCTGGGGTTGTGATCCTCATTGTCTTTTCCTAGGGTATTGTCTAAAATTTTTGGAGTGCCGGTTTGGTATTCATGAAATTCCTGAGGTGCTCTTTGTCATCAAAGTGTCTTATTTCTCCATCAATTTTGAAAGATAGTTTTGCAGGGTACATCAATCTGGGTTGGAGGCTGTTTTCCTTTAGGGCTTGAAATACATCACTCCAAGCTCTTCTTGCCTTGAGGGTTTGCATTGAGAAGTCTGCTGTGATTCTGATGGGCTTTCCTTTGTACGTGATTTGTTTCTTTTCTCTCACTGCTTGTAGAATTTTATTCTTCTGTTGGATTTGTGGAATCCTAACTATTATATGTCTATTTGTAGAATTATTTTGATCAAGGCTAGCTGGAGTCCTATATGCCTCACTCATCTGTATGTCAAGTTCTTTTCCCCTGCTTGGGAAGTTTTCTGCCATCACTTCTGTGAACAGTTTTTTTTATGTCCTCTGCACTCTCTCCTCTTTCCTCACTGACTCCAATCAGTCTTATGTTATTCTTTTTTGCATCATCTAGCAGCTGCTGGATGGATTTCTCGTGTTCCTTTACAATTTTGAAGCAATTTTTATTTTCCTGGTCACTAATTGCAATCTTTTCTTCTATATCTGAAATTCTATCCTCACATTCGTTCATTCTACTGTGCAGACCTTCGATGGAGTTTTTAATCTCCTGGAAATCTATTTGCATCTGTTTTATGGATTCCATTTGTTTCCTATGTTGGGATTCCATCATGTTCCTCAGATCCTCAATTTTTTTTTATCTGTGTCCTCTCTAGATTTATTAGTCATGTCTTGCACCATGAGCAAAATCTTTGCTGTTATCTGAGTAATTATTTCTGATTTCATTTTTCCCAGATCCTCTTTTGTTGCCAGTTCAGAGAGTCCAGGTGGTTGAGTATCAGATTGTTCCATCTCATTTCCCTTTGGGGTTGCTGGAGGTGATCCGGAAGTCTGTTTTTGAGGCTTGTTTACGTGTCTTCTCATTTTCATGGCGGGGGGGTGCTTCTGGCACCCACGCAGCTCAGCTTCTCTGCCCTAGGAGCTTGGGATGGCAGCGGGGGAGCTTCCTTCTGGGTGCTGGGACTGGCTCAACTTCTCTGCCCTAGAAGCTTGGGATGGTGGTGGGGGAGCTTCCTTCCAGGTGCTGGGACCAGCTGAACTTCACTGCCCTAGGAACCTGGGATGGAAGTGGGGAAGCTTCCTTCCAGGTGCTGGGACTGGCTCACCTTCTTGGCCCTAGGAGCCTGGGATGGCAGTGGGGGAGCTTCCTTCCAGGTGCTGGGACAGGCTGAGCTTCACTGCCCTAGGAGCCTGGGATGGAGGCGGGGAGCTTCCTTACGGGTGCTGGGACCGGCTCACCTTCTTGGCCCTAGGAGCCTGGGATTATTCCTCACATTAAATTCAAATTATACATCAGTTCAAACAGCACTTCCTCAGGTCAGCCTTTCTTAACTCTCTTCTCTCCTACAGACCAGATCAAGTCCCCCTGTTTGAGGCACTTGGAGATGCTGGAATTTCCTTTCATAGGATGCATTCCAGTTTAATATACTCAATTTATTTTAGAATTTTCTAGGAGCTGTCTCACCACCACTATTCCCACCCACATCATGGTATCTAGCAGTTAACATAATGTTTGACATATGTAGATGCTAAATCAGTATGTGTTGAATGAATGAATGCAAGTGATATTCCCAGAAGCCTCAGGAGCACTCCTAAACCTCACCAATCATCATCCTCAATAAGTGGCTTTCTTGCTGGGTTTTCACATCCTGGAAAATTCTGCAGAAGGCCTCTATGTGCAGAGGAGAGAATTAAAACCTAAATAACCAAGCAAGCTAACAGAAACAAAACTAAAGAGATTTCCTACGGGTAAGTAAGCCCAAGGCAATATTCTGTGAAGATGCAATGGGACAAGGTAGATATTTTTGCTTCTTTCAAGGAGAAGCAAAAGCAGGAGTTGACAGAACTGATGGACACACCCTCTTTCTCTCTTCTCACAGCTGAGCTTCCATTTACCAGGCAATTTTAGATCAGAAGGACTAAGACTGATTGTTCTAGAAATACAGTTTATGGAAACAGTCTTTATACCAACAGATCTCCAGAAGTCAGAAAAAGGAAAAACAAGAACCACTGAGATGTCTTTGTGAATTGAGTTCTAGTATTTCATTGTTGGGTTTTTTTTGTCTACTTTATCTATCTATTTGTGATAGTAGGGGATTGATGTCCCCCACTACTATAGTATTAGTGCTTATTTGATTTTTCATGTCAGTTAGTATTTGTTTTAGTTGGGCCTACTAGTATTTGGTTCATATATATTTATGATTGTCATCTCTTCTTCTTGGATTTTTCACTTTACAAGGATGTAATGTCCTTCTTTGTCTCTCTTAAATAGGGTTGGTTTGAAATTTACTTGATCTGGAAAGAGGATAGCTACTCCTGCTTTTTTTTGGCTTCCTGTCACATGGAGTATTGTTTTCCACCCTTTAACTTTCAGTCTATGAATTTCTTTTTGAATGAAATATGTTTCTTGTATGCAGCATATTGTTGGATCTTGCTTCTTGACCCATTGAGATCATTAACAATTGATGGTTATAACTGATACGTATTGACTTATCATTGTCATGACTTTTCTTTTTGTTGGATTCTCCCCCTTTCCATTTAATTTCTTGTCATGCCTGCTGGATTCATTCTGCTGGGCTTCCTGGGGTTGTGATTCTCATTGTCTTTTCCTAGGATAATGTCTAAAATGTTTTGGAGTGCTAGTTTGGTATTCATGAAGTTCCTAAGGTGCTCTTTGTCATGAAAGTATCTTATTTCTCCATCAATTTTGAAAGAATCTTATTTCTCCATCAATTTTGAAAGATAGTTTTGCAGGGTACATCAATCTTCATTGAAGGTTGTTTTCCTTTCCTTTAGCGCTTGAAATACTTCACTCCAGGCTCTTCTTGCCTTGAGGGTTTGTGTTGAGAAGTGTGCTGTGATTCTGATGAGCTTTCCTTTGTATGTGATTTGTTTTCTCTGACTGTTTGTAGAATTTTGTTCTTCTGTTGGGTTTCTGGAATCTTAACTATTATATGCCTACATGTAGTTTTTTTTGTTTTTTTTAAACCACAGCTAGTTGGAGTCCTATATGCCTCACTTATTTGTATGTCAAGTTCTTTTCCCCTGCTTGGGAAGTTTTCTGCCATTACTTCTGTGAACAGCTTTTTTATGTTGTTTGCACTCTCTCCTGTTTCTTCATTGATTCCAATCATTCTTATGTCATTCTTCTTTGCATCATCTAGCAGCTGCTGGATTGATGTCTCATGGTCCCTTACTATTTTTAAGAAATTTTTCTTTTTCTGGTCACTAATTGTAATCCTGTCTTCTATATCTGATATTCTGTCTTCACATTGGCTCATTCTGCAGTGTAAACTTTCAATGGAGTTTTTAATCTCCTGGAAATCTGTTTGCATCTATTTTATGGATTCTATTTGTTTCCTGTGGTGGGATTCCATCATGTCCCTCAGCTTCTCTATTTTTTTATCTGTGTCTGCTCTAGAGTTATTAATCATGACTTGCACTATAGATACAATCTCTGTTGTTATCTGAGAAATTATTTCTGATTTTATTTTTTCCAGGTCCTCTTTTGTTGTCAGCTCAGGGAGTCCAGGTGGTTGAGTATCAGATTGTTTCATCTCATTGCCCTTTGGAGTTGCCTTAGGTGATCTGGAAGTCTGGTCTTGAGACTTGTTTATATGTCTTCTCATTTCAACAGATGCAGCCTGCTGAGTCTTTGTTGAGGGGACTTTTTGCTTACCCAGTGGTCTTCAATTCTCAGCAAGCCCAAGGGGCCTTTCCTCTGCTGCTCACCACTGTACCAATTCCTGGCTTCAGAATGGTGGCTTTCTGGTTCCCTGCACTGCCCTGTTGTCTAAGCAGGGCTCAGGCTGGGCCCTGTGCATACCTGGAATTGTATCTGTGCTTGCCTCTGGCTGGGGCCTGCCCTCTGCATAGCTGTTGTCTGGGAGGGCCTTTGGCTGGGGGCTGTGCACCCAAATCACTAGTGTCTGAGCAGGCTTGTGGCTGGGGTCTGCACACATTTACCAATGGTATCTGGGTGGGCTTCTGGCTGTAACTTGTGTGCCTGTGCAGCTCTTTTCCAGGTGGGCTTTTGGCTGGGGTCTGTGGGCCCAAGCTGCTGGGGTCTGGGTGGGGTCCTGGCTAGGACCTGCCTGCACCCACACAGCTCTGGTCCACTCAGGCTTCTCACTGGGATCTGCACACAGTTACTGATGGTGTCTGGGCAGCCCTGAGATGCCTTAGTGGATTAAGAAATAGAAAAATTAAGCTTACTGGCCACTGGCAGGACTTCTAGAATCCAGACTTTGTGCAAATAAGCAATGATTTTCAGTGACTTCTAGAGCATTGCTAATTTTCACTGAAATGCAGACCATTGCTCTTAAGGCTTTGATTAAAGACATCAACAAAACAAAGCAGAACATACCTCTGCTCCTGGCCTATCCATAATGCTCCTTTTCTAATTGCTTCACAATGTCACCCTTCCTTCATGGCAAGATTCCCTACTTCTCTGAAAGACACTAGCTCACTTTCTGAGACACTAAGTCATTCTGGCTAAGCCAGGAATCTTGAGATGTCAGGAGGAGGAACACTCAGCTGGGCATTGAGCAGAACCAGAAGACCCTTGGGTCATGTGTCACCTCCCTGAGAGAGCAGTAGCCTCTGTAAATCTTAGTGAAACCATGATTCTCAAACACACACATAGCCCTCCCTAAAATTCTCTCTTGGGATCAGATTCTTCTGTTAAACATTTTATAGAATCCTGCAATTTTAGTTGGCCCTAAAATTAAACTACAGAAGTCCCTCTCACACCACAAAACATTATTCAAAAATTAAGCACATTGTATCGGATTTTTTGTTTTTAAATTATTTTTATCTTGTGGTAAAATATAAATAACATATTTCATTTTGATCATTTTAAGTGGCAGTTCAGTGCCATTAAATATATTACAGTCTTATGCGATCATTACCACTATCCACTTCCAGAACATTTTTCATCTTATGAAACAGAAACTCATCATTATACTCATTAAATAGCAACTCATCATTACCTCCTCCCCATAGCCTCTGGCAACTACCCTTCTTTTTGTCCCTACAAGTTTGATTGCTCTAAATACCTCCCATTGATACAGGCATGATATAGAAGATGAAATAGGACCTCTAAATGATAACAATATAATTTCCAACCTGTTAGATGTCTGATACACCAAGTTCATGTTCTCTAAAATCAAAGAATGAATTCTGGGAACAATGGAGGTTAAAAGTTAAAAGTATTTATTGAGAGGCTAGCTCCTGAGAGCCAGGAGTGGTCCCGAATGGGTAGCCAACGACCTCACTTTTTAAGAGGAAGTTTTATAGAGCAAAAACAATGTGGATACAATGTGAGTTAAAGCTATGAACAACCAATAAGATTACAAGTATAGTCATTTAGGTAATGTGATCCAATGGGGGAACAGGTCACATAACAATTGTATGTGGAGGGCTGGGGATTTAGTTCAGTGGTTCTGCCTCCTGACTTGCAAGTGCAAAGTCCTGAGTTTGATCCCCAGTACCAAAAAATAAACAAAAACCAAAAACCAATTGTCCATGGAAAGAACAAAGACTTTCTAGGAAATGATGACTCTGGAGGTCTTGGTCATCCACCAGGGTGACTAACATCTATCTGGACTTTATTAGGCCAGGTGTTACCACTTATTTTGTCCTTTGGGGAAGTATGCAGGCCTGTTCATTTCATCTTTATGTTGAGGGCTGGTCTCTAACAGATGTGTCTCTGGCCATAGTTTTAATGTGTTTTGTGCTGACTCTGTTGAGGGCCCAGCCCTATCTGACTGGTTATAATATTTCTACCTAACTTAGCTGTCTACAATACCATAAGTGGAATCCTATACTATATGTCCTCTTGTGACTGGCTGGCTTCACTTAGCATAATGTCCTCAAGGTGCATCCATGGTGTAGCAAATGTCAGGACAGAAGTGGCTTATTTCTATTGTTGCCATAAAAATAACACAAGATAAAATATCTTCACTTAGAACTTGTAGACATTAGAGAATAAGCTAGCAAAATGCTGATTCAGAATGACAGAATCAGCATGAAACAGCACAGTGCTTGGGAGGAGCTTAAATTTGATGGAAAAGGGGGGAAAAAAGAAAAATTTTAGGAAAAATAAGAGGTTTTGATCATCTCCTTTAAATACCATCACCCACCTTGGAAGTTGAATTTCAACATATGAATTTGGGGAAGGATGTACACATTCAGACTATAGCATATGTAAATGGTGATCAAAATATACGGTGAATGTTTAAATTTTTAAAAATTTATCACAATAAAAGATTTATTGCCATGATCTGTCAAAATACTCCCCCTCACTTTGAACACACTTGTCCCTCATTCTTGCCACTTTCTGAAGCAGTTCTGGAAGTCTTCTTTCATGAGTGTCTTTATACATTATGATAAAAAAATACAGTGAATGGTGCTGCTGAGTTCAATCCAATGAAAAGGCAGGCTTGGAAGTACTAGTGTGTTCTCATCCACATTATTCACCAGATCTGGCACCTTGTGATATCTGGTTCTTCCTCAACATCAAAGCAACTATGAAAAGTAAATTTTTAAAATCAACTCAGGATATCAAGGCAGGCCCAACAGCTCAACTAAAGACACTCAGGAAAAAGGACTCCAGAACTGCTTCAATAAGAGGCAAGAATGAAGGAATAATTGTGTTTGAATTGAGGGGTAATATTTTGAGGGGGATGAATGGCAATGTAGCTTTTACTGTAATGACTTTTAAATTTTAAATATTAACATGTTTTCAATCACACCATGTGTGTTTACAATGCAGCAATGTGTGAGAGGTCCAGTTGCTTCACATCCTTGCCAGTAATTGGTATTTTCTGCAAACTCACTCTAAAAATAGTTTAAAATGGTTGCTAATGATGAGCAGAGTTTGTTTTGTTTATTTTGCTTTATTCTGTAGAAGCAAAGTTTCTACAGGCTTTAGATCTATCTAAAGAAATCAGTGATGAGATAAAGTATTCTTCTGGGTAATTTAGGTAACTGCTCTCTTAAATTATGTCTTTTTCCTTATTATTACTTAATTAAAACTTTTACAACCAGCATCCTTGTTACTCAGTCAGTAGATAGGGTAGCAATAGGTCCTATGTTCCAGAGATATTTTTAAACATTCAAATGAGATTGTATTTTCATTAACAGGAAATTTTCTACTTCCTTAATGCTGTTTGGTAAAGAATGTTAAGATTCCTGTCCTCTGGGGAAAACCAAGGCCATAATTAGAACAATGGCTTGTTTTTCTGTTTTTGTTTTTCAGTTATCTGTCTACATGGTACATTATCCACTTTTGAAATGATGCACAGCCAGTTTAGCATAATGAGTTGCCCCAAATTTCTTTCTAGCTCCTCTCATTGCCTAAGCCAACTAATTTCATTTCTCAGTCAATACAGAAATGCTACAAACTAATTTTAAATAATTATCATTGGTCCAAATGGAACATAATTAGAGAATTAGCTCAGTAATAAAAATAGTTATATAAACCAGTGTAAAGATGTAAATACTCATAGCTTGAAGGGCTCACAGCTTTTGGAGCTTTGATTTTGTGATTCTTCCTCTTCATTAGCTTGGGAAATTGAAAATAAAATGAAAAAATGTTCAGCAGCAGTGTGACAGTGAATGACAGGGAGGAGGGGTGCCACCCAAGCAGGACTCCTCTGCCCTCCCTGGCCTGTGGCCCATCAGCAGGTCACAGGCCAAGGCAACATAACATTATCTGTAAAACCAGCGCTTTATAAATGAAACACAGAGGCTTCTGAAAAATTTCACCTAATTGTTCCTAGTGAAATTGTTGATTGTTTAAATTACAAATTAGACCAGGAACTATTGTTTTAGTCTCCCCAGGATAGTTTCTAGCTGTGTCTCTTGAGGTCTTCAGGCCTGAAGGGTTCTGCAGGGAATAATGAAAAGCCCACACTTAGCTACATGATTTAGAGCTACTCAAGCCCAATAGGAGTTGAAAGGTACAGTCATACACACCTGTAATCCCAGCACTGAAGGAGGCTGAGGCAGGACGATCCTAAGTTTGATTCCCACCTGAATAATTTAGCAAGACCCTGTCTCAAAATAAAAAATAAAAACCTAGGAATGTAGCTCAGTGGTAGAGAGCTCCTGGGTTCCATGCCCAGTACTGCAAAAACAAAAAGTAGTAGAAAGATAGAAGATTAAAGCTTCTCAAGAGGCTGTAGTATTGTTCTCTATGTTCTTCAAGATTCCAGAAAAATTGTTTCCTCAGCAGTAAATCCCAAATATGAGAAGAATATGGAACTGACATTAGCTAAGCACCTACTACATGCTAATCACTGCACTAGAGGCTATTTCATGAATCTTGAAATTTAATCCTATCAACTATTTTGTGAAAGAAACATCTCCCATAATCACTTGTACCTAGGGAAATCAAGGGTCAGGAAGGTAAAATAAGTTTCTCATGTTGCTAGTGATCAAACTGAAAGTTCCACTAGACTGGACTAGTTCCAAAGTTTACCCTCTTTCCAAACCACATCCCCAAAGACCTGACAGCATCCCCTAAAAAAGCCTTCCCTTACTAGAAGTGTCAAAAAATACAGGATGTGCAGTTGTATTTTCAGATAAATAACAAATAACTTTTTAGTATTTCTATGTCCCAAATATCACACAAAACCTATGTATAAACTAAAAATTATTCCTTGTTTATCTGAAGTTCAAATTTAACTGGGTATCCTGTATTTTGATTTGCTAAATCTAGCAACCTAGCCATCATTGATGCGTTCTGACCATGATGTAGACATCAGTGTTCTCAAGTTGCTATTCCTTATGAAATCATTCACAAAGAATTTTTCCCATGGTATTTTCTCAGGTTGTGGTCAGATTCTAAGGGAGGGATTGATTCATTTGAGCACAATCACATACATGTAGGAAAATAACAAGTACTTTCTTCTTCAAGGATCACTGAACTATAATGGGGCTGGAACACAGTGGGCTGGCCAGGTATATTTCCATGAAGCCCAGGCATCTTGTTCAGAACTCTCTAAAATGTGTTTTGTGGAGTCTTAGCCTATGAGCTATTTATCTGTGGACAGATAATGTTGGGAGTTGCTACAAATGGTGCCCCTTGGAGAGACTTCTGGGGCATGTTAGATTATTAAAGATTCAGAGAAAACCTATAGAAAAGACTATTGTTAACTTTCTGGAGTTAAACACTGTCAGTCTCTCTAGAGACAACAGATGGGAACCCCTTTCAGTGAGATGACAAGAAACGTAGTCCTCACTCGAGTCCCTGCTGAGACTCTTAGATTCCTTGGGCTATGTTCACCTATTCTTTTTCTAATTTGAGGGCCTTGGCACAGAACATGGTCTGTAAATCCTTGGAGGTATCAGATCTCTGGACTGGACTGGGCTCCATCTCCTATGCTTCACCTCTTGCCTCCTTATCACCTGGTGCCCTAGAAGCTCTTCCATATTGATTGTTCCCAAGTATAAATGCTTCCCATTTATCCTTTTTCAGCACAGAAAACAAACAGGATTGGAAACCAGACAATTTCTAGAGCCAGTAACTTGTCAAGCACTTCAACAGTGTCCCTTCCAGGCAGAGGGGTGATAGAAAATGCATAATACCATGCTGGATGGGCTGATTCCTAGTGTTTTCCATTCCCATGCTATAAATACTCCTCTTATGGTAGATTTCAAGCTCCCCACTGTGAAGTCACTGGACGGAAGTTGGGAAGAGATGTCCAGTAGTTTAACATCCTTTCTAGTATTTCCCCACACCTTTGCAACAGACCTCAAGAAAGTTGATGATACCAAATATAGTAAAATAAGTATGGAATGATATCTTTTGAGTATTTATTATCTTTGTTTTGATATAATTTATTTACTATAATTTATAATTAATGTTAAATGACAGCTGTGCTATCAAAATTCCTGAAAATTTTTCCCATGGCCTCTTACAAGCCTATGGAGCTGGTTCTAGCACATCACTGTGGGCTCACCTTTTAGCTCAGCTCCAAACTGTGCACCAGTAACTCCTATCCAACACCTGCTTTCCATGACCCCACCCTATGCAATGCAGATGCACATGAAATCATTTTTTTCCTACCCAGAATGCAGGCCCAACTCCTTTCTACAAGAGCACTCTACAAGCAATAAATACACTATTAATGAAGATGGGCTTTTATATTTGCATAGAAGTTCCTCTGTCTTAAACTATTTTATTTCAGAAATTTTTGCTTTACTTTGCATAAATAAAAGGGCAATCAGTATATTTCTTCCAAAGCAAAAGAATAGTCTGCCTGCAATGGTGAATTCTGGCCTCCAGCTGAAAGTCAGTGGAGTAGAGAACTACTGAAGCTTTGGAACTGGGAATGGCTTCTTTCCCTCCCCATGATTTCAAAGATTTCAGAACCCAAGTTTCTCACTCAGGCACCTCCTTCCTCAATTGCTGCTAAAAACAAAGCTTTTCCTAGACATGTGATCTATGGTTAGAGTTGTGGGAGGAATTGTGTCCCCTCCTCCATGGCACCTGTGACTGTAACCTTATTTGGAAGTAGAATCTTTACAAATGTAATCAAGTTAAGATAAAGTTGTACTGGATCAGTATAGACCTTAAATTCAACAACTGGTGTCCTTATAAGGAGAGAAAGATTGGATTTAGACACACACGTGTTCACAGAAGGAAGACAGTCATGTGAAGATGGATGCCAAAATTGGAATGATACAATCATCAGCCAGAAAGCACAAGGAGGACTGCAAGCAACCACCAGAAGCATAACATAGGCAGGGAAGGATCCCCAGATCCCTCCTAGAGAACAGGGACCTGCCAGTGCCTTGATATTGGATTTTAAGCCTCCTGAACTGTGAGAGAATAAATTTCTGTTGTTTTTAGCCACCGAGTTTGTGGCAGCCCTAAGAAATTAATACAATTAGATACCCAGCTATCCTTGGCCACAGCAAAGATCTATCACTTTCTTCCAGAACACAAAGATACTCAAACAAAAGAGGATACCACAAGAAAAATGGGTTTTCTGATGTGATCCTGTGTCTGCCCTGGAAGTTTCTGGCTTGCTACACTCCATCTTTATCTGCCCTGCTTTGTACATAGGTTGGCAGAAGAAGGACCATTCCAACAGGCCCCAGCCCTCTGGCTTCTGGTTGGGTCCAGCCAGTGAGCAACCACAGCAGAAGACAGCAGGGAGAGAGTGAGGTAGGGCATGGGTCCCTTCAGCCCATCCCCACAGAGTCATCAACTGTGACTGAAGGTCACAGCTCTTATCATTTCTTTATTTAGGTTCTCTTTATCAGCTTCCACCAGCCCCTTCTACCTAAGCCTCTTTAGACTTAAGGATAGTCATGCCCCATGGTTCTCAGGCCTACTGTACACTATCCCTCACAGTTTCCCTAAATCCTATACACTATAGTCTGCTAGAGCTGCCATAACCAAGTAACATAGACAGCAGATTCTCTCACAGCTCTGAATACCAGAAGTTCAAAATCAAGATGCCGTCAAGGTTGGTTTCTGGTGAAGGCTGTCATACTGGCTTATTAACAGCCATCTTTCCACTGTGTGAGGCATATGGCCTATGCCTCTGAGGGCACACACTGTTGGTGTCTCTTCTCTTCTCATAAGGTTACCAGTCCTATCAATTAAAAGCCCCACTATAGGACCACATTTAACCTTAATTACCTCCCTAAATCTGCATCTCCAAATACAGTGTGTATGAATTTTGGGAAAGACACAGTTTAGTGCATGGCACTCTGCCTACACCTCAGTAAAGAATCCTGTCTTATGGGCCAGGGATTTAGCTCAGTGGTTCCACCACTTGCCTCGAAAGTGCAAGGACCCGAGTTTGATCCCCGGTACCAAGAAAAAGAATCCTGTTCTAGCTTTAGTTCCCCTAAAGTGGAGCCTGAGACAGAGTTTATGGACAACAGTTTCCTTGGAGCGTGTTCCCAGGAAGTAGAAGTGGAGGACCTGGGAGTGTGAGAGTGGGGCAGTGGGAAAATCGATGAAAGGACAGAGTGAGCAGCGTTTGGTTCCACTGGGGTCTTGTGTGGAACCACGCTGACTGTCCATCAGATCTGTTCATGTGCAAGGTCCCCTCCATGTTTACACGCAGACTCCTGTGCCCACTGTTGGGGCCTCTGTGGGGCACCTGTTTCCTGCAGGCTGAGGTTGTGCATGTGTCTGCTGAGAGCCCCTAAAGTGTCCAGGTCTCTGCTGTGTCAGAGAAGCCCTGGAGAACAGACACAGGCACAGCTTTCTTTTTTTCTTTTTTTGTCTTAAATTCTTTTATTGGTACATTGTAGGTACACAACACAGTTACATTTCTCATTGGGGATTGTACCTTTACATGATGCATCTTGGTTCTTATTTTTTCCCCATTCCTAGCCCTCCCTTCAACCCCTCCACCCTTCCCTATTTACAAAGACTTTACTTCCATTTTTTCCATTTCTCATCATTTTTCCTTTCCCTTCTTTCCTTTCTCCTGCCCCTCCCACTACCCCTACCCCTTTGGACCTTTTCTTCCTATTTTGCATTATTGATTATTCATTCTAATCATTGGTACATTTTAGGTATACAATATAATGACATTCATCATTGGAAATTTGCACCTTTACATAGTCTCTCTTGGTTCTTGTTTTTCACCCTTGCCCAGCCCTCCCTTCAACCCCTTCATTCCTCCCTATTTACAAAGATTTTGTTCCTATTTTTCCATTTTCTCATATTAATCCCATTCCCTTCTATGCTTTCCCCTAGCCCTCCCACTTCCTTCCCCTTTGCCCCTTTTCTTCCTATTTCACATGACCTATTATACATTTTAGTCCTTACTTACACTTTCAGTTTCTCACACCAGAGAAACTATTTGGTATTTATACATGTGTGTCCTATTTATTTCACTTAAGAGTATCACCTCAATGTGCATCCACTTATCTATAAATGTCTCTAATTTCTCATTTTTTATGGCTGAGTAGTACTCCATTTTATAAAAAAAACCACATTTTCTTTATCCAGTCTCCAGTTGATGGGCATTTGGGCTGTTTCCAAGTTTAGCTATCACAAACTGCAGGTACAACTTTCTTGACCAGTGTGTGGGCAACCAGCACCAGCCAGGTAGACTAACTTAGACTATTCACTTCACCTGTGCCAGAAGCAGAGGGTGAGTCAGGGGCAAGGTAGGAGATTTTGGTCCTTTTATTAATTTCTCATATTATTCAACTGCAGGAGCCATGGGTCAGCTGGACCCTGACAGATTCAGGAACCAACAAGACATTGTCAACTGATTTTGGTTAGTAATCAACATATAGAATATTCCTATGGCTCATCTATTAGTGCTGTTCTCCCTCCTTGTGGGAGACAAGTTTTTAATCACCTGTATTTATAATTGGGTGAGGGAGGAAAATGGTCCAGAAATGTCCTGACCCCTGTGAATGGGTTTACATTTCTCAAAGTTTGAGAACCACTTTACCACAACACATCTCTGGGATGTCTCAGTCTGAACAAAGGCCAATACATATTTGATAGTAGCAGGTGAACACAAGCACCACCTACAAGGATAAGGACTCAAGAGGAAATTATTTTATAGTTGCCAACATAAGGAAATGATTTCCAATCAGTTCATCCTCCATCATTAAAAACAGCTAACAGAAAATCTCTGGTTCAAAACTCCTTTGCTTCATTCCAACCAGTCCCATGACCTCCTTGAAGATGTGAAGAAACGAGGTAATACTCAGCCTAATGTCACTCACACCAAGATGGGTAGAGGGGACTCTGGGGTGGGAGTGTCCTACTACATCTTAACTGTCTACTGTGGACTGCAGTGCTCCAAAGGACTTAGATGCCTTCCTCAAGATAAACAGACCCCTCTAATTAATTAACCTTTAAGCAATTTTGTCTTGATAGTAACTTATCCTTGATTTTGTAACTGATACTAGTGTAAATTCACCTCTATTCAAAGTTTATTAGTAGTCAGGGGCAGAAAGAATAGAATTCTTCCAGAATGCTGAGCATCAGGGCTGCGCCTGGGGTAAAGTGCCTGTGGTAGGTTGTTATATAAATCATAGCCTTTAATGAGCCACACTTCTCTGTGTCCATGGCCTGGAGTAATTCTCTCCCATAGTAAGGCTGTGTGTGTGGTGTGCCCATGTGACTTGCTTTAGCCAATTGGCACTGGGAGAGTTAAGCTTAATTTTCAACTTGACTGGGTTAAGGTGGTTTGAACATGAGGGGTGCTATACTCATCAGTGGATTGATCCACTGATGTGCATAGCTGTGTGTGCTGTTAGGAGGTGACGCCCAATTGGAGATGGGTCACTGAAGGCATGCCTTTAGGAGGCACATTTCTTGCTAGTGCTCCTCCTCTGGGCTCTGCTTCCTGTTTGCCAGGAAGTAACCAGATTTGCTCCACCATGCTTTTCCACTATGATGTTCCTGCCTTGGAGCCAGCCAAGCATGGACTAAACCCTCTGAAAACATGAGTAAAAATAAACCTCTCCTCCTTCAAGTGTGTATGTCAGGTAGTTTGTCCCAGCAATAGGAAAGCTGATTAATACAGGTACGAAGCACATGTGACCCAAGGAGAAGCCTGTTAAAGATGGGCCTGACCTCTGAAAATTAATTCTGCTGCCACCATGGAGATAACCTGAGCTATCCTGGAGGAGAGGCCTCATGGAAGAAAACTGAGACTCCCTGGCTAATAACCCAGGATAAGAATGAGGAATTCTTGTTCCCTGCAGTCCCTGGGGAGCCTGTGGGGGACACTACAGCCTCATGAGTGACCCTACCTAAGGCTTCCCAGGTGAATCACGAGCAGTGGCCATTTTAAGTCACTAACTTTTGGAGATTTTTATTACTTAGCCACAGATGACTTAGCCACAGGTCCTGACTTTTTTCCTCAATCATTCAAGATGTACCTTACTTAGCCCCTGTTATGTACTATGCTAAGTGACAAGCAGCAAGAATACAGAGAGAAACCCTCCCATCAAATAGCCCAAGGTTCCAGGATGGAATACATGATAGCCAGCTGGTGACACCAGGAAGAGTTCATGCTAAAGGCAGCTCCTTCCCATATCCTTTCTCCTTCCTTCCCTCTCTTCTTTCTTGCATTAAGTATTTTTGAGTTTCTTTTCAATGGCAGGCTCCATGCCTGGCTCATCAGCGAATACAAGACAGGATTATAGCACTCATAGAGCTAGTGTGAAAGGGACATTTCTGTTCCTGTTCTTGTCATTATCCCTGAACGTGACACCTACCTGTGACCCCAGCACACATGTGGTCTGCAACAGCTCAGGAAACAAATAGCAGAAAGAGCAATACTGACTCCATTCACACCTTTAGGCAAAGTGGCCATTTACTATTTTTTGTATTCAAATAATTTAAGCAAAGAGGTTGGATATTTAGGTGGTTTCCAATTTCATTTGCCGTTATACACAATGCTGCTGTGACTTCTGTTTGTATAGATTAGGATACTTACGTTCATTGCTTCTCCCTCTGGAAACACCAATAATGCAGCACAACCACCAATGTGACACATGCTCTCAGGTGTATATGGTTAAAACCCACACGGACAAAAATAACAGGGAAAGAAGATGAAAGTACCAAAGTTTTGGAAGCTGAAAGGCAGGTGGATGAAAGGTAACTGAGAGCAGATCAGAGGAAGCTGAAACCTTTATTGCTAGTGGGCAGAACCAAGAAAGGGTGTTATTGGTGTTTCAGAATCCTGGAAAAGCTCAGGTGGCCGAAGCCTCAGACAGAAGGGAAGCAGGTCCTGCTGAGGACAAGAGAACTGGTTAAAAATATTTGAGACAATGAAAAGCAGAATAATGTTATAATCTGAGAGTAGGGGCAAATTCATAAGGAAGAAGCAAAAGGCATTAACCTTAAGGAAATGACTGGAAAATTCAACTACACTTCTCTTCACCAAAGATGCATACTTTATAAAGAGTAAAAATGAAAATCACAGAATAGAAGACAATATTTGAAATGTAGAGACCAAAAGTACTAGTATAAACAAAGTACTAGTATCTAAAATATATAAAGGACTCCTAGCAATAAGAAAATCAGTAAGAAAAAGCACTAATTCCAAAAATAAGCAAAACACTCAAACATGCACTTCATGAAAGGCTAAATCCAAATAGTTGGTAAACACACGAGAGCTTCCCAGTCTCATGTTTTAGTAAGAAAATGCTAAAGAAAGCCACAATGAGATATCATTATATACTCACCAGATCAGCAAAATTTGAACAGTTCTAACAATATCGATTTCTATAAAAAACAAAGATGCAGGGGATTCTTACACTGCTGGTGGGAATGTGAATCAAGGATAGCCACATCTTAGAACAGTTTTGCACTATGTGGCAAACATAAGGTGTGTATCCCCTGACACAGAACTTCTACTCCAAGGTATACACCATGGAGAAACCCACACGGACACATAGTAGGGTACATGAGCAAGAAGCTCCAAGCATCATGTCTCAAAATAACCTCCTAAGGGAATCAATCCAAATGCCCATTAATAGCAGAATACAGTGGTGATAGATTGTTCAGTGAAATTCTGTACAACAGTGAAAATGAATATATTTCTACAAATAGAAGCATGGATAGACCACAAAAACTTGAATAAAAGACAGAAATACAGACAGTGCAATTCCATTTATATAATCTTTAAAATTTTTGGCAACACACCCACTAGGTTTTTTGGGGGGTTTTTGGGGGGGGTGTATTGGGGATTGAACTCGGGACCTTGTGCTTGTGAGGCAGGTGGGGGAACCACTGAGCTAAATCCCTGGCCCTAGGTTGTTATTTTTAAGACACCTACAGAAACAAGTGTTGATAAGGATTTGGAAAAATTGGAACCTTTGTGTATTGCTAGTGGGAATGTAAAAGGTGCAGCTGCTGTGCAAAACAATGTGGCATTTCCTCAAAAAATTGAACAGAATTTCCATATGATTCAACAATTTGACTTTTGGGTACATGGTATAGCCAAAAGAATTAAAGCAGGAACTCAAACAGGTATTTGTACACTCATGTTCTACACAGCATCAGACTCAAAAGCCAAAAAGCAGAAACACCTCAGGTGCTTATTAATGGGTACATGGATAAATAAAAGGTGGCTTATACATGTAGCATAATATGATCTGGCCTTAAAATGAAATGAAATTCTGACACATGCCACAACATGCAAGAACCTTGAAGATATTATGTCAGTAAAATAAGCCAACCACAAAAAGACACATATTGTATGATTCCATTTATATGAGGTACCTGGAGAAGTTAAATTCACAGAGACAGTAAATAGAGGATAGCAATGCCCGGAGGATAACAATGGACATGGTCAGGGCAAAGTTACAGTGATGGTTATTGCCAGAGGCTGGAGTGAGTAGAGAATGGGGAGTTATTGTTTAATGGGCACAGTTTTGGGAATAGTAAAAAGTTCTGGAAGTGACTGGTGGTGATGGTTGCACAAAAATGTCAATATACTTAATGTCACTAAATCATGCAATTAAAATGATCAAAATGGTAGATGCTATGTATATTTTACCACAATTTAAATTTTAAAAAATTCAATGAAAAAATTGATAAAAATTGGAAAATGTTAATTATAATAATTTATTATTTTATTTAGTCAAGGATGAACACAAACTTCCACAGCCCATCAAGGAAATACAATGCACGCCTCCAGCTCCTCTGTTCCTACCAGAGAAAAAGCCCCCCAAGGTCATGGTGCCAGTGGTGGTTTGAGTTGCCAAGGGGGTGGGGTGCTGGGCCCAGATTTCCTATTCAGGACTCATCGCTTAAAGGCTAAGTAATAAATATGCAACATCATTATTATGACCTGTAGGAACATAAGTCACGCAAGTGAGTTGCATCCAGTTCCACAGTGCTGGGTACAGGGCGGATTTCTCCACAGCCTCTGTTCAATTGTCACATCCATGTTCATTGCGATCTGTAATTCTTTCAGTCATTTTATCCATTTTCCGGAAGTCCTTCCCCTAACCTCTGGAAATGCTGTTTTTTCTCTCTACATGACCCATGCAGGCTGGGATTTGTTTTCCCTGGAAAGGCAGCTACCTTTCCAACAGAGAAGCAGCGACAGTCATCTCAATACCGAGATGTCCACTCTCACTTGTAAAGCAAGCCTGGCTAGCTCCCTGTGTGGTTCTGCCCTCCATCCTCTCAGATGCCCCTCAGCGCTCCAGGATCCTCCCGAGTGCTCCCGCCCATCCAGCCACTGCATTCCTGGCTCTCATCCCACTTACCAAAGGGTGAAAGCAGGCTGCAGAGCTCAAGAGTGAAACCCAGCTATCCTCACAGCCTTTACAGGCCTGACATCATCCGCACGCTATATGTCTCTTTCTGAGAAGAGAAATAAAAGTTGGGAAAAGGACAGCATATTCTTATGACAGGATCCTGGGCACTTTCAGATGGCCCACTTGATACTGACTGAAACTAAAGTGGCCACACTACCTGAGTCTCATCTTTGTGCTTTTCCCCAAATGAACTAGAAATGAAAGAGATGTAAAGCCTTGAAGTTGAGAACATTCACTTTCTATAAAGCAGAGAGGCCTCTGAGCAGACAGCCATGGCATGATGGCAGGCAGACACCAGAGTATTGCTGCAGTGGCCAACCAGGCCCATCTCTAACACATGGGTTTCTTTCAACATGCAGGAGTAGAACATGTCCTATAACTACATTTTTCTAACTCAAATTTAACATAGTTCTGAGACTATGCTTGACAAGAAATTCACTATCAGCCCAGGCTTTGGGATGCCCCTCTGGTTCCCTGTAAATAAATCTATATAGAAAATTAGCAGAAATGAAAGGCCTACAGCTTTATGGCTATCCTCATTGATGCTACGAATCCTCTTACACTTACAGTCTCAGTTCATGTAGCCCATCAAAGGTGGACAGCCGTGTCCTTTCTGAGCAAAGTGTGGACACAGAAAACTTTAGCCTCAAAGCCCAGGGATTGACCTGGTGGTTACCCCATGAGAAAGCCTAGTACCAATAGAAAAATGGAATAGGAGAAGAAATTTATCCCATTTGGGCTTAGGAATTCTAACCAAACTCTTAGGGGTCACTTCCACTGCTCACTTCTAAGCTCCTCTGTGGCAGGCCGAGTAATGGGCCATTAAAGTGCCAGCATCTTAATCCCCAAAACTTTTGAGAATGCACCTTTTATGGCAAAAGGACTTGGTAGATGTGATTAGATTAAGAAGCTTGAGATGAGATCAGCCTGGATTATCCAGGTGGATTATACATAGAATTACATGCATCCCTAAAAGAAGGAGGCAGAGACAGATATGATTACAACAGAAGGCCATGTAATGATAGAAGCAGAGATGGAAGCGATGCAGTTGGAGGATGGAGGAAGGAAAATAGTGGCCTTGAGAAGCAGGAAAAGGTGAAGAAATGTTCTCCCCTTAGAGCCTCCAGAAGGACCAAGCCCGCCAAGTTCAGACTTCTGACCTCTAAAATGATATTAGTTGTGTTGTTTGAAGCACAAGTTTCTGGTGATTTGTTAGATCAGCAACAAGAAACGAGTTGAGTTCCTTTTCCTCATAAACAACTGATCATTTTGGCCTAGGCTTTTGAAATCTGTCCTCAAAAGAGAAACTCAGCCCTCTAGGACTCCAAGACTGGCCTGCTTTCTTAGAAAGAAGAAGGGAAAATAACTTTGTTTCTTTCACAATGTGTCTATACCAGGAAGTGAGATCTGCTTGAATTCCTAATCACAGCATCCTGTCACTCAGGAACATTTAGGGTCTTAATCATCAGAGGCTCCTGTAACTTGAAGGATACAGCACTGCTCCCAGTTTAGGGTCAGACAGACCTGTCAACAATTTTTAAATGATCCTCCTTGTGTTGCATCCAGGAGCATGTGCGTATTGCACCTCGGCTCCACTCTGCTGGGATTTGTAAACCCAGCCTCAGTAAAGGATTGAAGGGACTAAGTTTAAAAGGGAAAACAAAGATATTTTATTTGCAAGAGAGGAAAAGAGTGGACAGAAAGCTACCCTGTGAGACAGTAGGGAGTCTGGAGCTGGAAAAACCAAAGGCCTTTGTCTTCAGCCCTTTTTATTAGTGTGGCAGACCCTCCCCTCTGGAGCTTGTCACAACCTGATTGGCTATTTTAGGCCCTAGGACCCCTTAACTCAGCCACTGGCCACAACCATCTCCTGTATGCAAATTTCTAGGTGAGCTTCATTTGGGTTTCTTTGTCTTGTCAGAACCTTATCTTTAGAATTTATGGGTTTGTTAAAAGGTCTTTACATACAAGGAATAGCAATTATATAAAGGGGGGATGTGTACACTCAGTGCGGTAACATAGTAAGAGAACAATAATAATAATAAATGTGTGGGCTGGGGATTTAGCTCAGAGGTGCTGTGCCTGCCTAACAAGCACAAGGTCCTGAATTCAATTCCCGATACCAGAAAAAAAAATAATGTGTGTGAGCATCTAAGTGTGGGTGTATATCTTATATACTAAGTGAGTTTTCTGTTATGTAACCCCTCTCCCACTTTTGTCTCCTTTGTACTTTACTGCATGGTAGGGAGGTACAGCTAACTTTGGCTAGGGCACCTGGCGGAGCCATGATCTTGTTTATCAGTTCTCCTGCTTCTCCCAATTGCTCCTTCTAGCAAAGATTTGACTCTTTCTAGTCAGAGTTTACTGAGGCCTTCATCCCCTATTATTTCCCTCTCTATCTGTCTCCTTTCCCTATACTTGGCTAGATGGTCCCTGGTCACCTGGGCTAGCACACAGCCTGCTGACCAATTATGCAGGAAGAGGAGATTGCTGACCTTCTCAGAAGCACTGAGACAGGGCTTATTGGCGATCCAGCCAGCAAAGAATGAGTCCTTGGCAGTGGCTGGGCAGAGTGGGAGGGAATGTCCCAAGGGCAGGCTGAGCCATGGTGCTTGGTAGGAAGGAGGTATGTTGTGCATCCTATACTATGGGGTGCCCTTTGGCTGGTACTCAGGCAGGACAGGGCCCTCCCTCCATACTCTCAGGCTGCAAAAAGTAGGACATTAGTAGATAAGAACCTCCCTTATTTGGGAGGACCCTTTGTGCTCTGTCCTATATGGTAATCATGCTTTATTTTGTCTTCCCATAATAATATTTCATATTCCCAAGGGATATGCAAACAGCTATCTTCTTTATAGATAATCATCTATGAATAACCATCAAGGGCAAGTCTATCAGTTTCATATGGTTGTAACACATGACTACAAACTCAATGGTTTCAAACAATACAAATTTACTCTTATAGTTCTGGAGGTCAGAAGTCTAAATCAGGTCACCTTAGGCTAGTATCAAGGTGTCAGCAGGGCCACATTCCTGCTGGACGCTCAGGACAAATCTATTTTCTTGCCTTTTTCAGTTTCCAGGGGCTTCCCACACTCTGGCTGGGAGCCCCTTCCTCTGTCTTCAAAGCCAGCATCACATCGCTCCATCTTCTGCTTCTGTTGCTACATCTGCTTCTCTGACTCGTACTCCCCTACTTTCCTCTTTTACTTCTAAGGACCTTTGAAATTACATTGAAGCTACCCAGGTAATCCTGGCTAATCTTCCTATTTCAAGACCTTTAGCTTAATCACATCTGCAAATTCCCTTTTCCAAGTGAGATAATGGACTAATAGGTTCCAAGGATTAGGCGATTGCTATCATTTAGATGTTGAATGTCCCCCAAAAGCTTTGGTCCCCAGAGTGTCCCCAGAAGGGGACCCTCTAAGAGGTAGAGTCTCATGGGTTTTCTTCAGTCATTGAAGACATGTCTTCAAATGGGACTGTGGGACCTAGCCCTTTCCTTTCTTTCTTTTGCTTCCTGGCCATGGGCTAAGAAGTTTGCTCCACTATGTGCTACATGCCCTGACTACCTGACACTCCTCAGAGGCCCAAAGCAATAGGTCTCCACAATCTTGGATTGGAACCTCCAAAACAGCCATGGGAAACCTTTTTTTCTTATTAGTCAGTTACCTCGGGCATTTCATTATAGTACCAGGAAGCTGACTAATCCAGTCATGGATGTCTTTGGGGGAGCCATACTGCCTATTACAACAAGCAGATTTACTAAGATGTTTTAAAACCTAGCTCTAAAACATCTGTCCCTGGAGATTTCTTGAGCCTAGTGTTATCCATAGGTGCCCAGCATGGAGGAATGAGTGAATGTTTTACTTCTTTCTCTTATCAGGTTTCAAGTTTCCATTAGGTATGTCTATTTGGTCACTTGTAAGTCTTTCAATAATCAGATCTTAGAAACAGCTGGTGGAGATTATCCCCTTGTAAAGTTTCTAAGTCTTCTTGTAAAGAACCTCCAGGGCCTATAGATGAGCAAGTCCTCAAGTACTCCCCACCTTATAATTCCCTGGGGGTCTGAGGATCAGCTGAACAGTCTCTTCACAGAAAAAAAAAATTCTTATTTCTTTTTTTTTTCATTCTTAGCAAGTGGGTTTAACTTTGTTTTTTTTTATAGCAAAACATTTATTGGTACATTTTAGGGATACATAATGATAATGCTCACCATAGGGAAAAACATTCTTATTTCTAGCCAATCAGAAACACACATGGCTTCCAGAAGATGGGCTCAGACATTCCTTTCTTTTCCCTCAATCATTCCCTCATACATAGTTCTCCGCCCTGGGCCCCTGAAAGGGTCTGTGATCTCTCTGTCTTCTCTCCTGCTTTCTCCTCCCTTCTCCACCCCACCTCAGAATCCTGTCTCCATCCTGGTAGCAGCCCACAGGGTCATGAGGACCACTCTTCCAGCACTATCGAGGGAGTCTGAACTGAGTCTTTCCAGTTGGCCCAGGTCAAAAGACTTTCTGTTTCTTTGAAGCAGGATGTGAGCAAGACAAGCGAGTCCTTTTTGCTAGTATTGACCACTAATATGTACTATAATATGTAAACTTTCTGCCTAGTTTATGGTCTTTCCAAGGCCCTCTCTTCATTGTGATAAAGAAAGAAATGCTGTAAGTGGAATAAACAATTCCATCCTCCCACAAATGTATAATTAGTTGGATGAAGTATAATTGAAAGAATGAATGAAAGATGAAGTCAATGTTTCTATTGTCTTCTGTCTTAGGGGTGTGGCTCAGTGAGACTGGATCTGCCTGTCCTGCAAGAGGCCCCAGGTTCAATTGCAGCACCACAGGGAAAAAAAAAAAAAAAAAAAAAAAAAAATATATATATATATATATATATGTAATTTGCCTTCACTGTAGAGGTTGACCAGCATGTGCTTGCTCTCCTCTCCTCAATCCAGTTCAGATCCCATTCTTGTCATAATACTAAATTCTCATTATCCAGAGAGACCAGTTTGACTTCCAGAATGGTCTGTCTTTTCTTTGAGAATGCTGGAAAATATTAAATTCCCCAAATGTCAAGCTGGAAAGTTATTTCATAATGGTTGTTCCAGCCATCTTGGTGTACTTTGGCAATTGTAATTCTCAAGGGCTCCTCAACTACTTCTGCCAAAATCTTTTCATTACCATACCAGTAACATTTCTCAATATTAATTTAAATTCATAAAACAGGCTGGCAACTTCTTGTGTAAGATAGTGCATAATAACTTATTAGTTATCGATGCTAGTATGTGCTGTAATGTCAAATCTATGTCAGGAATATTCTATGATCTTTCAGAGAATTTCTAGGTCCCTGAACAAAACTTCCTAAAAGTTCCCTCTTAAAGAAAAAAACTAGAAATATCATCAGTAGAACTCTTCTGGGAATGGTCTGGACAGTAACCATGCCTCTATTTGTCTAAGAAAAATATATTTAAAGAGGATTTCATCAAATGGCCAAAAGCAATGTTTCAGAGAGCAGGGTTGCTCCCCACCCCTATAAAACTGCTTGGAGAAGGTAACTTCAACAGTCTGAGATGCTTTGTTAAGGGTCATCAGCCCAAGTAGAAACAGGAAAAAACCCACTGTGGTCACCTTCTACTAGATTTGAAGATTGTCCACTCTACACTGAAGTCTTCCATGAGCAAGACTTCCTCAAACACCATTTATTTGAATATCAAGCTATGAAGACATTGAAATCAATTATGTTGACTTTAGAGATCAAGGTGTTCAAGTTAACTCTGACATATAATGACTAATTTGTAATCCTTACTGTTACTATGCCTTTATTATAAGTGATACCTTTATTAATAACTACTTAGACTCCTATGTCCGTCTCATGACCAGGCAGTAGAAATCAGCCTGGCAGCACCTACACCTCAAGTAAATGTCTTTCTTATGGCTTGCTGTAGTTTTCTACATTTTTCTTTTCACTTTGACAATTTTTTATCCATCAATGTGATTGAGAAAAGAAAATATAATGCATAAAATATAAAATCTATTTAAAAACTCAGAGGAGTCACATTTTAAGAATGAAGGATGTAACGTGGTACAGTGAGTGGCCCACGCCTGTAATCCCAGCATTTTGGGGAGAATGAGGCAAGAGGATCCTAAGTTGGAGCCCAGCTTAGGAAACTTCTGTCTAAAAAAGAAAAATGACTAGAGATATAGCTCAGTGTGAAGGGCCTGAATTTAATCCCCAGTACCAAAAAAGATATTCCACATTGTGTTGGCCAATGTTAACAATAGGCTCAAACTCCTTAGAAGACCAGATACAAAGGTGGCTTGTATGACATCAATAGGATTTAATTTCTGAAGGATAAAGAACTCATCTAGGGTGAAAAACTGGAAATATTATCAAGGATGGAGGTGCAATCATTTAGCTCTGAGCTGTACCACAGATATGTCTAAGACAACAAAAATGCTCTGAGTTTGTGCTGCGTAAAGGGTAGCAGCCACTGGCCACATCCAGCTATTAAGTACTTGAAATGTGGCTACTGCCACTGAGCAGATGAATTTTCTGTTTTATTTAATAATTTAAATTTAAATAGCTACAATCCAGATTTAGATCACAATATCACATATCATGTTTGGCATAATAAGGTCTGCTATGGTTTGGATTAGTATTCCCCAAAATCATGGTATTGGGAGGAGATAGAACCTTCAAGAGGTAGGGTCTAGTGGGAGGTCTTCAGTGGGGACCTGCCCTGGATAGGGATTGTAGGATCTCAGGCCCCTCCTTGCTTTCTTTTACTTTCCAGCCATGAGGTGAGCAGTTTTGCTCCACCATGTACCTCCGCCATAATGCCTCACCATACACCCAAAGCAACAGGGCTGACCAATAATGGACTGAACCTCTACAACTGTGAGCCAAAATGAACCTTTCTCTTTCTAAGTTGATTACCTCAGGTATTTATTACAGTGATAGAAAGCTGATCAAGCCAAGACCTGGAAACTTAACTATCTCTATGACTAAAACAGATTTGCAAATACAGTAATCGAATCTGTATATATGACAGAGATCACCTTACCTGCACCAGGGTGATCCAGGACACATCAAGTGGCTCAACATTCAGACTCCAGGCTAGCACAAGCTGGTTCAAGAATTTTCTGAACTCAATGCAGAGGGACAGGAGCAGGGTTCACCTGAGATATCTTGAAGAGTTATGCTGACCTGTCTCTTGGGCAGCAAAAAAGGTTTATTTCTAAACATGGCAATGGGAGTCAAATATGAACATACACAAAAGAACCTCTCAATTCACTCTCTGTTTCATTAAATGGTAAGCATATTTTTAACCATAAAAAAGTGGAAACTCATGGGATTCATCAAATTATTTTGGCTCAGGGTTAGCAAAGGAAACATTCGTTTTGCTTTACATAAAACAGTTTAGAAGGAGGAAAGAAAGATGGCTTGATCATTGGCTAATTTAACATTACAGTTCAGGAGACAAGCACAGATTCAGAAATGTTAAATAATATTCTAGGACAAGCATTGGGAATCATGAAAGCGTAAATTTAGGGTTCATGACAAGTGTTAATTTACCCACGAATTCCTCGGGCATACAAAATGTGTAAGATTAATATAGCAGGGCTGAGGATTTAGCTCAGTGGCACTGCGCCTGCCACACAAAGGCAAGGTTTTGAGTTTGATCTCTGGTACTGGGAAAAAAATATTAATGTAGTGAATCCTCCTGGACCTATCATCCAAATTCAATAATTATCAACAATTGACCAATCTTGATTGTTCTATACCTCAACCTACTTTCTCCTTCAACCCTAATGCATCATTTTAAAGAAAATCCCAGACATCATATAATTTCATCTAAAAATATTTCAGTTTGTATTTCCAAAGATGAAGCCATTTTTAAAATACATGGTATCATAATCACATCTAAAAATATGAGTAATGACTTCAATATCATCAGATAACCAGTGGTCAGATGTCCCTAATTTCCTTTTGAGTTTTTAATAGTTAGTGTGCACAAAACCAGAACCTAAGCAAGATCCATGTATTGCATTGGGTTAGTGTGTATCGTTTATTCTGTAACATCTCCTCCTTTCTTTCTGTTTTCCTCCTCTTGCCACTATTCATTTAAGAATAGAGAATCACTGGTCCTGTAGCTTTCCTCATATTTTGAATTTTTCTAACTGTATCCTTTCTGTTACTCAGAATGTTACTCAGTATGTTCCTTGTTCTCTGTATTTGATATACTGATTGTTTCTTTTGTAAATGTTAGTGGGAATTCTATAAAGAATAACTTTTCCTTAACAAATATTTTGTTACCTTGAGGTACTGTTTACACAGAAAAGGTAGGATAAATACTTGATTCTTTTTTTTATTAAATTCTTTTATTGGTACATTGTACGTATACAACACAGTTACATTTCTCCTTGGGAATTGTACCTTTACATAATGCATCTTGGTTCTTATTTTTTTCCCATTCCTAGCCCTCCCTTCACCCCCTCCACCCTTCCCTATTTACAAAGACTTTATTTCCATTTTTTTCCATTTCTCATCATTTTTCCTTTCCCTTCTTTCCTTTCCCCTGCCCCTACCACTACCCCTACCCCTTTGGACCTTTTCTTCCTATTTTGCATTATCGATTATTCATTCTAATCAATGGAACATTTTAGTTATACAATATAATGACATTCATCATTGGAAATTTGCACTTTTACATAGTCTCTCTTGGTTCTTATTTTTCACCCTTGCCCAGCCCTCCCTTCAACCCCTCCAGTCCTCCCTATTTACAAAGATTTTGTTCCTATTTTTCCATTTTCTCATATTAATCCCATTTCCTTCTATGCTTTCCCCTAGCCCTCCCACTTCCTTCCCCTTTGCCCCTTTTCTTCCTATTTCACATGACCTATTATACATTTAGTCCTTATTTACACTTTCAGTTTCTCACACCAAAGAAACTATTCGGAATTTATTCATGTGTGTCCTATTTATTTCACTTAAGAGTATCACCTCAATGTGCATCCACTTAGCTATCTATAAATGTCTCTAATTTCTCATTTTTTATGGCTGAGTAGTACTCCAATTTATAAAAAAACACGTTTTCTTGATCCAGTCTCCAGTTGACGGGTATTTGGGCTGTTTCCAAGTTTTAACTATTACAAACTGTGCTGCTATGAACATGGGTGCACATATATCACTGTGGAATGATGCTTTTAATTCTTTGGGGAAGATCCCCAGCAGTGGAATAGCGGGGTCAAATGAGACTTCCAGTCCTAGTTCTTTGAGGTATCTACATAATGATTTCCACAGTGGTTGCATAGGTCTACACTCCCACCAGCGGTGGAGCAGGGTTCCTCTTTCCCCACAGCCCCGCCAGCACTTGTTGTTGGTTGATTTCATGATAGCAGCCATTCTTTCTGGAGTGAAGTGGAATCTCAGCCTTGTTTTCATTTGCATCTCTCGAATGACCAGTGATGTTGAACATTTTTTCATGTATTTATTTGCTATTTCTACTTCTTTGTCTGAGAAATGTCTGTTCATTTCAGATGCTCATTTTTCAATTGGGTCTTTAAATTTGGGAGGTCTGATTTTTTGAAGTTCTTTATAGATTCAAGATAGTAGACCTTTGTCTGAGGAACAGCAGGTGAAGATTTTTTCCCACATTGTGGGTTGTCTCTTCACACTGCTGGTGGTTTCTCTTGCTGTGCAGAAGCTTTTTAATAAGAAGAGATCCCACTTGTTGATTGTTTGTGCTAGTTCACGGGCAACTGAGGTTTTGTTCATAAAATCTTTTCCTACACCAGTGTCTTCAAGGGTTCTATCTAACCTCTGTTCCAGCCGATTCAGTGTTTCTATTTTAATATTTAGATCTTTAATCCATTTTGATTTTAGTTTAGTGCATGGTCAGAGATATAGGTCTAGTTTTAATCTTGGGCAAGTTGAAGCCCAATTTTTCCAGTACCATTTATTAAAGAGACTATCTTTCCTCCAGTGAGGGTGTTTGGCTCCTTTATCGAAGATGAGATGGCTGAGTGTGTCTGGCATTGTTTCTGCATCTTCTAATCTGTTCCACTGGTCCTCAGGTCTGTTTCTTTGCCAGTACCATGCTGTTTTTATCACAGTAGCTTTGTAGTAGAGTTGCAGGTTGGAGATTGTGATACCCCCTACCATGTCTCTATTACCTAGAATTGCTTTTGCTATTCTGGGTCTCTTCTTGTTCGAAAGGATTTTTGGATTGCCTTCTCAAGGTCCGTGAAGTATGCTGCTGGGATTTCAATTGAGACTGCATTGCATCTATATAGCAGCTTTGGAAGTATGGCCATTTTCACTATATTAATCCTTCCTACCCAGGAGCAGGGGATGTCTGTCCATTTTCTGATATCATCTTCAATCTCTCTTTTCAGAGTGCCATAGTTTTCAGAGAAGAGGTCTTTGATTTCTTTCGTTAGGATGATACCTAGGTATTTCAGTTTTTTGGATGCTATTGTGAAAGGAATTATTTGCCCTATTTCTCTCTCAGTGAGTCTGTCATTCGTGTAGAGGAAAGCTGTTGATTTTTGTGTGTTGACCTTGTAACTAGCTACTTGACTGAATTTGCTTATTAAGTCTAGAAAACTTTTGGTGGAGTTCTTGGGGTCTTCTGTATAGAGTATCCTGTCATCTGCAAATAATGACAATTTGACTTCTTCATTTCCTATCTTTATTCCTTTTATTTCTTTCTCTTGTCTCATTGCCGTGGCTAATGTTTCCAGAACTATATTGAACAAGAGTGGTGATAGTGGACATCCTTGTCTTGTTCCTGATTTGAGTGTGAAGGATTTCAGTTTTTGACCATTGAGTATGATATTGGCTGTTGGTTTTTCATAGATGGCTTCTATCAGTTTGAGGTACAGACCATCTATTCCAATTTTTTGTAGGGTTTTTATCATAAATGCATGTTGGATTTTGTCAAATGCTTTTTCTGCATCTATGGAGATAATCATATGGTTTTTGTCCTTGGCTCTATTGATATAGTGTATTACATTGATTGATTTTTGTATATTGAACCTTCCCTGAATCCCAGGGATGAATCCCACTTGATCAGGGTGTATGATCTTCTTGATGACCTTCTGCATTCTGTTTGTCAGTATCTTATTAAAGATTTTTGCATTTATGTTCATTAGTGAGATTGGCCTATAGTTCTCCTTTTCGGTTGGGTCTTTCTCTGCTTTGGAGATCAAGGTGATGCTTGCTTCCAGGAATGAATTTGGGAGTATTGCTTCCCTTTCCATTTCATTGAAGAGTTTAAACAGTAGCGGCAGCAGTTCCTCTCTAAATGTCTTGTAGAATTCAGCAGTGAAGCCATCAGGGCCTGGGCTTTTCTTAGTTGATAAGTTTTTAATTACATTTTCAATTTCATTGGTTGATATTGGGTTGGTCAGAGTTTTTAGATCTTCTTCGTTCAACTTTGGCAATTCATATGTATCTAGGAATCTGTCCATTTCTTCTGTGTTGTCCATCTTATTGGTGTATAGGTTCTGGAAGTAGTTATGGATGATGCTCTGGATTTCTGCTGGGTCTGTTGTAATTTCACCCTTTTCATTCCTAATTGCATGGATTTGGGCCTTTTCTTTCCTTTTTCTGATAAGATGGGCTAAGGGTTTGTCAATTTTGTTGATTCTTTCAAAGAACCAACTCTTGGCTTCATTGATTTTCTTGTATCATTCACTTAGTCTCCATTGCATTGATTTCTCCTCTGATCTTTATAATTTCCTCCCTTGTATGAGCTTTGGGCTTGTCCTGCTCTTCTTTTTCTCTAAGCTTGAGGTTCAGCATCAGGTTGTTTAATTGGGCTCATTCTGTTTTCCTAATGTGAGCATTCACTGCTATGAATTTCCCTCATAAGACTGCTTTCATTGTGTCCCATAGATTCCGGTATGTTGTATTGTCATTGTCATTTAATTGAAGGAACTGTCTGATTTCTTCTTTAATTTCCTCTGTGACCCATTGGTTATTCAGAAGTGGGTTGTTCAATTTCCATGTGTTTATGAAATTTTTTGAGTTTCTTTTGCTATGGATCTCCAATTTCATCACACTATGGCCTGATAATATACAGAGGATAACTTCAATTCCTTTGCACTTACTTAAACATGTTCTATGAGAGAGTATGTGGTCTATTTTGGAGAATGACCCATGTGCAGATGAGAAGAATGTGTATTCTGATTTTGTGGGGTGGAAGACTCTGTAAACATCTGTTAAGTTCATTTGTTAAAGAGTTCGACTAAGTTCTAGTATTTCATTACTTATTTTTAGTCTAGTTGATCTATCTATTTGTGACAGTGGAGTGTTGAGGTCCCCCACTACAATTGTATTAGTGCATATATGACTTTTCATGTCCATTAGTATTTGTTTTATATAGTTAGGTGCACTAGTGTTTGGTGCATAGATATTTCTGATTGTCATCTCTTCCTCTTGGATTCTTCGCTTTACAAGGATGTAGTGTCCTTCTTCGTCTCTCTTAATCAGTGTTGGTTTGAAATCTACTTGATCTGCCAAGAGGATAGCTACTCCTGCTTTTTTTCAGGCTCCCATTGCATGGAGTATTGTTTTCCACCCTTTAACTTTCAGTCTATGAGTTTTCTTTTGAATTAAGTGTGTTTCTTGTATGCAGTATATTGTTGGATTTTGCTTCTTGACCCATTCTGCCAGTCTATTTCTTTTGATTGGTGAATTGAGACCATTAACGTTGATGGTTATAACTGAAACGTATTGACTTGTCATTGCCATGACTTTTTCTTTTTGTTGGGCTCTCTCCCTTTGCATTTAATTTCTTGTCATGCCAGATGGGTTCATTCTGCTTTGCTTCCTGGGGTTGTGATCCTCAATGTCTGTTCCTAGGCTACTGTGTAAAATTCTTTGGAGTGCTGGTTTGGTATTCACAAAATTCCTAAGGGGCGCCTTGTCATGAAAGTATCTTATTTCTCCATCCATTTTGAAAGATAGTTTTGCAGGGTACATCAATCTGGGTTGGAGGGTGTTTTCTTTTAGGGCTTGGAATATGTCACTCCAAGCTCTTCTTGCCTTGATGGTTTGTGTTGAGAAGTCTGCTGTGATTCTGATGGGCTTTCCTTTGTATGTGATTTGTTTCTTTTCTCTGACTGCTTGTAGAACTCTGTTCTTCTGTCAAGTTTCTGGAATCTTAATGGTTTTCTGCCATTACTTCCGTGAAGAGTTTTTTTATGTCATCTGTATGCTCTCCTGTTTCTTTATTGACTCCAATCAGTCTTATGTTATTCTTCTTTGCATCTTCTAGCAGCTTCTGGATTGATTTCTTGTGTTCCCTTATAATTTTGAAGTAATTTTTCTTTTCCTGTTCATTAATTGCAATCTTATCTTCTATATCTGAAATTCTGTCGTCACATTGGCTCATTCTGCTGTGTAGACTTTCAATGGAGATTTTTGTCTCCTGGAAATCTGTTTGTATCCATTTTATCAATTCCATTTGTTTCCTATATTGGGATTCAATCATGCTCCTCAGCTCTTCTCTAGATTTATTACTCATGTCTTGCACTAGGAGCATAATCTCTTCTGTTATCTGAGAAATTATTCCTAATTTCATTTTTTCCAGATCCCTTTTTGTTGCCAGTTCAGTGGGTCCAGGTGGTTGAGTATCAGAGTGTTCCATCTCATTTCCCTTTGGGGTTGCTGTAGGTGATCTGGAAGTCTGGTGTTGAGACTTATGTACATGTTTTCTCATTTGGACCGGGGGGGTGGCAGGGGTCCTGTTGGCGCCTGCATGGCTCACCTCCACTGAGCTGGGAGTGGTGGGACAGGGGCTGGGAGCAGTGGGCTGGATGTGGCCCAGAAGCCCCTTCCTCTGGACCAGGAGCAGTGGTACGGTGGCTCAGTAGCCCCTACCTCTGGGCTGGAAGTGGCGGGTTGGATGGTGGCCCAGAAGCCCCTTCCTCTGGGCTGGGAGCGGCGGGACCTAAAAAGTAGGTCTTTTAAGAAAAGGATGAATTTTACAGAAATATTCAATATCATATGTTTCCAAAAAAGCACTCTGAGGATTTGTTTCTCTTGCCTTTAATTGGTTTCTGCTTAGTGTTCTACCAATTTATCAACCATTTGACAGCATTTAGTGATGCCTTCTTTGGTTAAGAAGTATGTTAGAAGCTGGGGATACAAAATGGACAATCCATGGTTCCTTTTTTACAGGAGTGTACAAGAAGGTAGAGGAGATGACAAATAAATGTGTAAATTCATGGAACCTTGGATTTGGGACCAATCAGAGTGTAGTGAAATTGTTTACATGTATTTCTACTAGTGGAGTTCATGTTTTAAAATAATACCTTCACAGCTGGATGTGGTGCTGTAATCCCAGTACTCTGGGAGGCCAAGGTTGGAGGATAGCAAGTTCAAGCCCAGCATGGGCAATTTTGCAAGACCCTGTCTCAAAATAAAAATAAAAAAGTGCTGGGATGTATGCCAAGGTCCTGAGTTCAAACCTTAATACTATAAATAACAACAACACAACAAGAACAATAGCTTCACTATATAAAGCTATTTATACCTACCATATTAAACCACTATCACATACCATTTGAAGAACACACTGAGTGGCTTTTTACATTCACACAGTTGTACAACCATTACCACCTTCAATTTTAGACTTTTTCATCAGCCCCAAAAGAAGGCCTGCATTCATGAACAGTCACTCCATTTTCCTCCAACTCACCTAGGCAAGTTTAGCATTAAAATGCTAAAACTGATCAAAAATAAAAAGAAAACCTATCACAAATCTGTGTTTTGCAATCATTTAATCAGTGTTAAAATCTAAATAGGTAGTAAACATTACATGTAAACATTCACGCTGCATGGCCAGGGTGAAGTAGAATATTTTTTGTTTGATTATACTGGGGATTGAACTCTATGTGTTGCACTGAACTAAATTTCCAGATTCTTTTTCTTTATCTTTTTTTTATCTTTTTCTTCGCTTCTTTTTTCTCAATAACTCTTATCTTTCTGCTTTATAACTTGAAATTATAAAAGTTAAAAGTATTTCATACAAAGAAATGAAAATGAAATAATACAATATGTAGTCTTTTGTGATTGTCTTCTTTAAATTAACAAATGTTTTAAAGGTTCATCAGTGTTGTAGGGTATATCAGCATATAATTCCTTTTCATTGACAAATCCTATTCAATTGTATGGACATTCTTCACTTTCTGTTGCTTACTGTTCTTTTTTTAGGTGACATTTATATGCAGTGAAATCTACAAAATCGCAATGTGGCTGTATTACATTTTATTTACCCATTGATTAGTTTATAAACATTTGGGAAATTTCCTTTTTTTTCTTTTAGCTGTTAAAAACAATACTGCCATGGAGAGGTAGAGGCTTCTGGGCTGCTGTACCACTGCTCTCACCACAGAGGAGGAAGCTTCTGGGATACCATACCACTACTCCCAGTGCAGAGGAGGTGAGCCGCGCAGGTGCCAGCAGCACACACACACATGCACACACACACCTGTCAAAATGAGAAGACACGTAAATAAGTCTCAAAACCAGACTTCCAGATCACCTACAGCAACCCCAAAGGGAAATGAGATGGAACACTCTGATATGCAACCACCTGGAATCCCTGAACTGGAAACAAAAGAGGATCCGGAAAAAATGAAATCAGAACTAATTTCTCAGCTAAAGGCAGAGATTGTGCTCATAGTGCAAGACATGATTAATAAATCTAGACAGGAGCTGAGGAGCATGACAGAACCTCAATATAGGAAAGAAATAGAATCCATAAAAGAGATGCAAACAGATTTCCAGGAGATTAAAAACTCCATTGAAAGTCTACACAGCAGGATGAGCCAATGTGAGGACAGAATTTCAGATATAGAAGATAAGGTTGCAATTAGTGACCTGGAAAATAATTGCTTTAAAATTGTGAGGGACCACAAGAAATCAATCCAGCAGCTGCTAGATGATGCAAAGAAGAATAACATAAGACCGATTGGAGTCAATGAAGAAACAGGAGAGAGTGCAGATGGCATAAAAAACTGTTCACAGAACTGATGGCAGAAAACTTCCCAAGCAGGGGGAAAGAACTTGACACACAGATAAGTGAGGCCTATAGGACCCCAACTAGTGCTGATCAAAAAAATCTACACATAGGCATATAACAATTAAGATTCCAGAAATCCAACAGAAGAACAAAATTCTACAAGCAGTGAGAGAAAAGAAACAAATCCCATACAAAGGAAAGCCCATCAGGATCACAGAAGACATCTCAATGCAAACCCTCAAGGCATGAAGAGCTTGGAGCGATGTATTCCAAGCACCAAACGAAAACAGCCTCCAACCCAGATTAATGGACCCTGAAAAACTAGCTCTCAAATTGATGGAGAAGTAAGATACTTTCATGACAAAGAGCACCTGAGAAACTTCACGAATCCCAAACCAGCACTCCAAAATATTTTAGACAATATTCTAGGAAAGGCAATGAGGATCACAACCCCAGGAAGCCCAGCAGAATGAATCAGTCGGGCACAAGAAGAAATTAAATGCAAAGGAGGAGAATCCAACAAAAAGAAAAAGTCATGACAGCAATAAGTCAATACGTATCAGTTATAACCATCAATGTTAATGGTCTCAGTTCACCAATCAAAAGAAATGGACTGGCAGAATGGGTCAAGAAGCAAGATCCAACAATATGCTTCATACAAGAAACATATTTCATTCAAAAAGAAACTCATAGAGATGCAAATGAAAACAACACTGAGATTCCACTTCACTCCAGAAAGAATGGCTGCTATCATGACATCAACCAATAACAAATGCTGGTGGGGCTGTGGGGAAAGAGGAACACTGCTCCACTGCTGGTGGGAGTGTAGACTGGTGCAAGCACTGTGGAAATCAATATGGAGATACCTCAAAGAACTAGGACTGGAAGTCCCATTTGACCCTGCTATTCCACTGCTGGGGATGTTCCCCAAAGAATTAAAAGCATCATTCCACAGTGATATATGTGTGCCCATGATCATAGCAGCACAGTTTGTAATAGCTAAAACTTGGAAACAGCCCAAATGCCCATCAACTGGAGACTGGATAAAGAAAATGTGGTTATTTTATAAAATGGAGTACTACTCAGGCATTAAAAATGAGAAATTAGAGACATTTATAGATAGCTAAGTGGATGCACATTGAGGCAATACTCTTAAGTGAAATAAATAGGACACACATGAATAAATACTGAATAGTTTCTCTGGTGTGAGAAACTGAAAGTGTAAATAAGGACTAAATGTTTAATAGGTAATGTGAAATAGGAAGAAAAGGGGCAAAGGGGAAAGAAGTGGGAGGGGTAGGGGAAAACATAGAAGGAAATGGGATTAATATGAGAAAATGGAAAAATAGGAACAAAATCTTTGTAAATAGGGAGGACTGGAGGGGTTGAAGGGAGGGCTGGGCAAGGGTGAAAAATAAGAACCAAGAGAGATTATGTAAAGGTGCAAATTTCCAATGATGAATGTCATTATATTGTATACCTAAAATGTACCAATGATTAGAATGAATAATCGATAATGCAAAATAGGAAGAAAAGGTCCAAAGGGGTAGGGGTAGTGGGAGGGGCAGGGGAAAGGAAAGAAGGGAAAGGAAAAATGATGAGAAATGGAAAAAATGGAAATAAAGTCTTTGTAAATAGGGAAGGGTGGAGGGGGTGAAGGGAGGGCTAAGAATGGGGAAAAAATAAGAACCAAGATGCATTATGTAAAGGTACAATTCCCAAGGAGAAATGTAACTGTGTTGTATACCTACAATGTATCAATAAAAGAATTTAATAAAGTGCAAAAAAAAAAAAACCCAAAAAGAAACTCATAGACTGAAAGTTAAAGGGGGAAAACAATACTCCATGCGACAGGAACCTGAGAAAAAGCAGGAGTAGCTATCCTCCTTGCAGATCAAGTGGATTTCAAACCAACACTCATTAAGAGAGACAAAGAAGGACACTACATCCTTGTAAAGGGAGGAATCCAAGAGGAAGAGATGACAATCATAAATATCTATGCACCAAACACTAGTGCACCCAACTATATAAAACAAATACTAACGGACATGAAAAGTCATATATGCACAATACAATTGTAGTGGGGGACCTCAACACTCCACTGTCACAAATAGATAGATCAACTAGACTAAAAATAAGGAATGAAATACTAGAACTCAGTCGAACTCTTGAACAAATGAACTTAACAGATGTTTACAGAGTCTTCCACCCCACAAAATCAGAATACACATTCTTCTCATCTGCACATGGGTCATTCTCCAAAATAGACCACATACTCTCTCATAGAACATGTTTAAGTAAGTGCAAAGGAATTGAAGTTATCCTCTGTATATTATCAGGCCATAGTGTGATGAAATTGGAGATCCATAGCAAAAGAAACTCAAAAAATTTCATAAACACATGGAAATTGAACAACCCACTTCTGAATAACCAATGGGTCACAGAGGAAATTAAAGAAGAAATCAGACAGTTCCTTCAATTAAATGACAATGACAATACAACATATCAGAATCTATGGGACACAATGAAAGCAGTCTTATGAGGGAAATTCATAGCAGTGAATGCTCACATTAGGAAAACAGAATGAGCCCAATTAAACAACCTGATGCTGCACCTTAAGCTTCTCGAAAATGAAGAGCAGGACAAACCCAAAGCTCATGCAAGGGAGGAAATTATTAATATCAGAGCAGATACCAATTCAATGGAGATTAAGAGCATGGTACAAAAAAATCAATGAAGCTAAGAGTTGGTTCTTCAAAAGAATCAACAAAATTGACAAACCCTTAGCCCATCTTATCAGAAAAAGGAAAGAAAAGGCCCAAATCCATGCAGTTAGGAATGAAAAGGGTGAAATTACAACAGACCCAGCAGAAATCCAGAGCATCATCCATAACTACTTCCAGAACCTATACACCAATAAGATGGAAACCACAGAAGAAATGGACAGATTCCTAGATATGTATGAATTACCAAAGGTGAATGAAGAAGACCTAAAAAGTCTAAACAACCCAATATCAACCAATGAAATTGAAAATGTAATTAAAAACTTACCAACTGAGAAAAGCCCAGGTCCTGATGTCTTCACCGCTGAATTCTCCAAGACATTTAGAGAGAAACTGCTGCAACTACTGTTTAAACTCTTCAATGAAATTGAAAGGGAAGCAATATTCTTGCATTCATTCCTGGAAGCAACCATCACCTTGATCCCCAAAGCAGAGAAAGACCCAACCGAAAAAGAGAACTATAGGCCAATCTCACTAATGAACATGGATGCAAAAATCCTTACTAAGATACTGGCAAATAGAATGCAGAAGATCATCAAGAAGATCATACACCCTGACCAAGTGGGATTCATCGCAGGGATGCAGGGATGGTTCAACATATGCAAATCAATCAATCTAATACACTATATCAACAGAGCCAAGGACAAGAACCATGTGATCATCTCAATAGATGCAAAATAAGCATTTGCCAAAATCCAACATGCATTTATGAAAAAAAACCCTACAAAAAATTGGAATAGATGGTCTGTACCTCAAAGTGATAAAAGTCATCTATGAAAAACCAACAGCCAATATCATACTAAATGGTCAAAAACTGAAATCCTTCACACTAAAATCAGGAACAAGACACGGATGTCCACTATCACCACTCCTGTTCTATATAGTTTTGGAAATATTAGCCATGGCAATTTGACAAGAGAAAGAAATAAAAGGAATAAAGATAGGAAATGAAGAAGTCAAATTGTCATTATTTGCAGATGACATGATACTCTATACAGAAGACCCCAAGAACTCCACCAAAAGTCTTCTAGACTTAATCACCAAATTCAGTCGAGTAGCTGTATACAAGGTCAACACACAAAAATCAATAGCTTTCCTTTACGTGAACAACAGACTCAATGAGAGAGAAATAGGGCAAAATATTCTTTTCACAATAGCATCCAAAAACATGAAATACCTAGGAATCAACCTAACGAAAGAAATCAAAGACCTCTTCTCTGAAAACTATAGCACTCTGAAAAGGGAGATTGAAGGTGATATCAGAAAATGGAAAGACATCCCCTGCTCCTGAGTAGGAAGGATCAACATAGTGAAAATGGCCATACTTCCAAAACTGCTATATAGATTCAATGCAGTCTCAATTGAAATCCCAGCAGCATACTTCACGGACCTTGAGAAAGCAATCCAAAAATCCTTTCAAACAAGAAGAGACCCAGAATAGCAAAAGCAATTCTAGGTAACAGAGACATGGTAGGGGGTATCACAATCCTCAACCTGCAACTCTACTACAAAGCTACTGTGATAAAAACAGCATGGTACTGGCAAAGAAACAGACCTGAGGACCAGTGGAACAGATTAGAAGATGCAGAAACAATGCCAGACACACTCAGCCATCTCATCTTCGATAAAGGAGCCAAACACCCTCACTGGAGGAAAGATAGTCTCTTTAATAAATGGTGCTGGACAAGTTGGATTTCAACTTGCCAAAGATTAAAACTAGACTTATATCTCTCGCCATGCACTAAACTAAAATCAAAATGGATTAAAGATCTAAATATTAAAATAGAAACACTGAATCGGCTGGAACAGAGGTTAGATAGAACCCTTGAAGACACTGGTGTAGGAAAAAGATTTTATGAACAAAACCTCAGTTTCCCGTGAACTAGCACAAACAATCAACAAATGGGATCTCTTCTTATTAAAAACCTTCTGCGCAGTGAGAGAAACCACCAGCAGTGTGAAGAGACAACCCACAATGTGGGAAGAAATCTTCACCTGCTGTTCCTCAGACAAAAGTCTACTATCTCGAATCTATAAAGAACTTCAAAAAATCAGACCTCCCCAATTTAAAGACCCAATCCAAAAATGGGCATCTGAAATGAACAGACATTTCTCAGACAAAGAAGTAGAAATGGCAAAGAAACATATGAAAAAATGTTCAACATCACTGGTCATTTGAGAGATGCAAATGAAAACAACACTGAGATTCCACCTCACTCCAGAAAGAATGGCTGCTATCATGAAATCAACCAAGAACAAATGCTGGTGGGGGTGTGGGGAAACAGGAACCCTGCTCCATTGCTGGTGGGAGTGTAGACTGGTGCAACCATTGTGGAAATCAGTATGGAGATACCTCAAAGAACTACAATTGGAAGTTCCATTTGACCCTGCTATTCCACTGCTAGGTATCTTCCCCAAAGAATTAAAAGCATCATTCCACAGTGATATATGTGCACCCATGTTCATAGCAGCACAGTTTGTAATAGCTAAAACTTGGAAGCAGCCAAATTGCCCATCAACTGGAGACTGGATAAAGAAAATGTCCTTTTAAAAAAATAAAATATAGTACTACTCAAGCATAAAAAACAAGTAATTAGAGACATTTATAGGTAAATGGATGCACATTGAGGCGATACTCTTAAGTGAAATAAATAGAACACACATTTAAATACTGAATAATTTCTCTAGTTTGAGAAACTGAAAGTGTAAATAAGGACTAAAAGGTATAATAGATAATGTGAAATCGGAAGAAAAGGGGCAAAGGGGAAGGGGAAGTGGGAGGGGTAGGGGAAGGGAAAGAAGAGAATGGAATTAATATGAGAAAATGAAAAATTGGAAGCAAAATCTTTGTAAATAGGGAGGAATGGAGGGGTTGAAAGGAGGGCAGGAGAAGGGGGAAAAATAAGAACCAAGAGAGATTATGGAGAGGTGCAAATTTCCAATGATGAATGTCATTATATTGTATACCTAAAATGTACCAAAAAATAAAATTTAAAAAAATAATACTGCCGTGAACATTGCCATGTATAAGGGTTAAGTGGACTTTTAGTGGAATTACTAGGTTTAACTCTTAAGGAATGGGTTTACTCAGGGAAACAATGCCTCTATGTATTCCCAGTTTTAAGTGCAATAATAGAAATTTACTCAGTCACCAGCTTCTTGCTGATGATTGGCTTTATGTCAATTTCCTGTGTTTGGGAAATGGGAGGGCTTTTGCTATCAGCTGGCCTACACCCCAGATCAGGTAATCATCCAGCCCAGGGTTATAATAGGATATAATCCAATTCACATTTCTCCATCTTATTTACATGAAACCATGAGAATCTTTGCCAAAGTCCACATACTTGATCTCTATAAACCCCTCCACATCTGCAAATCTAAAAGTAATCCCATAGAAAGGGGAAAATGTGGTTAAGCGAACCACTTGTTCTTGATGCTCATACCTAGGGCTGAAAAATTGACTAATGTCAAATTCTAATTTTTGGCTGGGAATAAACACTAACTTGTCTTCGCTTCCAGGCTTCTCCTTTCCTTTGTTTTCTTAAATCATTTCATCAGACTCTGTTGGGATCTGTCATTTCTCTCTCATTGCCCTGGTCATTCAGGTATCACCCCCGGGAAGCTCCCCACCCTGAGGTGGATCTCACCTGAGCCTGCTTTCCATGTGTCAGGCATTTATCAGGATGTTAAAGCTGCAGGGCTCCTCCCTCTCCGGGCCTCACATCTCTCTAAGCTTCTTTTTGTTATACTCTTCCCAGGAGAAAGATTGTTTTCCCTGATAGAGAAACAAAAACTTTATTCAGTACTTCTCAGTAGTTCCTATTCTTTCTAGCAGGTGTTTATACTATACTCTCCCTCAAACTTATGAGTCCTCTTCTTTGTTCTCTGGTGCTGGTGGATCAATAAATCCTTCTGGGCTGGCCACAGCATTTTTATAATCTCTGAATGCTGTATTTTCCAGAGCCTTTTCATGTGGGTTTTAAAGGTCCACACCCCTTTTGATGGGGGTGTCTTTGTGTGATCAGCTGTAGGAATGTTTACCTATGGGCACTGACTTGGAACAATTTTGGGGTGGTGATGGATTTCCCTTTGCTTCTCTTCTCAGGACTGCCAGAAATTGTCTAGCTTCTCTTCTTAACAACCACCACCTACTTTTCTCTAGTCTTTCTTCTCCCATTGGGTGCTGAAGGAAGGAACCCAGTATACCCTATATACTTCACTCCAACTCCAAATAAAGTTAGAAGTGCTACAGTACTTTTGAAGTTGTCCTAGGCAATTGACCCTGGTTAGGGTAGGGAAGTGGACAGGCTTAAAAATAATGGGGAAATAATAAGAAATCTTTAGCATCTGTAATAGTCACCCCTGAAACTACTGTGACACACTTAATGCTGGACTTGGTCTTTCTCACTTACCCCACAAGACACACAGGTCAGTGCTCTTGGTCCTCTCATCTGTATGTACATTTACAGGGACACTCATGAGCTTCCTCCCTTTCCTCTCCTCATTCTTGTCTGTACTTTGCTGCACTGTATGAAAGGTGGCAATATTAGAGCATCTGAACTACAGATCAGAAGTTTTGTCCAAATCTAGGAACTTCTTTCTTCCCTATGTAATTACCTTAATCCATGCCTTCCTTATCCTGTTTGCTGAGCTTGTGACTCACTGGAGAACTCACAAAGCATCTCTCAATGCCAGCCCTCATCGAGGTCATTTGTGTATTTCTACACCAACACCACACACACACACACACACACACAGTCAATTCTCACTATTCACAGTTACTATGATCTATAAAGTCACTATGAACTTTGACTTGGTGAATACCGAACCATTGTTCCTAGGGGAAACACAGGATTAGTTTCCTATAAGCTTTTGGTCATGTTTCCTTTCTTCTATTGGTCAGTACATACTTTGCTTTACTATACTTTCTATTTAAAGACTCCTTATTTAGTACATATTGTTGATTTGTTAACATTGAACTCATGGCCCATGGTCCTATAACTGATCCCTGGACAAAGCTTATCTAATATACATATTTTCTCCATAAGGGACACCACAGCCTTCTGGCACTTAGAAACATGAGACAGCACTCCAACACTATGTGTGGAGAACATTTTAAACAACAAAAGTCACCACAGAAAGCACAAAAGTGTGCCACTAATTAGCCTGGAGACAATGTATTTCTTTATGGTATGAGAACTAATATAAGGCGGCAGAGTATTGCCAATATGTTCTCATAAAAGCTACTGAGGCCACTTAAAAGATGCCCAACACTTCTTCACCTTCACTAGAAAAATAACTTGATTATAATTATTATTAGATTTATGTGGTTCTTTATGGGTCAAAAAAGACATTCATGTGGTTCTAAGCCTATTACATCTATTGTATATAAGCAGGTTGTTGATTTATCCATCATTTGGAATCACTATGGACTTTTTTTTTTTTACTGTGTGTGTGTGTTTGTGTGTGTGTGGTGCTGGGGATTAAACTCAGGGCCTAGCACATGTTAGGCAAGTAGACCCTTGGTTCTTTTAACTTTATTTTAACTTTAATTATTTTTATTTTATTACTAAGTTGTCCAAGCTAACTCCAAACTTGTGATCCTCCTGATTCAGCCTCCTAAGTAGCTGGGATCAAAGGTGTATATCACCACACTGGCCTTTTTTTTTTTTTTTTTTTAACTCTTTAAAGCTTTTAAAAAGCTTAGAGAAGCTCTATGATGAATAGGTTAGTCTATAAATCTAGGCCTCTGTTTTTTGATTTACTAACAATCTGGTTCTGGTTCTATAGCCATTTGGACTTTGGGGAGTCCAAAGACAGAGTTCACTAATGTTATGTGTTAGAGGTCAAAATCTTTTGGAGAGAAAATAGGTATATCTCCACCTAGTGGTAAAAAGTAAAATGTAGGACCACTGAAATAGGTTTGGGGTACTGAGCTCTGGTCTATGCACTCAAACCTGGAATGCTTTTCTCGTAAGTCGAAGATTAGTGGGAGGAAAAAGAACTAGATGTGTCAAGGAAAATACACCAGGACTCCTGTGGAACACATTATATGAATTCAGTCTAATATGAGTTTGGAATCATAAACTGTTTTCAATTCCGGCTCTTCCGCTGACAAACTCTGTGATTTAGGTCAAGACACATTGTTATCCAAGCGCCTGTTCCTTCATCTGTTAAATGAGAATAATAATATTTACAGCATAAGTTTATCTTAAGGATTAAATAAAACAATGCACATAAGCCGGTCAGCTCTAAGGTTGGCAACATAGAAGGAAATCAGTTAAAGACAAATATTTTTCATCTATTTGAAAGGAGAGATAACGTATTTCCTTCAGGGAAGCACTTAGGGATTACATATATACCTATGTCGTTGATAACAAGTAACATTTTGCCAACAGCATAAGAAATCAGAAGGTTATTTCATGCTTTAGTGCAATAGGATCTATTGGATTATCTATTAGGCAGTGAATATACTAAATAGGGAGGAGCTCTGGATAGAATGGCCTAGAGGAAAGTTTACACAGATTGACTCTCCACATCAATGGAAATGCACTGTGATAAACAGGTCGTAGTTATTTCCTCTCTGCCCACTAAAAGTCAAGACAGCAAGCTAGTGACACACAAACTGGAAGGTATCCCAAATAAATTATGGGCCTTACTTGCCTTTTTGAGAAAATTTGTTATCTTTAAAATACATTTCTAATCCTATCAAAATAATATTCAGTATCATGCATCATAATCTCCTCTGGTGTAACATACAGAGCCTCATTAACAGACGTCTGTGTGAATGGGAGTGTGGAACTCCACCTTCTAACTGGAGTTGAACTTACGGTTTTCTACATGCTACTGTCCCTTCCTGTTTCTTGGTTAAATTGTCCCCCCCAAAGATATATGTCTTGAAATAGGACTTTTGTGATGTAAGTTAAGACTAGGGTGAGCCCCCAATCTAATATGACTGGTATCCTATAGGAAGAGTAGAAAATACACACACAGAAAGAAGAGAAAAACATGAAGACAGACATACAACACACAGAGAACAGGCAAGATTGGAGTGAGGCACCTAAAGCCAAGCAATACCAGGGATCCCTAACAACACTGAAAGAAGAGAAAGGCACGAATCAGACTCTCCAGAGAACAGAGAACATGGTGTGGCCAACAACTTAATCTCAGACTCTGGCCTCCGGAACTGTGAGAGGAAATTTCTCTTGTGTCAAGCTACCCACTTTGTAGCATACTTTGCTAGGGCAGCCACAGGATCTGTGCTGATCCCTAGCACAGAATTTACAGCATGGCTGGGTGGTGGGTGTCGATCTGAGCAGGTTTTCGTTCCCTGAGTTTCTCTCTTTGTAAAATTCTAGCAAGCTGCCTCTAAACAAGAGGGTGAAGTGCCCAAAGTCACTTGTGCTGAGGCTATGTTGAGCTGTAGCTGAAGTGGAAAGCATTTTAACATTTAAGATCTCTGCAACGCCGGCCCCACCTGGGCCGAAAGAGTGGGGATTTTCCTCTCTGGACCAGTGACAGCTAGCTTCTGAAGCATAGTACTGCCAGGTCATCTGTCTGCTTCTGTTTCCGTGGGGAGGACATTCATTTAGTCTACCAAGGCCTGATCTTTGACAGAAACTTCCAGACACTCGTCTTATCTCTCCCCTCTTTCTCCGCCTTTTCCCAGCTGCCAGGGAACTCCGCCTCAATATATTCACCCTTCTCGCTCCAGTGAAGAGCACGTGAAACTCAATATATTGGGCTTTGAAACCCTTGGTCAATCAGTGAACGCCCTGTTTAAATCCATGGCATGTTACCTCGGCATACTTGGCTTTAAGAAATAATCATACTACTGATTGAGCGCCTAAAATCTGCGGCAGTTGCCCGTTCCTATGCAATGGGCTTCCCCTGGCAGTAAAACGCTTGTATTTAAAAACAACTCTACTAGGCGGAGCTCCTTTTAAGGTTGGGGCAAGGGTCCCCTTGCACTTCCCTTCAGGATCAGCAAATATTGGAGCAAGATCCCAGAAGTGAGAAGCTCCAGAAGGCTGGTTTAAAAGGGGTTACTTACCGTCAGCGTTTGGTTTAACCTTCAGATTAGATAGAATCTCCTCCTACTTCCTTCCTGAATGGCCTCATCTACGATCAAGTTCCTTCTACCTTCCTCTGTCAAAGAGTAAAGAAAGGACTCATAATATTGGATGTATCACAAAATCAGTTGGCAACACGTGAAAGGAAGAGTTATCTGGGGGCTCTCGGGGCCACAGGATTTAATTCAGGAGGTGACTGTCTCGGAGTCAGCCTGGTGCCCCGCATGGCGATGGTCAGGTGGGCAGAGAAGGCACTCTACAGGTCTCACTGGTGGACTCCATCTGCCACCGGCTAGACTGAGAGAACTCCGTGTCTGTTAACACCTTTCTGTAACACTCAGAGTCTATGGCCATACCACCCTGAATGTTCCCAGTCTCGTCTGGAACACTCAGAGAGGGGCCAGCTGAGAAGGATAGGATTGTTTTGACACTGTGACAGGATAGAGTGCATTTCCAGTTGGATGTGAAATACTTAAGACAGAAGAAAGGACCTGAGCCAACTTTTCTTGTCAAAATCACTGTGTTTCAACATGGGAGTACAGACGGGTGAGCCAGCCAACGAGCTCAGGCCAAAAACAAAGGGGACTGAATAGAATGAAACTCTGAGGAGCATTCTCAGGCTCCCATTACTATATAATGTGCTTTAAAAGAGATTTGCCCATTTATTGTCTATAAAAGAAAGTTTGCTTTTTCTAAGTGATAGAGCTGTTGAACACGAGCTTCATGAGCTTGCTCAGCCATAAACTGGAAAAAAATAGTTCCTCCCCAACCCTGCAGTGAGGATTGAAAATATAATATGAAACTACCTAGCAAAAGGCAACTCTTCAATGATTAAGCCACTCTCCTCTCCTCTCCTTGCTGCCATTCTGTGAAGTTTGAAGGAATTCCTCCAAGCTATTGACATAATTATCTCACACATATCACCAAAGCAAAGCTGCTTGGATACCTAGATTGTGCCATGGGCATAGTGAAAGCAAATCCTCTCATCTGCACCTTCACCACCTTCAAGTTGATTCAGTTGACCAACTGATGATGGAGAATATGGAATACGGAGCTCTCTGTGCTCCAGTTTGCCTGCTGAATGGCCTTGAGGAAGGGTCCCCAAAGACAAAGCCAGGCATGCTGACATTCCCAAACCAACCTGCGCCCCTTGGTCCTCCAAAGACTGGCTGCACTTTCTGGGCCATCCAAGGAATATTGTGAAATACAGTAGATGAATCTGATATTAAGTGCCTTCAATTTCCTCTTCTATATCTCCTTATTTCCTCTTTCATCAAAGTTGCTGGCCCCATTTTCCTTTACAAGGAAAGCAATTTGTTGATATAACCATCATCGACAATCACTACTTGGAAAAATCCAAAATTTGATCTCAGGAAAAAAAAAATCTGCAACTTTAAGGCAATGAACTTTCGTACACTGCTGTCTTTCCACACAAGAGTCTTTCTCATTTATTCATCACCAAGAAGATGGTGGAAGTGTTTTAGAAAGCAAGGATCTTTGGGAGCCCTTGAACACACTTTAAAAGATAACTTTGCTGTACATTCTACCCTAAAACTCAAAGAATTGTGTAGATTCCACCCAAGAAATGCTCCTACTCTTTGGGCATTCACATCAAAGAAGGCCTTAATAGTGATCCAGTTAACTTTCATTGTTGTAAAATATAAACAATGCATGCTCAAGACGGGTTGGGACTCTTGTTACCCAATTTACCAAATCAGCCTGTCAATAATCCCCCTCAGTCCCTGATTGGATCAGGTTGATCTGCCTGTACTCAAGCTTCCTGCCAGAAGAAAATCCAATACTCTTTGGAAGATAATGAAAACAACCTAAACCTCTTCTGTTTATACACCATGTGCAGGCTGCTTTCAGTCCAAAATTGTTAGGCTTGCTGGGTCACAGAATGAACTGATCAAAAACCAAGAGAAAAAGTAGACAAAAGAAATGGGCCCACAGATGATCTGTGTTATCAAACATGGGTTTTTAATAGTTCTGATTAATATATTTCAAAAAGTAGATTTTAAAGTGGAAACTGGAATTCATAGCTTTAAAAAGCATCAAGTAGAATGTTAGAACTAAAAAAGAAACTAAAACAAGAATTTAATGAAAAAAATTTATAGAAGAGTAGACAAAACAGAAGAGAGTGAAATAGAAAGATCAAGATAAAAGCATCAATTCTGAAGCATGTAAATGAAACAGTTTTAAAAACACAGAGATCATACTTACCATATGACACACGGTTAAGAGAGCTAACACATACAACTGGGGTCCCAGAGAGAGAGAGAGAAAAATAGAAAATGGAGCACATGAAATATATATTGAGATACTGTCTGAAATTTTGCAAAAAATGAAGGAAGACATTAAGTCACAAAATCACTAAAAACTCCAAGTAATATAAATACAAAGAAAACTATACATAGGCAACATCATAGTCAAATAAAAACAAAATACAAACACAAAAGTCTTGGAAGCAACCAAAGAGAAAAGATATATTACCTTTAACAGAGCAGTCATAAAACTAGCAATCTCTCACACAGAGGCAAGAGAGTGGAATAACATATTTTAAATGCTTAAAGGAAGAAAGTGTCAATTTATAATTTTATTCCAAAATATATTCTGTGAAAGATAAAAACATTTGCAGAAAAACAAAAGGAAATTCTTTGTGTGTATACTTATACTAACTAAAAGTAAAAAATATTAAGGAAATTCTTTAGATAAAAAAGAAAAATGAACCTAGGTAAAAGTAGGGTAATACAAGAAGAAAAGAACACTGAAAAGGAAAATGGGTAATCTGAATTAAAAATTTAATGTTTAAAAAAACAATAAAACTCATCCAGGGTTTGCCACATGTGTAGAAATAAAATATATAATAAACATATAATAAAAAATATATAAGTTTACAATACCACAGTGGCAAAAGTTGAATAGATTGAGTTAAAGTTCTGTTAGGTCTTTTATTTGGGGGTAGTCATCATTTAAGATAAACTTGAGTAAATCCAAGATCATGCTGTCTTCAGTGGAATAATGCTGTCAACGTAACTTTCTGGAGTGACAGAAATCTGTATCTGAGCTATGCTATGTGGTAGCTATTAGCCACATGTATTTACTGAGCATTGAAAGGTGTCTATTGCAACTAAGGAAATGACTTGTTAATTATATTTAATTTAAATTAATGTAGATTTAAATAGCTGTATATAATGATAGCTAATGTCTATGTATTGGGTTGTGCAGCTCTAGGACAATTGCTAAAAGAATAAAGAAAGGGCAGCTTAGGTTTCAGCAAGCTCCAAAGTTCCTAAGGATGCTCATTATCCACACTGAGTTGCACACTGCATAGATTGTTGCGGTCTTTTTTCAAAGACCACGTCTTGTGATTCTTTAGGCTTCTGTTCTGTACCCTCTTTAGTGACCACTGCTTGGTACTGAATAGCTGCTGAAATTTCAGAGCTAAGCTCTGGCCAGTTTTTAGGAAACATTCCATCCCCATAAAAAAGACACCATCACTAAATAATCTGACATGATTATTTCGGACATAAACATGATTTTGTTTCTGTTCTTTCAGCCTTGAGGCTTGATATCTAGGCTGTTGTATCTCAGAATACACCCAAGTTCGCTCCTTCTTATGCAGACTATCTGCCTCTTTCACAGCTCTTTTAGGTAAGCCCCCTGGGCCAGAACCACACCCTTCAAGCTTCAGGTGGACTTTCAGAAATGTTCACTCAGAATCCCAATCTACAGAAATGAGTTCCTTTACCCAAATCTTCCAATATGGGTTCAGCTGGTTGCTCTGATCCAGAGTGCAAAAACAATCTCTCTCCTCTAAATAAAGGAGGATTTAGATATCTCTCTAGATCAAGAGTTTTGGAGCAAGTAAGAGTGAATCCTCTCTTACATTGGGACAAGTTCATTCATTTTTCATTTATTTGTTTTTACTCTAAGATGTGGTATTCAAACAAAGAAGTTTAAGAAAACTTAGGCTGTGATGACCTTAGCTGGTCATTAAAGGATATAATAGATGTTGGCTCCAAAGGTCCAGCAGCCCAGGCAAGTGCAAGGATGGAGGGCTTGCACCTAGAAGGAAGCTGCTCCCCTTGAGGTTCTCTTCAGAAGGTGGTCATAGACTCTGCTCCATTTTTATTATGGGCCTCCTGGGCCACTTGTGCCCTGGTTTGTCCATCTCCTCTGGGAGACTGTTGGAAGTACAGATGTGTTCCAAAAGGCCCTCCTAGCAACAGGCTGGTGGTTTGGAACAGTTGGGTACTTGCTACTGTTATTCCTGAAAAATGGCTGCCAAGATCCATAAATAAATACTCGAAAATAAATACAGAATGCTTGGCATTGAGTGTATTTTTAAAACAGTGTTTACCAATTTCTTCCCACTTTGCCAATTGTCAGGATTGACAAACAACTCTTAAAGATTTGGCCTGGACCCACCTCTCAAATTAAGATCCTGGCTCAAATATCCTGATGAAAGAAAGAGAGAAAGAAAGGAAGAAGGAAGGAAGGAAGGAAGGAAGGAAGGAAGAAAGAAAGAAAGAAAGAAAGAAAGAAAGAAAAAAGAAAGAAAAGAAAGAAAGAAAGAAAGAAGAAAATGTTATTTGGATTCAATCAGCCAATTGTATATTTGTGTTTTCCATGCCTGTGTCAAGCACACAATAAAAAGTATCTTAAAGGGGCTGGGGATTTAGCTCAGTGGTTCTGCCACCTGCCTTGCAAGTGCAAGATTCTGAGTTCGATCCCTGGTACCAAAAAAAAAAAAGCTTTAAGATATGGGACACAGGCATGGCTTCAACAGCTGACAGGCAAGAACAGGGATAGTAACTGTGAAGCTACATTGGCTGCCATTCTTCATTTCCTCTTCCATGGCAAATGTTAATCACCTGAGCCCTGGTATTCATCGGGCAAGGTCAAAGCCTCATGATCTTTCTCAGAGCAACTATCTAAGAGTAAGCCCTAAGGTGAAATTCTGATAAGACCTTATTGTGGGTTCCTAATGGCAGTGTCAAAGCCATATGCCATTTTTTACTGCTTTGGATAGGGGAGAGTAGGCCTTTCCATAGAGATAATTGATTGCCCTTAAAATTCCTCCCCTAGATAGAAAAATCGAGGCTCAGAGAGTGAATATTCAGAGAGTGAATAGTCTAAGATCATACAGCTAGTAAGTGACAGGACCAGGATTAATCTAAGTAGGTCTTCCCTACCCCCAAAGACTCTTGCTTTCTCCAGAATACCATACAGCCTTCTTCTAGGGGTGAAGATTTGACACAGAACCAAAGCAAGAGAGTAGGGAAGGTAGACAGAAAGAAAATTAAATCCCTAGGAGGAAAGAGAGAAGAGACCAGAGGGAAGGCTGTAAAGACAAATCAACTAGATTTCACAGTCATAGAGAGGGCGAGTCTTAGGTTGAAATTTGAGAATCTGAAAGTAGAAGCTGACATTTCCACCAGAAGTGAAGTAACTGTGTCCAAGGAGATTCAGAAAACTTCCTTGTCAGCCAAGAGAAGCAGACAGCAAATATCTGCTGTGTGATCAAAGTGCCTGAAGTGAAAATATCAACATTGGTGCTGTTTTTGATGCAAAGGTATATATTGTTATAATTCTCTTGATAAGAGTAATATTAGTCACTTTCCTGTTGCTGGGACAAAATATCCAACACCCACAGCTTAAAGGAGGAGAAGCTTATTTTGGCTTATGGTTTCAGAAGGTTCAGTCTGTGATTGCTTGGCTCCAAGGAGGAAGTGGAATAGTGGAAGGGCATGTGAAGGACAGCTGCTCACTCCATAGCAACCAGGAATCAGAGAGCAAGAAGGAAGGAGCCATCGGCAAGGATACACCTTTCCAGGTCATGTCCCCAGAGATTTCCTCTTAGTAGGCCCTATAGCAATCCACTGATAAGTAAAGCCCCACCCCCACCCCCCACCCCCGCCCACAATGATCGAATCACTTTCCAAAAGCACCACCTCTGAACACAGGAGACTTTGAAGGGACCTTCTAGATCTAAACCATCACAGGAGTGAATGTCACCTTTAAGGGGCACACCCCACTGGAATGCTACAACTGCTCTAGCAGTAAACCTAGCATATTTGACACCTGGAGCCACTTTCTTTTTCTTTTTTTCTTTCCTTGTGCTACTTGGGGTTGAACTCAGGACCTTTGCACTGTTACATCCCCAACCCATTTTTAATTATTTTTTATTTTGAGATAGGCTCTCATTAAGTCACTAAGTTGCCTAAACTGGGTTGGAACTTGTGATCCTCCTACCTCAGCATGTTGGAATTTCAGGCATTCACCACTTCACTTGGCTTCAGGAGCTGATGATTTTTTAGCAACTCCATTAATATGTAACAAAATTAGTTGTAGTGCTGAGTATGGTGGCTCACACCTGTAATCCTAGCACTCTGGGAGGGTGAGGTAGGAGGATTGCAAATTTGAGCCCCGAATGGGCAACTTGTTGACTTTGTCAGAAAATAAAAAATAAAAAAGCATTGAAGATGTAGCTCAGTTCGAAGGCCCTGGGTTCAACTACCAGCACTGAAAAAATTAGTTATGGTAATAATTACAAAATCAAACAAATAATAATGGCAGGGAGAAATGTAGAAAATGAAAATTTTCTTTTACTAAACTTCATGTGTAAATTGATAGATAAATAAATAGTACATTTTTTTAAAAAAAGGGAAAAGTAAGTATTTTTAAATAGTCATTTTTTTCTGAAAAAAGGGAAAAACTTTTATTTACACCCTGGTAATGACTAGAACATTGCAGCTTTTGATTTTGAGAATTGTACAAATTTATTTGTGCTTTTATCAAAATTGATCTTCCATGCATATTGACATTCTGGCCACATAGCCAGATTTATCAAACTATCTTCACTCATCATCGATGAATATTTTTAATTCATTTTAACTTCTGAATTTCTCCTGTAGCAGGAAAAATATGGAGTTAAGAAAAGTCTTAAACATAGAAATAAGTTCGTGGGGAATCCATTAAATCTCATGTCACAACAAATTCCAGAAACAGCAATACAATTCACATCTTTGTTTCTGAAGGATCAATCCTGGCAGCTTTCAAGTGTCCCTACAGCTGAAATTTTTTGTTAAAAAACCATCATCAAGAAATGTATCATAAATTTCTATTTCATTTTGGTCCTCAAGTTTTTCTTCTGCAAAAATCAGAGAAAGTGCTGAATTCCAGTAACGAACTTGAGTCATCACATTCTTGTCCATTTCCTGGTGAGTTAGATTGAGGCATTAAACTGCCTTAAATTTCTTCTGACCATGTAAGACTGACACTTTTGGTCACTTTTTCTAACATTTCCTCTTTGTACGTTGATTCTCTTTTTATTTTTTTATTATTATTTTTAATTCTCTTTTTAATGTGACTATTTCCTCTCTTGGGGGTGGAGTAGAAGTAACAGCCTTCTTTACAATTTCTTTGCACTGATCTTCAAAGAACAATTTCCAACTTTGATATCCCTGATTGTGTCAGTCAGCTTTTTGTTACTATAATAAAATACCATGACAAACAACTTATAAGGAAGAATGGTTTATTTTGACTCATGGTTTGAGTTTTCAGTCCATGGTTGGTTGGCTCTGATCTTTTTGGGCCTGTAGCAGCACAGCATATCATGGTGGGAGTGCATGAGGGAACAAAGCTGCTTGCCTCATGGAAGCCTGGAAGTAAGCGAGTGAAATAGCCTGGGTTTTCAGTGTTTCCTTCCAGGGGACACACCTATTGACCTAATTTCCTCTTGCCGGGTTTGACATCTGAAAGGTTTTACCACTTTCCAGTAGTGCTGGTGACCAATCCTTTACCAAGCAGCCCTTTAAGAGACCATTATCTAAATCACAGTATTGCTCAAGACAAGTTCTGACAGTTTGCAAATATTTTTGCATGGTTACATAGAATGACAGAGTTGAATTCACTCAAGTTCCATTCCCCTGTTTCAACAATCAACACCACTGTTTAATTCTTATCCATTGTTTGGAACAAATATGTATAGCTGAGTTCTTGTGAATTGACAGCCAAATAAACTTCCATGTGGAATATAATGTTTATTAAAGGATAAACAATAAAAATGTGCAATTGCTTAGATCTTAGACCAACAAAATATTATTCAGGCAGGAGTATTATCTAACATTATGTGGATTGCCAGCACATGGTGAGAATAAAATGCAGACCAACTTCTAGAGGATCTTATTAGTGTTAAATACGCTACATACATTGACCCCTGACCCCCACATTCCCTGCAGCAGGGCCAACTACTCCCCCAACCCACCCTTGCTGTATCCTTGATCGCCACCCTTTTTAAATCTACTGCAGACTTAACTAGAAAACTCATTGGCCTTAACACCATGCCTTGGGTCTCAGGAACTTCCCCTTCTGCTCCCACAATTCCATAACTTCTTACATGCTGACTTTATTATTAAATAGATTTAAAGACTAAAATCCCACAGGTTTATTTTCTCCTGGTCAAGCCATAACCTCCTGGGCTAGGAAGGGACCCAGTTGTCTCGTGTCCCTTAAATCTTGCCCATCTTTCATACCCACTGTGTTGTGAGTTATTAGAGGTTTCCTTCTGGGGCTTCCCTTGGCTCTGTACAGACTGTCTTCTCTGGGCCACTGGAAAGTGTAATTCTTGTCTCTGTTCAGCCATGGCATGGCTTTGGGATCCTGGCAAAAATGACTTTTCGCTCTTGCTTCCTTATTTTTTTTAATTTTTGTTTTGGTACCGGGATTGAACTCAGGTCCTTGCGCTTTTGAGGCAGGCGGCGGAACCACTGAGCTAAATCTCAGGCCCTTGCTTCCTTATTTTTAAAGAAACAAGCAGATAAGTAACTGGATACTTTCTAGTGCCCCTTTGAATGTTCTCAGAGGCTAACTGGGAAGTCAAATGTCCTTGGTCAGGCTGTCCTGGGCTCCCGAAGGTGGTGTTGAGGAAGTGAAAGTTCAGCTCCTGGAACCACCAGATGGGAGGCAGTCGTGTTTCCTGGTTTGTCACCTTCAGAATGGTTGGCTCTTGGATGCTTCCAGTCTCTCTTTAACATTCAGAGCTGGAACTCCTGGGTGGTGCCCGCCACATGCAAACTTTCTTATGTGACCTGGCACTGCTCTCTGAATGGGCAGCAATGATTTCTTGAAGACAGCTCCAGCTCTTCCTGGGCTCTGCCTGCTCCACACAGGGCTCACACTCTCTCACTTCAACCTGTGATGGGGAGAGGGGCAGAATCATTGCTCCCATCTTAGAAGTGAAGAAGCTGAGATGTTGGGGGCTGAAATAAACTACTCAGGGTGGTAAAGCTGCCCTCTAGGGCAGAACTAGGGTGAAAACACCCTTGTTCCCAACTTCTTGTTGATTCACCCGCCCCGACTCCAGCTTGCTTAGCTCAGGCCTGGCACAGACCCAGTCATCCTGGTTACACAACTGATATCAAGCAAGTACTCAGTTAGCAAGTATAAATAGATGCAGTGCCTTGCCTCTAAGAATTTATGCTTCAAAAATCACAAGATTTGTACATTGAGCAGCCAGCTGTCTTTAGAAATATGGAAAACAAGTAATGGCATAGAAATAGCTCATTTCTATGACTTTGTTTGTTTGTATATTTTTTTTTTACCAAGACAAGAAAATGTTACCTATGTCTGACAACAACATATTTAGAAAATGGTCCTTAAAAAAAGAAAGCTCTTTACCAGGGATGACACCTTTATGTCATATGTCCCTGTGGATGTTTGTGGCACACTGTGACTTTGTCATGGCTCTCTGCCTACTTCGCCCAGATGCAGCCTCAGAATCTTTCCTAACACGGCTCTCTGCTCAGCCATGTATTTCACACATGATTTCGACTACTGTGCCAAACTCAATTTGCCATTGGCTACAAATTTGAGGCTTATTATTCTAGGAAGTGTGAAATGCGCGAGATTTGGGTTGTTTGCCCTTTCAGTTGGCTTTCTGTTGAACTTTCTCTTTTTCTCTATCATACCCTACTTCCTCCCCCAAACAGAGGCAACAAACAACTACCTGCCAGGAAGTGGCTAACCATGGTTTGAAACAGAAATCATACACCTGAGATCTATAAAACATTTGCAGAAGCGACAACACTGTGCTGGAGAGATTATTTTATTTGCAAGGCACTCCTCCCCTGCTTCCAGAATTCCTGGGCAGATGTTTTTTATAAAAAGCCCTCAGCCCACCCCTAGCCAGATGATTCCAATGTGCCCCATGCCCTTGATGACTACAGCTTGAGAAAGTACCTCCCTGAATATACTGTATTTGTCCTTTTTCAGAGGATTGAGTTCTTGAGGCTTGAGTCAAACTGCTTAGAAATTATTTCCGAGCAACTTTTTGTGAAGCAGTAAGTGGAGCCCCTGCCACCTATTCTCTTCTGGGCCATGCGCCTTTCCTGCCTTTTGGGTTAGTCCCGCTGTCAACATTAGGTAACTCCAGAGTGCAGGGCCTGAAAGGGGCCTTGAGCCCTGGTCCTGGTTGAACAGCCCCCACCCCCCATTTCCTGTTTGCCTGGACCCTCAGAATGCAAGCTTATTTGGAAATAGAGACTTTTCAGAAGTAATCAAAGCTTGAGATGAGACTGTACTGGTTAGAGTGAGCCCTTAGTCCAAAAAGTGTCCTTATAGGGCACAGAAAGGGACACATAGAGACACAGAGAAAGCTGTGTGACAATGGAGGCAGAGATTGGAGTGGTGCAATTAGAAACCAAGGACATTGAGCAACCCCCAGAAACCAGGAAGAGACAAGGAAGGATTCTTCCTTAGAACCTTTCATGGGAGCAGGGCCAGCCAACATGTTCTGGCCTCCAGCGCTGTGGGGGATACATTTCTGTTATTTCCGCCTCCCTAGTCATTTGTTATGGCAGCCCTAGGAGACTAATATACCTGCCAAATAACATATCTGTTTCCAAGCTATTACGCAGGCTCTGCTCTTGAGAGAGAGCAAACCCATAACTGGACCATAGGTATAAATATCCTCTTACCACAGACGAGGAGGCTGAAGCACAGCTCCACTCACTAAGGAGCCATGGGATCCACCTCAACAACTAGGCCAGGGGTGGAGAATCTATGGCACACTGTTTGTATCACTGACAGCTCTACAAGGTTCGCCATCATTGATAGACTATAGTTTGAAGGAAGCAGAGCCCATTCTTGAAGCAGTCTGCTGTGGAGCATCAGTGAGTCTGGAGGGAAACTAAAGGCCCATAGCAGCTGGTGGCCTCAAACAGCCCAGCACGTGACCCAAGAAAAATGGAAGCAACCACGGGCTATTGGGGTCTAGAAACGGGGTCATAAAACTGCAAAAACATGCTTTTTGTTTTTTTGGTGGTTCTTTCTTTCTTTCTTTTTTTTTTGGTAAGAATTGGTTGCAGTGAGGAGGGGGTTGAGTTGTGGAGAATGGAGGAGTGATCCTCCAGATCTTTCATAGGATTAATCACCAGGTACTTTATTATAAATCTATCGTCATTAGTTGTGAGGATTCAGTTAATAAGGGCATTTCCCTAAAAACAAAAAACCTCTTTAGCAGTTTAGTTTATTGGAATAAAAGACAAATGTGCTTTTCTTTCTGTTCTTTCATATATTTTTCTCTTTTTTTGGTGCTGGGTTTCGAACTTGGGGCCTTGTGCTTGTGAGGCAGGTGGTGGCGCCACTGAGCTAAATCCCCGGCTATTTCATATATTTTTAAAGGTAATATTTCTCACTATATTTGAAACTCCTGAATGCAAATAATACTTTATCTTCAGGGAGGAAAAATCCTCAAATTTTCTTGTCTTTTTCTTCACTTACGATTATTACTGAAAAATTACAGAAAACCATCAGCAGCCCATGCTATGTGTTTTCATAAACTTAAATAACCAGCTGGTCAATACGCCTTTGTTCCCTTTGAAAAAGAAAAATGCCTTTTTAAATAAAGAAGTGTATTCATTTATGATGAGTTAAATCTTCATGGCATTCTTTATTCCCTTTTGGTGGCCAGAAGAGAAGGCGTTTTCAGTTGACTGGTAGATTCTACAAAGAACAACCTCCTGGTATTCTTGTGCTTCCCAGCTGGCAGGGGCTGGTACCTAAAAAGATCAGGAATAGAAGCTAATCAAAGAGGTGGACAAGAGACAGACCAACATCTTCCCCTGTCTTCTTCAGGACTAAGCCCACTTATGCTTGAAGGTTTTGCCTCTTATTTCCTAGCACTCTCTAAGAATGACTCAGAGGTGCTGCTGAGCCAAGCAATGTCTGCAGGCTCTCATGGGTGGTAGCCAGTGATCTCTGTAGGATAAGATGCAGATGGAAGAAGGTGGGGTCTACTTGGAAGGGAAGGCAGCAAAGCCTTTGGCTACAGGTTTCCAAGAAAGGCAGCTCTCCTGGTGCCACACAAAGGGCCTGCTGACCCACATAGATTGAAATCTTATGACTGCTCCCATCTCCCTACCGGAATGCTGTGCTACCCATCCCATAAGCAGAAGGAGCTAAATGGAAATTAGAATGCAGCTGAGTTGTTGCTCATACCTGCTGAAACAGATTTTTGTATTCTCATGCACCAAAATTATGCTTTATTGTCATGGTTCTTGAACAACATTTTGATCAATTGTAATAATTTATAAAATAAATTCCAAATAGAGGTTAACTTGCTCCCTGGACATCACATTTCCCAGAAGGCTGTGTGGAAATTCAGTCGCTCAAGAAGGTCGGTATATTCCTAAATCAAAAGAGACCCAAGGGACTTTCTGGGAAAGGACCACAATGTAGGATGGGGACAGTGCTCAGAAGCCCCAGGGAGAGGTGACCATGAGCCAGTCTGGGTCTAGATCCAACTCCTCCCTGATGGCAGGGAAACATCTCTGGTTAGCTCACCTCCATGATGGGTAGGCAATGTGCATAATGACCAGGTTGTAGCTATTCCTAATATTTTTTAGTCTTGTCTTCAGACTGCTAGTCAGATGCTCAGTAGTGCTCTTCAATGGTTCAAAACTGTTCCTAGCCCTTAAAAGCTCATAAATGAAAAAAAAAAAAAAGACAGAACTTACAGATGGCCAACCTTTGCTCTGCAAATAATAAACTTGAAAGACAGGCTCTTTTCCTGGGGATGGAGAAAAGAGACCAATAGAGGGTGACACTTCAGATTGGAAGTTTGGAAGGAGCACCTTCAGGGAGGCTGTTAAGGAAGTTGCAGCCTTGTGGATTTTCTCCCCATAAATTGTCATGAAAGTATAGAAGCAAACTAAATGTTGTCTACTCTGTAACTGTGTCATTTGCAACTGGGAAGGAGCAGGGAGAGAAAAATACTAGCCACGCCTTCCAATTATGCTATGATAACAGTTTGAATTTTATTGAGTAAATAATTATCTCTGTGGGTTTAACAAAAAAAAAAAAGCACAGCATAACACCCATTAGTCATCTGTATGAAGTAAGGCTTAAATATATATTTAACACATGCATTTTTTATTCAGTACCCTGATTCAGAGCAACCCATGAACTATTCATGCCTCCAGGGGATAAATGACTAGTTCTTTTGGTAAATTAGCTTTTTGTTTTCATTTCCTGTTAGAATTTTTGGCTGGGGCTTTTAATTTGATTTGAACTAAAGGCAAGAATGGAGTAGGCTATACAGTTTTCTCATCATGACCTATGTATTAGTGTGTTAATAGGTGGGATTGCAGGACCAGTGGGGTTTTGGTTCATGGAAAAACAGATGTATTGGTGTTGCCTGGAACAGGCAGGGAGCAGAGATAAGTACTCTGGACACACTGCCAAGTCTTTTAAAGCCACTTTTCTTTTTTTTGAGACAAAGTCTAGCTATTGTTAGGTAGTCCAGGCTGGCTTGGAACTTTCTGTGTAGCCCAAGCTGGTCTTGAATTTGCTATCCTCCTGCCTCAACCTCCAAAGCCCTGGAATTACAGGTGTGTGCCACCACATCCAGTGTGGTGAGTCTTTAAAAAATCAATTAGTAAGCCTTCCTATAATGTCTCCGCTGACTTCAAAGCAAAGGCTTTGTGGACAGTATCAGCAGATGCAATGTCAAAATAGAATTGAGAGATGTGCAGTAGCTTTCCTTTCGATTGTAAGGTATCAAAGTCTTTGTGTGTGTGTGTGTGTGTGTCTGTCTGTCTGTCTGTGTGAATTCAGCTGTCTCTTGCCCAATGATAACATTTTCTCTCATTAGAAAATGAAGGGATAGGTTATTTCCAGGAGCTGCGCTACAAAATGTCAGTTTCCTCGAATCCTGATTGGGTAATTCTGAGAGAGCCTGGGTTCTCAAGCTCCCCGTGGGACAGGGCTGAAGTCATTATCCAGTGAAGACCACGTCTGTGCTTTTTTCCCCTCCCCTGTCCTTTTCCCACCCTCCCTGCTCAGAGGAATACCCCCTCAATAAATGACATTCACAAGAGTCTCCTCCTTAACTCTGACAGGGTGCTTGTCAGAGACAAGATTCCTTGAGTTTACCCACCAGAGAGGCTCAGTAGGCCTGAGTGAAGCTTTGGAAGCTGCATTTTTTATTAAACTCCAAAAGTGATTTTGATGAAAATGAACCAAGCACCACACCTGGGGAAGAGCAAGGGCTACCCCTGATGGAGTGAGTCAGAGTTAGTCTATTGAGGCGCAGAGACTCCTCTGCTCCAGCCTACCGGAGGAGCTGTGGGTGCCTGTGGGTGAACACTCTGACCTCAACTCTGTTTACTTGTGATGCCCTGGAATCTTAAAGAAAGCAGAATTTACTTTGAGTTGAGTGACCTTAGGTCTCAAAAATTCCTTGGAGAGTTTTATGCCAGAGGTCATGATGGCCTAGACAAAACCATCCCAGCCTCTGGCTAGAAGGCATGGAGGCTGGATTCTCCCATTGATGAAAGAAGTGCTTAAGATTTACCCCAGCTGTGCCCCAAGGGTCGCTTCTGCACTGCTTTAATGAGATGCTTTCAACTTACCCCAATGTGCAGCTTCATACAGGAATGGTGCTAAGCATTGGCCGAGGCAACAGACAACACGAAAACAGGGTGGTATCCAAGGGCAGGGCTTGTTCCTAAAGCCAAAGCTTTGATTTATAACAGGGTCTATTTGTATATAATTACTAAAATATTGATTGCACATTCAGTAATGTCCTTAAATTAAAGACAAACCAAATCTGATAACTCCAAAAGGCTCTTATTGCAAACATTCACAATTCTGTAATAATTTTGTGAAAATTCATAAAACTTTTTTTCCATTAAGTTTATTGGTACATTTTAGGTATAAAATACAGTTACATTCATCATTGGGAACCTTGTACCTTACATGGTGTATCTTGGTTCTTATTTTTTCCCCATTCCCCTGCCCTCCCTTCACCCCTTCCTCCCTTCCCTATTTACAAAGATTTTGTTTCCATATTTTTCCTTTTCTAATATTGTTTTCTTTTCCCTTCTTTCCTTTCCCCTACCCCTTCCACTTTCCCTACTCCTTTAGACCTTTTCTTCCTATTACACAATATTAATTATACATTTTTAAAATTACATATCAAGATTTAGAGGACAGATTTTACAGAACTTAAATGGATATACAAAGTATATTACAAAAATCTTTTTTGAAATAAATTTTACAACTCCAATGAGGTACCTTGGAAGACAAATCAATGAAACTGACTCTGGAAGAAATATAAGATTTGAATAGCACATATTAAAGAAAGTATATTCCTAGCTTGAAACCTACCTATATGACAACAACAGGCTCATATACATTTCAACTGATGACTTGTATCAAACATTTAAGAAAATTCATAAAACTTAGTCTAATATATCAACATTGCATTCAATGATTACAACTCAGCTGTTGCCCTTCAGGAGCTCCTGACTGAGGTTAGGAGACAGTGATCATAATTCAGTGTCAGCACTAAAAGGAATGAGAGATAGAAACAGGGATGGGGTGAAAACAAATCTAACAGAAAGAGTCAGAGAAATGCTGAAAGATGAGGGAATGGAGGAAGGAGAGGACCTTAAACAGGAAGAAGTCCCAGATATGCCTGGATTAAAGGAGCTTGAGGGGCCGTTTGAAAGCTGCATTCTACAGTTAGATTTGAAATTAAATCCAGAACCACTACTTCAAATGTGATCACAGCCAGGCATCATCAAGCAAGGCATGATTCTCCCTTTTATAGGACAGAATAAATAAAATGCTCTTTGTAGCTATATCTAATTTGCTATTTTACCCACCCAATGAATTGAGTGTTTAAAAATTGATTATAATTCTTTCATTTTTCAAAATCTTCCTGATCACTTTTATAGGCTTCATTATTTTTGCAATTTCTTTTTTTCAGGCTTTAAACAATTATCCATTGTTATTTCTATTTTGAGCCTGACAATTTCCTTACCTGAAGGAAGGGGATTTAATTCTCTTGTTCATTGTTACTGCTGATTCTCACTCATAGTGGCCTGTTTGCTTGTGTTTTTCATGTTCTTGGATTTAAAACTCATTTTGTTGATCTTACTTTATGAGAATCCTGAGGGCTTACCACAGGAATACTTTTATCCAAAGAGGATTTGGGTTTGCTTTTGCTGAGGGCAAGTGACAGCATCCCAGCCTAATGCAAGAGTGCCCATGCCCATTTCCTCCCCCTTCCCCTTTCTTGGCAACCCATGTCTTTTCAAGGATGGCAAACCTTTTAGAGATGCGTGCCCGAACTGCAGTTAAAACCCTTATTCATTGGAAAGTGCCAACACTACAACTAAACCCGAATACTGAGGTTTTAGTTTAGAAAAGACAAACTTATACATTAACATCTTTTGTCTTAAAAGAAAAACAACATCTGTGCCACAGTTTCACCACCACTGGCTTAGGCTCACCAACTTAACTGGCATCCCAGGTCAAGGCAACTTGGCCTTTCTTATTTTCTTGTTCCTCAATGTTTCCATTAGTTTCATCTCATTTCGCCCTAATACTTAATATGAGTCCATCAATTCAATCCAAAGACTATTGTAGCCAGGCACAGTGGCACACGCATGTAATGTCAGCACTTTGGGAGGCTGAGGCAGGAGAATTGAAAGTTCAAGTCCTGGTTGAGTAAGTTAGTGAGACCATGTCTCAAAATAAAATTATGTCAGAGTAGGGGACACTGGGAATGTAGTGCAGTGGTAGATCACCCCTGGGTTGGATCCCTAGTACTCCCCCTGCCACACACACACACACACACACACACACACACACACACACAAAACTATGTTATACAGGAGTTAGTTGTTATATGTAGTACTGCTTGACTTTCTCCTCTTTCCACTTATTTCCACTTAATTTTTTGCTCTATGTTGGGGTTAAGGGAGGTGCTGAAATGCTGTCACATTCCTGTTATCTCTCAAGCAAAGTGCTTAGTAAATAGGAAGTGTCCATTATATAACTACTGATTTGCTGGTTAGTATTTTAAACATCAAATCAGACAAATTAACAGGCTTCACAGCAAGCCCTTCCAAATCAATGCTCTAGTCTTATGTGGTGTAGCCTTCCTAATTATTTGCGCTTGTATTATTCTAAGAGCTTCCTCCTTTCACTCACAAGTGATTAATGCAATGTTGTTGGTATAGTTTCGCCCACCACCACCTCCAAGCCTGTTGTCAACCATGGTTTGCAATGGCTGGGCTGGCATCCCGGAGGCCTGTTTGTTTGTCCTCGTATTCATTACTCTTTGGCTCTCCTCCCATCTGCTGCCCATGCAGAGTTATTTATATCAACTCAGAGAAGGCTTGGTGAGCTTTGCTGTGATAGCTCACATCCTCAGAATGCCTTTCATCCCAAAGGACTTTACACGTGGTATCCTCAGAGGAAACCCTCCCCTGCTGACCCAGGGGGAGTCTCCTGGTTTCCCTGGGAAGTGGCAGCTGCTGGTCCATCTGTTTGGCTGATAAGGGCTTTTCAATCAGATTCAGAACCCTGGCCCACAAAACATGCAGTGGAACTTGCCCAGAGAGGTCGTGACAGCTGAGTCACAGAGGTGAGCACTGAAACTGCGATTCTGGGAGATGGAGAATGCCATGGAGCCAGACGCTGAGTCATGCCTCTCAGCCCAGTGAAGTATCTCGCTGACTGTCAGGGCTTCTGGAAGAAGTGGCTGCCACCCTGATTCAAACATTATACAATGTACACATGTACCAAAACATGTCATGGAAAAAGAATTAAGGTGCTATTTATATGTACCAACCCATCCCCCCCCAAAAAGATGAATGTCATCATTATGTACTGCAAACATTTTAATAAAAAATTTTGGGGGGCTGGGGATTTAGCTCAGTGGTTCTGCCACCTGCCTCGAAAGCGCAAGGACCCGAGTTCGATCTCCGGTACCAAAAAAAAAAAAAAATTTTTTTAAACTCCCATGGTGCCCAGAAATGTGCACAATTTGCATGTGTCAATTTTAAAAAACAAAGTAATCAGGGGTGGGGATGTAGCTGAATGGTTCCTTGCCTGCTTGGCAAGTGCAAGGTCCTAAGTTCAATCCCCAGTACTGGAAAAAAATAAAAAATAAACTAATAAAAACATACCAGTATTTCCCATTCAAACTTATTTAACCTAGAAATTTTCTTTTAAGTTAAAAAAAAAGAGGATGGGTGAGTACTGCTTAAAAGTCACCCTTTTCCCCACTTCCAGGCCTGCTTTGAGCTCCGCAGATTTGAGGTCAATGTGGCAATCCCTCTGAATGATTTTCTGTCATCATTGTCACATTTGGTCTATAATAATTCATTGGCTTTCATTTTTTTAACCAACATAATTCATTACAGCCACTGTTTAATCCTTAGACACAGGATAGAGCTCAAATAAAGGTCTTCTAATGTTCTGGCTGCAGTTTACCTCAATTATCGAATTAACAGGAGCCCATCGGCACAGCTTGCTAAAGAAATTAGATCAGCTCCAAAAGAAATCAGGCCAGGGGGAGCGAGGGAGGCTCAATAGTGTTTTAAATAAAATTGAACAAATTAGTGACAAATTCCAGCTCTTGTTGATTCTCACAGTGAGTGAGGAAAAGGGCCAAAGAGAAAATGTACGGCCCAGCAAAATTTTGTGCTGAAAATAAATTTTGGAATTCAAGTTATTTGCAAATCAGTTGTACACTATCAAGTCACTGGAGGAAGGTGGCACCAGGAAGCCTACCCCATCTCCAGGTTCTGAGCAGGCCTTTTTTTGCCAGAGGAATATCAACATTGCACCACCAGGCCAGTGTTGAAATTCAGAGTGTGAAGGGAGGTGGCAAGTGTGGGCGGTAAGTTTCAAAACACTGGCTTTGAAACAGCGCCAGTGAGTGGCCATGGGTCCACTGGCTGGCAGAGTAATCGGTGCTATTTACACACCCATAAAGGTTATTTGCTTCTCCTGCTATAAGACTATTTCAAGTTCAGCAAGAGCAAAACTTGGCCTGCTTTTGGCTTCCTCCCCTTTCCTTCTCAATGCAGCACTTGCAACAAGGCATGGTCCTTGGTTAAAGGTTTCCCTTTGCTCTGAAAGATTCCTTTTGTGCTCTCTGAAGGTCAGGCTGAGTCAATACGACAGTTTGGACTTTCAGCTTAGAACAAGCAGATGTTAGCTGCTCCGTCCTTTTCTGGAGAAAGGTAAATAGTAGTTTATAGAGATTTTCCAGGACTCAATGTAGTTGTTTGATGAACTGCTCAGACTGCTTAAAAAAATATATATATGCAATTAATATATATGTAACTTATATTGTTTTTTCATTAGCAAATATTTTAAAGGACTTTTAAATTTTGATTTTTATCATAGAATATTTAAAAATCAGGAATAAAATAATACAAACCTTGGAAATTTGATAGTTTTTCTTATTTCTCTCTTGTTCTCAAGCCCTGGGCCCTTTCTTTTTTTTTTTTGGTACCGGGTATTGAACTCGGGGCCTTGCGCTTGCAAGGCAGGCGGCAGAACCACTGAGCTAAATCCCTGGCCTGGTCCCTTTCTTAATCATCAACAATTGACCTTGCTCATTTTACAGACCACTCTTGTCACAGTTTTCAGTAAGGTCTCCAATGTCAAAGTCAATGGCAGTGCTCATGTGTGGGTTGAGAGTAGCAAGAGCACTTGTGGTCAGCGAGGTCTCCACCAGGCCAGTTCTGGAAATGGCTGTGGGGCAGATTTCCTGTTTCAGAAGCTCTTATTCACAGCTGATTCTTCAACTCTCTCACCCTTTCACTAAATCCCATTTGGTTTAGAGTAGCTAGAGTTGGTTTTTGATGCTTGTAGTAAAACTCCCTGCCTGAATTGATTCACTGGGGAAGCTAGGCTGACTTGATTTTATACAGAGTCATTTCTAAAATACAGATGATTTGGGCTCCTCACCACCAGCAGGAGTGCTGTGGTTTGATTGGCCAATGGTTAATCGATTTTTATCATCACTTGAACCAACTGGCCTCTCTTCCCAGAGCTCCTGCCCCTTTGAGATGACTTTCTTCTTTATAGGGTTGCCATGATGCTCATTTCAGTTCTATTTGTTCATTCAAAAATGGAGCAAACAACTTAAAAAGTAAAATGGGCAAGTGATATGAACACAAAGGAGTTCACAGGAAAGGAACCATAATTACCAAAAAATACATGATAAAGTTTGAAAAGTCACTGGTAATAAGGGCATGCAAAGCAAAAAGCATCAGATAAACAAAACCTTAAATCTGATACTACTGAGTTGAGGAGGCTGTACAGCAGTGGGACCTCTAAAGCAGCTCTCTTGGAAAGAAAACAGACTGTATCTAGAAACAATGATGGGCAGATCTTTGGCCACAACTATGTAGAAACCCAATGGAACCTGCTCAAGATGATGTATGTGAATGTGTATAGCATCAGTATTTTTAATAAGGAAAAACTAAAAATTATCTATCATTAAGAAATTGGATAAATAAATGCTATATACATATGAAGGAGTATTATAGAGCAGCAAAAATAAATGAACTGCAGCTACATGTTCAACATGAGTAAGTTTCACAGATTGTGTGGAACAACAAAAAAAGCAGGTTACAGTACCTTACAAAAGCTAAAAATCAAAGGAAACAAAGCAATATTATATTTAGCCATACATGTACATGAAGCAAACAATAAAGAGATACATGGAATGATAAACACTAAATTATGAGTAATAGTTACTTCTGGGAACAGGGGTGTGAAGGTAAAGGACGAAAATGTAACGAGGACTGAGCACAAAGTTTCACTATTTGTGATGTCTTATTTACTGAGCTGGGTTGTGAGTATATTTTCTCACATATCTAAAATACTTCATTGTAAAGAAATGAATGAATCCAAGGAACAGAGGGGCTGGCCAGTGAGGTTTTCCCAGGTTACTCAAGAGGTGGCGATGGTCCTGTGGGCACCATTTTTCCTAGCAGTGGCCTCGAGGTCAATCTGGGACAAGATTTGGCCAACATTTCTACCAACACTGCCCAATTTCCTGGCTCATGAAATAATGAGCCTGTTGATACCAAATGTCTGCCTTCTGCACCTTATATTCCATGAAGTGCTGGAGGGAAATGTGAGCAGCTAACAATCACCTTGGGTCATTTCATCTCTTTTTTTGTCTCCTTCCTGTTACAGATTAGAATTATTTAAGAAAAAAACAGGTAACTGATTTTTGGCAGTGCTTTCTTCTCTGAGTTCTTGACCTTATGCTTTTTCACTGGGTTTCACCAGCAGCAGTAGGGAAAAAAATCACAAATGATGTGAATAAAACAGGGGATGTAGATATCATGGGCTTAGTGGCATAAAATATGGGAAAATTAGTTCCATATTCCCTCAATACCAGAACAATGTTTGTTGACTTCTCACTCCATGAAGAATGTGTGCACAAATGTTGGGCAGCTATAATACAAGGATAACACAGAACTAGAAAGTGGAAGAGACACAGGTTGTAAATTATCAGTATTTATCAAGATCCTTTCAAAGCTCATGTGCTCTTCAACCCAGCAATCCCACTTTTAGGACACTAACCAAGTGTAATAATCAAATATTATCAAATATTTATGTCCCCCACATTGTAAAGCAAGAATAAAGCTCTCAAACCAGGGTACAGTTAATAAAAATAAAGGAAATACAAATAATGTATCATTATAAAACTACTGAACATAATGTATATGAGCTTTAAATGATATGTAGAAATACTCATAATTAGCATTTTTTTTCAATACTGGGCATGGAACCAGGGGAACTCTACCATGGAACCACATTCCTGGTCTTTTTTTTGGTACTGGGGCTCGAACTCGGGTCCTTGCAACTTGCAGGGCAGGTGACAGAACCACTGAGCTAAATCTCTGGTCCTAAATTTTTTTTTTTTTTTTTTTTTATGAGATAGGGCCTCACAAGGTTGCTCAGGCAAGACTCGAACTTGCAGTCCTCCTAGGAAATAACGGGGCTTTAACTGGAAGAAACAAGACATGAAAATTATCAGCCTTCTTTCATTAATTTCTCCACTATCTATCAATCTACACATAGATACGCAGAAGAAAAACAGAATGAAATATACAGGAATATTAGCAGTATCCAACTGGATAAAGGGCTTATAGCAATAGAAATACGTATTTTGAATTTGTTTTGAAGTTATTTACAATGAATATGTATTTGGTCAGCAATTTTAAAATTTAGGGGAGCAAGTTATTAAAAGAAAAGTACTCTGAGCCTCCAAGCAGCACTTCAACAGTTTTCCCACTCCAACACATTCAGTGGGGCTATGAGGTCCACAGGACATAATGTTTCAGAATCTGCGTTTGGGGTCAAGGAGTCATCCTACGTCAGACTTCAGGAGATTCTGGGTGCCTGTATCAGTCAGTGCTTACTAGAGAAACAGGTTTAATATAAAATATATAAATAGATACAGATTTACAAGGCAGGCTTACAATGGCTGCCAACAGAGTCAGGTGCAGAAGACTGCAAAAGGGCTGTCTGCATGCTGGGATCCAAAGTACCCAGTCAAAGGTCACCGGCCTGGAGCTCACTTTAGAGTCCTGTGCAGAGCAGTATCAGGAGGCTAAAGGGTCTCCCATGGAAAGCTGAAGAGTTTGCACCAGAAGCCAAGAGACTACGTACAAAACAAAGGCAAAGACTGGAGCTCCTCTGAAGAAACAAAAGCAAAACTTTCTTCTTCATTCCCCTTTTATCCCATTCAGGCTACAAGCCTATTGGTTGTCGCTCACACCCAGGGTGGGTCTTCTGTCTTCAGTAAATCTCTTCAGCCATGCCCAGAACTACGCTGATCCAATCAGTTGGGCATTTCTTACTCAAGCTGACATAATAGTTAACTATCACAGTCCCTTACCACTCAAGGAGGAGTGTCTCCACCTATTCATCCTCCCCTCTTCTTCATACCCTTGGCCTCTATGAAAGATGCTATTTTACCATGAGGCATGAAAAACCAGGTACACCTTCCAGGAAAGGAAGAGTTGGCCTCAAGGCTGTGGCTTTAGTACTGTCATAATCAACTTTTGCTTCTCATGCCCTTCCCCCAAATTTACCCTACTTGCTCACCACGGCCTAGAATTCCACTATGGATGTTGGGCTTGAAGCCTTTGGGGTCAGTGACTTCTCTAGGGTAGTGGTGGAAAGAATTTCAAGAGGTGACACCTGAGACCTAATGCTAAGATTCCATGATGTTTTGTTCATTCAATATGAATAAATACTAGATCATTAATTGAAAGATGACAGGATACAGGATAAATTATAGCATCTGTCACATAAGACAGAAGGAATGAAAACAGGGCAGAATGTTAAGAGTGTATAAACTAACTTTGGGGTTTCTTGTGTATACCTAGATGTCCCTACAAGCAGGCTCTTTTCCTCTCCAAGGGATTGGGGCAGGGGACAGAATTAGTTTCATGATTAGAACTGAAGCCTGGCAGACATGACAATTTACCTGCTGCCTCTGCATGGAGAGCCTAAAGATGCAAGATTCACCTTGCTGAATGGTACAAGTTGAATTGTACACCACCCCCAATTTCGCTGTTGAAGTCCTAATTCCCCCCAACACCTCAGAATGTGACTTTATATGGAGATAGGGTTGTTATAGATATAATTAGTTAAGATGAGGTCATACTGGAGTAGGATGGGCCCCAATCCAGTATGATTTGGATCCTTATAGAAAGAGGAAATTTGGACAAAGACAAGCCCCAATGAGCAGATATGAAGGCTGGACTCATCACAAACCAAAGAAACAGTTCTTTCCTAATAACCTTTAGAGAGAGCATGATTCCGTTGATATCTTGATTCCAGACTTCTGACCTCCTGAGCTACAAGAGAATACATTCAGGTGTGTCCTACCTGCAGGCCACAGCTGGTTGCCATCTTTTTAAAAAATGTTAAAATTAAAAAAAAAATTAATAAAAAATATTTTTAAATACAGGAAGTTTTGTCACTTCTCTGTATTAACAATACTATGTATTTTATATGGGGCCCAAGACAAGTCCTCTTTTTTTATTGTGACCCAGGCAGTGACTGGTGACATCCATAAATCTTCCTGTTTGTGGTACCTTGATGTGACAGCCACAGGAAAATAAAAGGGCCTGACCTGTTGACAGGGTGGATCCTCAAGCCTCACACCATTGGAAACTGCAGAACCAGCTCCCTAGGTACCTCCAGCCCCACAGTATTGGCCTCTGATTCCATTAGCAGCCCCTTTCCAGAACAGAGCCAACCCCTTCTCCCAATCTAGAAAAGGGTTAATCTGGAGTCTCCCATCACATGGGGAGCCTGCTGTTGGGCACAGTTTATTTAAACTGTCTGGTCCCGTTGTATTACTCATGGCACACCATCATACAAGGGACTCATAAAATTGAATGTAAAAGGAAGGTAATATCATTTTTAATCTCTTTAATGTAATGTAATGCATTGGAGAAATTAATAATTTATTACAGCAGACAATTGAAAACCACTCAGAGTTTTATCCTAAAACTTGGCAGTGGGAGGCTTGTTTCTCATAGTTTGGTGAAATCTTTGCATGTTTTAAATCTTTGGCATAAGAAAATTTTAAAAAAACAAGGTGTTTTGTAGCTTCTTCCTCCTCCTTCTCCTCCTCTTCCTCTGCTTCCTCCTTCTTCTCCTTAAAAAAACTTTTTCATTGAAGAAGGTCCTCAAAAGCCAACTGAATGCAGGGAATACAAGTAAGGTTGCACTCCTTAGATGTCAGCATTCTGCAATTTCCTTATAGCATATAAAGAGACTAAATTACCTGTTAGCTCCCTAGAAGAGATGGCTCAAGTTCTAATTAATGACTCATTTCTGCTGAGGATCCCATAGTATTTTGCAAAGGGAATTAAAATTTCATAACGACCCATGGGACAGAGTTTTGCTGAATTTGCAATGAAGTAGGGCAGAAGAAGGACGGGTGGTTTGGCCATCCAGGTTGGCTGGGCTCCAGATCTAGTGCCTTCCCTCACCAGTTCTGCCTGAGGAATCACATGGCAGTTGCTCGACACAAGTGCCCGTGTCTTCTAGTGCTCAGATATTGAAGTAGTACTAGCCTCAGAAAATGCTAATTGCATAATTAGCATATTTATTAATAAATCTTTAAGATTTGTCCTTGTCTTTGTTTCAACAAAAACTTCTTAGTGCTGGTAAACCCACTGTCCTCAGTCACCACACTGCAGGACCACAGCCAAGGTGACATTACAGCATGTGGCCACTGACTGCTCAGATTGATGCCATTTATACTCTTTAGAAGGCCCCTGCTGCTGTGCCGTGTGTGTCACCAAGCTCACCAAAGACAAACTGGCATCTGCTCCCAGCAAACCCAAACCACCAAAACTATCAATGACAACAGGAAAAGGATTTGTTAAAAATGCTAAAATGAAAAGGGGTCTCTAGCCCTAATGGTGGATTCTGTATTCAAATGACAAAATACACTAATGGTTTCAAAGAGTTTTTGGTTCAAGGATAAATACTGGCTCTAAGAGCCTGTTCTTTCAGTGTTGGAGTCCAAGAGAACTTCCAATAAAGAACCCTGACCTGAGATGCACTAACTCAGCAGGCAGTGCCTTGGGGGTTTTCAGCAGCCACCTCTTGCCACCTTTCTTGACAAGGGTATGAAGATTGGATGAAAGGCTGTAGAAGAAACACTCAGCAAATGCTTGGGCTACTTTGCTCATGTCCCCTTCAAGACTGCAGTGGGGATGGACAGTAGAGAGATGTCCTCTTCCAGTGGGCTCCTGAGCCTCAGTGCATTGTCCTCTCTGTCTCCCACATTGGGACACCTATGATCTGGAAGACACAGGCCTTCCCTCTCATTCATTCCATCAATAATTTATTGCACTTCCCAAGCATAATTTATTTCCCAGTCCAAAACTCAGTGAAAAACTGAGTTACAGTCAATGCTAACAAGTGTCTTCTGTCCCCTAGATCCACATATTTCATAAAGAAACATGCCTCAGTCTTTAAACCTATTCATTTCCTGAATTTCGGAAAGTGACAGCAAGGATAGCAAGGGATTCTCTTTTCCTCAAACAGTTCTTTTGGGGAAATATTTTTAACTAAATGACTCAGTTTGTGAGTAATAGGGAATAGGGCATCTCCGACAAAAAGGAATGGATGTTTCCAGAAGAACTAACAAACTAACAGCCCAACAGTGTTAGGTATCTACCTAAGTATTTATTTTTAAATTTTTAAAACATTAGTTGGATACAGAGACCTTTTCAGGAATGGGTTTCATTGTGTTTTTAAATGTTTTATTGTTTTGAATATTTTAAAAGACATATATAATAAATCCTTAAAAATATAAAATTTCCATCCCCTAACAAATCAGCCATTTTATATGCCACGTTTCCTACTATCTTTTTTAAAATATATGGAAATTTTATACATAATTTGATGTTTTATACATAATTGTACAACATAGCTGGAACTTTATTATCAATACTTACCTTAAAATATTTGTGTTTCTGTATAAATTTCATATTATCAATGTTCACTGATTTATTACACTCAATATAGTAAGTAAACTACAATTTACCTACCATTATTTTCTCTTACAAATATCATCCATCATTAATGATTTTAGTGTGTGTTTTGGTTTTTCCTTTTTTGTGAATACTGTCTTAGGAAAATTCCTAGGATTAGACTATTGGTCTAAAGGGTATTTTTATTTGATTTTGTTTTTAGTGAATTTAAATGCATTTTGTTCGGAAAGTTTCACAATAGCATTGGAGGTCATGGGGAGCATGAGGCTGTTGCAAAACCAAGGCTGGTGACCCCACTGCCTGGTATCGAGGGTGCTCAAGACACAGCACCAGCCTTCACACACCAAGAAGCAGACAAAAAGAGAAGCAATGCAGCCATGGCATACAAAGACTAGACTAGAAAAATGATCTTTTACACTCATTGATTATTTTTCTGTGGCTGTACAGCATGTTGTAAAAATGGAGTTCCCAGTTTTCATTTATCTGTGACTCATCAGAAAATCTTTTGAACTACCTTCAAGGCTAGCAGTGAGACTTATCATCACAGGAACTCAATAAAAGCTTGTTGAATCAAATTGAAGGGACTGAATTTTTATGGCTTCATCTTATTTTTTCCAATAGATATGTAGCATGAGCAAGAAATAAACCATTGTTGTCATAAACAAAGATTTGAAGTTGTTTCTTACAGGAGCATAACTTAGGCTCTCCAGGCTGATGTACCACTTGTCAAACGCTGTCTCCAAAAAATGGCTAAATTCACAAAGGTTTTATAGCAGCACTATTTATAACTGTAAAGAAAAAGGACTACTCTAAGGGTTAAGTAAATAATTCTATTCAATGTGTCATGGAATCATTAAAATTAATGTTTATAAATGTTTACAAAGACCTTGGAATTACATGGAACATTCATATAATAGAAAATTAATTTTAAAAGGAAAACAAAATTTTACATATACAGGATTAACACAGTGTTTAAAAAGCTATGCATACAAAAAAAGCTATGCATACAGAAAAAGAATGAAAGTAATGCAAGAAAATAACAAGGATGATTGCTTAGAAAACAGAGATGATTTCCCTCTTTCTTTCTACTTTTTGTTTTGTTTTTTTTTTTACTTTTTATTTTTCTTTGTTTTTTGAGATAGGTTCTCACTCTGTAGTTCAGGCTGGCCTTGAACTCACTATAGAGCCCAGGGTGGCCTCAAACTTGCAGTGCTTCTCCTATCTTAGCCTCCTGAGTGCTGGGAATACAGGCATGTACCACCTTGCTGGTCTTTCTCTGTGTTTTTAAGAGTGCATCTTGTACTTATAATTAGCAAAAATGTTTTGTAAAAGATCATTTTCCCTGAGTACCAGCTTTTTCCTATATATTTATTTTCCCTGGAGACCAGTAGTCATTCATTTGTTCATTCAACAAATATTTATTGAGCAAGAAAAATGCATTCCTTTTGGTTCTATACACTGGGCACACAGCCATGAATGCTACAATTGAATTCCTGGTCTCATAGCTTTTACATTTTAATGGGAAATTATAAGGAGAAAATTTCTATAGTAATAATGTGCTTACCTTATTTGAGACTTTTAGGGAAGAAAAAAAAGGTGTTTAGATGAGAAATTTGACCTCATTCTTTTACCAGATGTTTTAAAATCTGGTTATTCATTTTTGTTTTAATTAAAATAATTTGTTAACACTTTCTTAAAAATATCTACAATCATAGAGTTGTCTCTGTGTTTGCATCTTTAGTTAACACTAATAATTGTCATTAATATTTAGGAAAAAAATCTAGAAAGTAAACTCTGAATTAGTCAGATTTCCTATTACTGGTCACACTACCCAACACCCACAACTTAGAGAAGAAATGGTTTAATCTGGCTCACAGTTTCAGGGGTTTCAGTCTATGGTCAGCTGGCTCTGAGGCAGAAATAGCATGATAGAAGGGTATGGAGGAAGCATGGAAGCCAGGAAGAAAATAAGGAAGGGAGAAGCTGGAGGGGGAGACATACTCTGCAAAGGTATACCCCAGTGACACACTTCTTCCAACCAGGTCCACCTCCTAACAGCAAATTCCCCATGAACTCACCGCTGATCAGTCTCTTGATGAATATAATGCCCCACAGTCTGATCACCCACAAAATCTCACTTCTAAACACATGAGTCTTTTGGGGGGACATTCTGATTAAAACCATAACACATGCTGATCAGAATATCGCTGGATATTAACCAATGTTCTCACAAAGCTGCTCAACATGGATTTGTACAGTATGTCACAGGTACATATTTACCAGAATATGTATTTCATAGAAACATTCAACTTGATTCTTTGAACTCAGTATTAAAAGCCAGGTTCTAATAGCAGAAGGATGTAGTCCCACTGGGACAGGAAACAGGGGAGTAGAGCCTTCTCTTGCCTTAGAACTGTCTTGTCGTCTCTAAAGTCAGCAAGGAGAATAATTTGGATTAAATTTTTTTCCTTAAAAAACCATAAAACACTTAGAAATTAAAAACTAAAAAGAATAGAACATTTGGTCTGGTTTTTAATAATCTTTATTGCTTTACTGGTTATAAAAATAATATATGTCTTTTGTAGAAAATATGAGTAATGCATAAAATTAAGAAGAGTATAAAGCTCATCTGTAATCCTGCCACACAAAGCTAACCTCTGTTACTGTTCTGGTGAACCTTTAGGTAATCACACTTCCAGAGTAGGGGTTGACAGCTCTTCTGGTACAGGGCCAGATGGTACATATGCAGGGTTTTGCAGGCCCTCTCCTTTTCTCTCTATTGCTATGACTCAACTTTGGCATTGTAGAGTAAGAGGAGGCATAAACAACATCTAAATGAGTGAATGTAGCTCTATTCCAACAAAATTGAATTTACAAAAACAGGCAGCTGGCCTGATTACTGCCCATACACCACCATTTGCTGATACTTGTTCTAGAATGCTCAGTTTGGGGGAGACATGCATGGACTTACAGATTTCATATTTCTCCATTCTCTCCTGGTCATTTCCATTGCCATCATCCCTTCTGCAGGATTTTATTACTGTCCACCATGTCCATCAGTCAACAAATTTCTATTGACAGCCAAACACTTAGACCCAGAAAGGGGTGTATAAGCCTACAGAGTTCCTGCCTCCTAGCTTATAGGCAGTATGCAAACAATTACAAATACATAAATAATGACAAACATGAACAGGAGAACCATATGGTGCCCTGAAAGTGTGGAAAAAGAAGACCTTAGCCAATGAGAGGGTCTGGGAAGCCTCCCTAGGAGGTCAGACTAAAATCTGAATGATGAGTAGGGTATACAAGGGCCCATGGATGGAGTAGAACATGCCAGAGAGAGGAAGCAGAAATCTTGCAGGTCAAGACGCATGATAGCTTAGACATCCTGAGGTGCTGAAAGAGGCCTGTGTGGTGAGAGCACAGAGACACCCGGATGAGAGAGGAGCCAAAACATGTCCTTAGTTGTCTTAGTCCATTTGAGCTGCTGTAACAAAAATATCATTGCCTGGGTATCCTATGAACAACAGAAATTTATTTCTCTAAGTTCTGGAGACCAAGTCCAAGATCAAATCACTTACAGATTCGATGTCTACAAGTCTGCTTCCTTCTTCATATATGGCTGCCTATGAAGATCTCACATTGCAGAATGGGCATGAGAGTCCTCTTCACAAGGACACTAATCTCATTCATAAAAGCTTTACCTTTATGACCTAATCACTTCCCAGAGGCCTCACCTCCAACATTCTATCACATCAGGGGTTAGGCTACAATACATGAATTTGTGGGGGACATAGTCTATAGCATTACTTTAAATTCTATAATCTAGTCCCACTTCAAATGTAGCCTAATGTAACTTGTTCATGATCGAGGTTCAGTTACTATGTGTTAAGTGAATACCTGATTGCAAGAATCAAAGGTAGGCCTCTCTCTAAACTTTCATAACATAGCACCTTCCCTCTTTCCACCCTCCTCATGGTACATACTATATTTATAGACTTGTGCATTTAATGTCCTTTTTTGATGGCATGCAGGAAAGGGACCACATATCTTTACTCACAATAACAAGAACTGCTTTAATTTATGGCAGGAGCAATGCTAAATTTTTACAGATATTACCTTATTTAATGTTTACGACAACACAGATGGCTTATGAAATAGTGTTGCTATTTTGCAGATGAGTTTTTTCCAATGTCATAAATCTAATAAGAGACAATGGAATGATTGAGTCCAGGTGTACCTGACTCCAAAGCCTATGCTCTGTAGAAGATTCCATCATTGCTTAGCACAGACATTAAGTTCTAGTTGGTGAACAGAATGAGAAGATTAACCTAAAGCTCAATCTTTTCTCACATTTTCTGCCTACCAATTTCCTACTTATCAAGGGTAAGTGAACAACTTTCTTGCCATTCCCAAGACCCACAGAACAAGATCAATCAACATTAGGGTTGCTGGGTTTAGTAAATTATTTCAGAAAAATAATGAATAACTTTTTAGTGTATGTCCCAAATTTGCTGCTTATCTGAACTTCAGGTTTAACTTACAACTTTAACAATCGAGGAAAGGGTAAAAGAACCTCATTATTACCTTCTACAACACCAGAAAAGAAAAGAAAAACTGGTTAAAATTGTTATTTTTTTCTAAAAAATGATTTTCTGGGACAAAAAATTTAGAACCTAAAAAAGTAAGTAACAGGCTGCTATGACAAAATGCCATCAACTGGGTGGCTTAAATACTAGGCCTTCGTTTCTCACAGAGGAGATGGAAAGTCCAAGATCAAGACACCAGCAGATGGGTTCCTGGTAAGGACCTTCTTCCCGGCTGCAGACAGCTACCTTTTCAATATATCCTCACATCCTGGAGAGAGAGAGAAATCTGGTCTTTATCTCCTTTTGTGAGGATATTAATCCCACCATGGGGCCCATTCCCATGACCTCACGTAAACCCAATTGTCCCCCAAATGCCCACCTCTAAATATGTCATCTTGGGAGTTAGGACTTCAACATGCAGTTCATCATGTATGACAATTTGTCACTAATATTTTAAAAATATTTTCAAAGAATACAGAAATTAAAACATGAGAATATATAAGGACAGAAAACATAAATTACATATAATCTTGCCAACCAAATATAATCATCATTAATATATGATGTATTGTTATGGTTTGGATATAAAATGTCCTCCCAAAAGTCTCATGTGTTTGGAAGGTCATTGGATCAATCGTGGGATTGCTATGTTCACCAGTGAATTCATCCATTGATGAGTTTAGTAGCTGAATTGCTGTTTGGTGAGACTTGGTTAGAGGTGGGTTATGAGCCAAAATAAACCTCTCCTCCTTTAAACTGTAAATGTCAGGTATTTTGTGTCCAGTGATGGGAAAGCTGACCAATACAGAATGTTAGTACCAGAAGTAGGGTCATTGCTGTGACTTTTCCTGACCATGTAGGTTAGAAGCTTTTGGAAAGAGAAAGGATTTGGGAAAGTTTTGGAGAAACAAGGCAGAGAAGCCCTAGATTTCTATAAGCAGAATTTGATGGGAGATTCTGGTCAGAGTTCAGAAGATCAGAATTCTGATAGGTATGCAGACTGTAAAGGCCAGGCTTACGTGATATTTCAGATGGGAAGGAGGACTCTATTGAGGACTAAACTAGAGGCCAAGTGTGTTACACTCTGGCAGAAATTTTATCTTCATTTTGTTTATGTGCTGAGACATTGCAGAAGAGTGAGATTAAGTGCAGGGGACTAATTGATCTAGTGGAAGAAATTTCACAACACCTCAACATTTAGGCTGTGGCATGGGTATTGCTGGCTGCTTTTAGCCAGATCTACAGTGAGAATCAGGAGAAAAAAAGCAGAAGTGAAAGATATAAAAAGTTTACAATTTTTTTCTAGAAAAAAAAGAGCCTGCAAAGTTGGGGCAAAGAAAAGGACAATTGTTGAAAATATTAACATTGAAAAAGAAATCAATCAGTTTGCATCAGGACAATAGGAAAAATACTTGAAAACATCTCAGGAATTGGCCAGACTCACTTTTCACAGGCTCAGGAGTATAAAAGGGAAAACATTTTTGAAAAACATTTCTTAGAAAAGAGAGCCCGAGGGGACCATGCTCACTCAGGAATGCAGAAATAAGGGTTGTAAATTCAGTCGTCTAGGTATTCCAAGGCTGCTGCAGCCATAATCCAAGGGGTCCAGGCTACAGGTCAAGCCAGCAACAGACGTTGCATTAACCAAATTGTGCCACTTTCAAGGCATGCAGAATGTAAGAGTTGCAGGGTCAGAGAGGCTTCCGTTCACGTTTTAAAAGAAGGCCTGAGTGGCCAGGCAAGGGGCCCCTCAAGAGGGTAATGCGTGAAGCTGTGAAAGTGAAACTGAAAGTGCAGTGGACACCCCAGAAAATTTCAGATACCGAGGATGTGGAACGTTTGTTGAGGAAAGCTGCATGAAGCAAGCAAAACCAGCCCCAAAGAGAAGCCATGAGGTCTGCAAACATTGAGGCCTTATGACGGGGCTGCCCAAGGCCTTGGGAGCTCACATCTCACTACAACCTGTCCTGGATGCTGTATATGAAGCTACAAGATTTAATGTTTTCCCTACAGGGTTCTTGTTTTGCTTTGGTCCCATTCCTTTCTAGCCCCCTCTCCATTTTGGAACAGGAATGTTTACCCTGTGCCATTGTATGTTGAAAGTATTTAACTTTCTTTTTGATGTCCATAGGGGCTTACAACTAAGAGTTTGCCTTAATCGCAAGAGGAGACTTTGGACTTAGACTTTTGAGCGATGCTGGAACTGTTAAGACTTTGATGACTCTTAGATATGGACTAAATGCAGTATGCATAATAAGATGGGCATGAATCTTTTGGGGACCAGAAATGCAATGTTATGGTTAAGATCTAAAATATCTCCCAAAAGTCTCATGTATTTGGAAGGTGATTGGATCTTGAGGGTGCTATACTCATTAGTGGATTCATCCACTGATGAGTTCAGTAGCTGAATGTGCTTAGAAGGTGGGGCCTGGTTAGGGATGGGTGACTAGGAGCATAATCTGCAAGGGTATATTCTTGTCCTTGGCTCTTTGCTTCTCTTTCTGCTTCTGGCCAGCATGACATTAGCAATTGTCTTCCATCAGGCCATTCTTTCTCCCCTTTCTACTTTGGAGCAAGATGACCATGGACTGAACACATTGAAATCATGAACCAAAATAATATTCTCTAAATTGTGGGTATTGAGTATTTTGTCCCAGCAAAAGAAAAGCTAACTAATACAGACATTTTCTTAAGGTATTTATTTTACTAGACTCAACTTAGAAAGTTAAAATAGGAATAAACCTCAACTCAGTAATAATTCTTAGGGAAAATGTGAAATGGATATTTTCAACTCAGTTACTTTTAAACAGGAAATTAAAGAACATAAAATTGTATGCCGTGAAAGCAGCATGCTCCCTCCCCTGCTGCTACACACTTTATTTCATGAAAAGAATGAAGAAAAGAATGGTAATGGGAAACAATGAAGAAAGAGAAGAGAAGGTAGAACAATGGAGAAGCATGAAGGGGGAGAGGAAAACGAAGGAGACATTAGATAAGAACAAGTAAGATAGAAGTATTGGGGGTAAGAAGAGAAAAATAGAAGTAGGTTAAGAGTTTGGGAAAGAGGAAAGAAAAAGGGAAAAACACATGAAAAGAGAAACTTTTTCCCTTCTCTCTGAAGGGAGAGCTTGATGATTTGTCTGTAGTCTGCCCTAAGGCAAAGGGAAAATCAAATAGAAACAGATGAAGAGCTATTTAGGTAATATGACAGCTAATTCATCTAACTCAGGTAATGAGATCCCATATACAGAGGACTAAGGTGAAATTTGTTCATATAATTATATACATATATATGTATATTTATATATACACCAAAAATGTATACATAAAGAAAAAAACTTTATAAATACTTTAATACTAAATTTATTAAGACATCATGAGATTAATATGTTACCTTTGGTGTCTACAATTACAAGAGGTGCTCAAAGTGGTGGCCATGAGCTTCCAGACATTTACTAGAATGATGAACTGCTGCTTGGGTAACTTTGGTCATTGAGATTGCTGCACATGCATTTTCTTTTTTTTTTTCTTAAATTCCTTTATTGGGACATTGTAGGTATACAACACATTTACATTTCTCATTGGGAATTGTACCTTTACATGATACATCATGGTTTTATTTTTTCCCCATTCGTAGCCCTCCCTTCACCCCCTCCACCCTTCCCTATTTACAAAGACTTTATTTCCATTTCTTCCATTTCTCATCATTCTTCCTCTCTGTTCTTTTGTTTCCCCTGCCCCTCCCACTACCCCTACCCCTTTGGACCTTTTCTTCCTATTTTGCATTATCGATTATTCATTCTAGTCATTGGTACATTTTAGGTATACAATATAATGACATTCATCATTGGAAATTTGCACCTTTACATAGTCTCTCTTGGTTCTTATTTTTCACCCTTGCCCAGCCCTCCCTTCAACCCCTCCATTCCTCCCTATTTACAAAGATTTTGTTCCTATTTTTCCATTTTCTCATATTAATTCCATTCCCTTCTATCCTTTCCCCTACCCCTCCCACTTCCTTCCCCTTTGCCCCTTTTCTTCCTGTTTCACATTACCTATTATATGTTTTACCTCTTAATTACACTTTCAGTTTCTCACACCAGAGAAAATATTTGGTATTTATACATGTGTGTCCTATTTATTTCACTTAAGAGTATCACCTCAATGTGCATCCATTTAGCTATAAATGTCTCTAATTTCTCCTTTTTATGGCTGAGTAGTACTCCACTTTATAAAAAAAAGCCACCACATTTTCTTTATCCAGTCTCCAGTTGATGGGCATTTGGGCTGTTTCCAAGTTTTGGCTATCACAAACTATGCTGCCATGAACATGGGTGCACACATATCACTGTGGTATGATTCTTTTAATTCTTTGGGGAAGATCCCCAGCAGTGGAATAGCAGGGTCCAATGGGACTTCCAATCATAGTTCTTTGAGGTATCTCCATGCTGATTTCCACAATGGTTGCACCAGTCTACACTCCCACCAGCAGTGGAACAGGGTTCCTCTTTCCCCACAGCCCCACCAGCATTTGTTATTGGTTAATTTCATGATAGCAGCCATTCTTTCTGGAGTGAGGTGGAATCTCAGCATTGTTTTCATTTGCATCTCTCAAATGACCAGTGATGTTGAACATTTTTTCATGTATTTATTTGCTATTTCTACTTCTTTGTCTGAGAAATGTCTGTTCATTTCAGATGCCCATTTTCAGATTGGATCTTTAAATTTGGGAGGTCTGATCTTTTAAAGTTCTTTATAGATTCAAGATAGTAGACCTTTGTCTGAGGAAAAGCAGGTGAAGATTTTCTCCCATATTGAGGGTTGTCTCTTCACACTGATGGTGGTTTCTCTTGCTGTGCAGAAGCTTTTTAATAAGAAGAGATCCTACTTGTTGATTGTTTGTGCTAGTTCATGGGCAACTGAGGTTTTGTTCATAAAATCTTTTCCTACACTGATGTCTTCAAGGGTTCTACCTAACCTCTGTTTCAACTGGTTCAGAGTTTCTATTTTAATTACTTAGATCTTTAATCCATTTTGATTTAGTTTAGTGCATGGTGAGAGATATAGGTCTAGTTTTAATCTTCGTCAAGTTGAAGCCCAATTTTTCCAGCACCATTTATTAAAGAGGCTATCTTTCCTCCAGTGAGGGTGTTTGGCTCCTTTATCGAAGATGAGATGGCTGAGTGTGTCTGGCATTGTTTCTGCATCTTCTAATCTGTTCCACTGGTCCTGAAGTCTGTTTCTTTGCCAGGACCATGCTGTTTTTATCACAGTAGCTTTGCAGTACAGTTGCAAGTTGGGGATTGTGATACCCCCTGCCATGTCTCTGTTACCTAGAATTGCTTTTGCTATTCTGGGTCTCTTCTTGCTCCAAATGAATTTGTGGATTGTTTTCTCAAGGTCTGTGAAGTATGCTGCTGGGATCTTAATTGGAATTGCATTGAATCTATATAGCAGTTTTGGAAGTATGGCCATTTTCACTATATTAGTCCTTCCTACCCAGGAGCAGGGGATGTCTGTCCATTTTCTGATATCCTTTTCAATCTCTGTTTTCAGAGTGCCATAGTTTTCAGAGAAGAGGTCTTTGATTTCTTTCATTAGGTTGATTCCTAGGTATTTCAGTTTTTTGGATGCTATTGTGAAAGGAATTATTTGCCCTATTTCTCTCTCAGAGAGTCTGTCATTCGTGTAGAGGAAAGCTACTGATCTTTGAGTGTTGACCTTGTAACCAGCTACTTGACTGAATTTGGTTATTAAGTCTAGAAGACTTTTGGTGGAGTTCTTGGGGCCTTCTATATAGAATATCATGTCATCTGCAAATAATGACAATTTGACTTCTTCATTTCCTATCTTTATTCCTCTTATTTCTTTCTCTTGTCAAATTGCTGTGGCTAATGTTTCCAAAACTATATTGAACAAGAGTGGTGATGGTGGACATCCTTGTCTTGTTCCTGATTTTAGTGTGAAGGATTTCAGTTTTTGACCATTTGGTATGATATTGGCTATTGGTTTTTCATAGATGACTTTTATCAGTTTGAGGTAGAGACCATCTATTCCAATTTTTTGTAGGGTTTTTATCATAAATACATGTTGGATTTTGTTGAATTCTTTTTCTGCATCAATTGAGATGATCATATGGTTTTTGTCCTTGGGTCTACTGATATAGTGTATTACATTGATTGATTTGCGTATGTTGAACCATCCCTGCATCCCTGGGATGAATTTCACTTTGTCAGGGTATATGATCTTCTTGATGATCTTCTGCATTCTATTGACCAGTATCATAGTAAGGATTTTTGCATCCATTTTCATTAATGAGATTGGCCTATAGTTCTCTTTTTTGGTTGGGTCTTTCTCTGCTTTGGGGATCAAGGTGATGCTTGCTTCCAGGAATGAATTTGGGAGTATTGCTTCCCTTTCAATGTCATTGAAGAGTTTAAACAGTAGTGGCAGTACTTCCTCTCTAAATGTCTTGTAGAATTCAGCAGTGAAGCCATCAGGGCCCAGGCTTTTCTTAGTTGGTAAGTTTTTAATTACGTTTTCAATTTCATTGGTTGATATTGCATTGTTTAGAATTTTTAGGTGATCTTCATTCAATTTTGGTAATTCATATGTATCTAGGAATCTGTCTATTTCTTCTGTGTTTCCCATCTTATTGGCGTAGAGGTTCTGGAAGTAGGTATTGATGATCCTCTGGATTTCTGCTGGGTCTGTTGTAATTTCACCCTTTTCATTCCTAATTGCATGGATTTGTACCTTTTCTTTCCTTTTTCTGATAAGGTTGGCTAAGGGTTTGTCAATTTTGTTGATTCTTTCGAAGAACCAACTCTTGGCTTCATTGATTTTTTGTATCATTCTCTTAGTCTTCATTGAATTGATTTCTCCTCTGATCTTTATAATTTCCTCCCTGGTAGGAGCTTTGGGGTTGTCCTGCTCTTCTTTTTCTAGAAGCTTGAGGTTTAGCATCAGGTTTTTTAATTGGGCTCATTCTGTTTTCCTAATATGCATATTCACTGGTATGAGTTTCCCTCTTAAGACTGCTTTCATTGTGTCCCATAGATTCTGATATGTTGTACTGTCATTGTCATTTAATTGAAGGAACTGTCTGATTTTTTCTTTAATTTCCTTTGTGACTCACTGGTTATTCAGAAGTGTGTTGTTCAATTTCCACATGTTCATGAAATTTTTGCAGTTTCTTTTGCTATGGATCTCCAATTTCATCGCACTATGGTCTGATAATATACAGGGGATAACTTCAATTCCTTTGCACTTACTTAAACATGTTCTATGAGTGAGTATGTGGTCTGTTTTGGAGAATGACCCATGCACATGCATTTTCAATCTCTTCTCTAAGGCCTGGCCGTGTAGTGGGTTTTCTGTGATATACAACATCCTCTAAGGTCCCGCATATGAGTGTAACACCATCTGTCGAAAAAACATCATACTATTTTTTTCCTGAAGTGTATACATTTTTGGGTGGTCTCTCTCTCTGTCTCTCCATGCACACACACACACACACAGTGGTGCCTCCGTTCATGAAAACCTTTGTGTGTAAACAATTTGGTTCTCAAACAAAAGCATTGGCAAAATTAGGGTGTGTAAATGTGGATTAGGAGTGTGATCCTGGGATTAAGAGTGATTAAGATTGATAATGGAAGCCCCCCCCCCCCGCCGTGTGTTGGTGGCACCAATCAATAGGTTTACAGCCTGGGTGGACTATAAGGGGAAAAAAGAAGCCAGGTTACTGATGCTTGCTGCTTTTCTGCCTCCTGGCTGCCTTGCCATCAACTCTTTCTCCTCTGTGATGCCCTTCTGCCATGTCATCCTGCCTTGGAGTCAGCCAACTATGGACTGAAACCTCTACAAACTGTGAGCTGAAATAAACCTTTTCTCCTTTAGTCAGCTATTGTGTCTCAGCAATGAGAAAAGTAACTAAGACAGATTTTGGTAACAGGAATGGGGCCAATGCTTTGACTATTCTTGATCATGTGGTTCAGGAGCCTTTGGAATTGGTTGTGGGAAGAGTTTGGAAAGGTCAGGAGATGACAGCTGAAGAAGCAACCCTAGAATGCTGTAAGCTGAATTTGGGAGATTCTGGTCAGAGCTCAGAAGACCAGGATGCTGATATAAATGCAGCCAGTTAAGACCAGGCTCAGGAGTTTTCAGTTAGGAATAAGGACTATATTGGCTGTTGGACTACAGAACATGTGTGTTATGGTTTGGCAGAAAATTTGTGTGCATTTTGCTTGTGTCCAGAGACTTTGCCTGAGACTGAGATTAAGGGTGGTAGACTAATTAACTTTGTGGAAGAAATTTCAAGGTAGTCTAATGTTGAAGTGGTGGCATGGCTCTTGTTAGGGCCTTTTAGCCAGATTTATGTTGAGAATCAAGAGCCAAAGGCCCAGAAGAATGATTTTTAAAGTTTTGAGTTTGGGCAGAAAGAAAGTTGCAGTAAAGTTATGGCCTGCAAAAATGGAGCAGAAGAGAACTTGGTTGCTGAAAAGGAACACAACAATAAAAAAGATGGCTTGAGGGCCGGGGATTTAGCTCAGTGGCACTTCACCTGCCTTAGAAGGGCAAGGTCCTGAATTCGATTCCTCAGTACAAAAAAAAATGATTTGAGGACATCACAAGAACCAGAAGGACTCCAGCCTTTGAAGCCTCAAAATTGCAAAGGTGAAAGACTTTGCTTTGAGAAGAGAGCCCCAGAGCATCATGTTTCAGAATAGTGACTGTCTAGAGAATTTGTTCCTTGGGATTGAGTTCACAGCACTCAGCAATCCAGGCACTCAACCTCTACAATTAAGAGAGAAGGAAGCCTGGCTACTGCTCCAGCTGGCAGCAGACCTTGGTGTCATCCACATAGTGCTGGTTTTAGGTGCATCTAGAATACAAGAGTTGTAGGGTCTGGAAGGCTTCCACCTAGATTTCAAGAGAAGGCCTGGGAGGCCAGGCAGTGTACTGAGAGGGCAGTGAATGAAGCTGTGAGTGGGAAGCTGAAAGGGCTGTGGAGACCTCAGAAGGTTGGAGAAGCCAGGAACATGGATCATCTGAGGAAAGCTTAGAAGAGTGAGCAGAGCTGGTCCAAGAAAGCAGCCATAGGGCTAAGACTACCAGCTGTGTTGTACGGACAGAGCCAGACAAGCCCTTTGGACTTCACATCTTGCCACAGATTGCACTGGATGCTGTATATGGAACTATGAAATTCAATGTTTGTCCTGTGGGATTTTGGTCTTGCTTTGTTCCCATTCCTTTCTATCCCCCTATTTGTACCTTTTGGAATGGTAATGCTTCTCTTGTGCCATTGTATGTTGGAAGTCTTTGACTTTCTTTTCATTTGTACAGGGGCTCCCAGCTAACAGTTTGCCTTAAATCTCAGAGGAGACTTTGGATTTGGACTTTTCAGCAATGCTGAAATTAGGACTTTGGCCATTCTTGGAGATGGACTAAACGTCTTTTGCATAAAGGGATGTGCAAAAGTCTTTTGGGGTCTAGGGGTGAAATCTTATGGCTTGTATCTAGATATTCCCCCAAAATCTCATGCACTCATGGCTAGGTTAGGGTTTGTGAATGTGGATTGAAGATGTGATACTGGGATTAAGAATGTTGATATTGGAAGCCCCACTGGGAGTGTGGTTGGTACCAATCAATAGGCTTATAGGCTGAATGGAATATAAAGGGAAAAGAAAGAAGGCAGGTTGCTGCTTGCTGCTGCTCCTTGCTGCTTGCTGCTTGATTTGCTGACTCCTGCTTGCTCTGTCATGGATTCTATTCCCTGTGATGCCCCTGTGCCATGCCACCCTGCCTTGGAGCCAGGCAACTATGAAATTATATATGGACCATGAAATTATATATGTACTACATATATATATATATGAAATTATATAGGTACTATGAAATTTTATATACATAGAGAGAGATAATCACATAAATCATAAATGTGCAACATGAATTTTCACACAGAGAGAACAAACTCAGAAACCACTATGCTGAACAGGATCTAAAACATTACTAGCACCCCAAGAACATTACTAGGAGGAGTTTGCTCCCTCACCCTCCTCCCAGTATTGATCTCTCTGAAGGTAACTACTATCCTGACTTCTCTACCATGGAGTATACTTGTTCTTGAACCTTTTATATTTAAGTTCTATGGAGTGTTGGATTTAATTCCCTAATTTGGGGGAATTTTTTTGCCCTACATTTTTGAGAAAGATTGGCCTATAAACTTCCTTTCTTATATTGGCCTTGTTTGCTTTTAGTATCAAGATTATGGCAGTATCATAAGACTAGTTTGGTAATTATCCCTCTTTTTTCTATTCTTGTGAGTATTCTGGTAATATTTCTCCATAAAATATATGGAAAACTTCACTAAAAGGACTATCCTCATAAAACCCTAGAGTGTTCTTTGAATCAACGTTTTAATTTCAGTTCCCTTAATAGGTATTGAATTCAGATTTTCAGTTCATTGTGTATTGGTTTTGGTAAATTATGTTTACTTAAAAATGTGTCTATTTGATCCAAATTTCCAAATTTATTAGTATAAAGTATCATTGATATCCTTTGTTATCTCTTGAGTCTCCAAGATCTTAAGCAGTATACCCTCTCAAGCCTGATGTTAGTAATTTGTGCTTATCTCTTTTTTATTTTGCTGTCTTGCTAGAGATTTTTCTCATTTATTAGTCATAGCAGAAACCCAACTTTATTGATTTTCTGTGTTGTACATTTGTTATGTTTTGTTAATTCATGACCTTTTCTTTATTTTCTTCTCCAATTTTACTAACTTAGGGTTTAATTTGCTGTTCTTTTTGTAACTTTTGAGTGGTTAAAATAGGCTATCAATTTTTCAGACTTCTTTATTATGTGTATTTAAGGCTATAAATTTCTTTCTAAGCTCAACTTTTGCTACATGTCATAATACTTGATTTGTCATCTTTTTGTTTTATTTCCATTCCAATGTTTTTGGGGGTTTTTTCACGTTTTTTTCAGTGCTGGGGATTGGACTCGGGACTTTGTGCTTGCAAGGCAGGTGGTGGGACCACTGAGCTAAATCCCCAGGAAGGGTTTTTTTTGTATATGGAAAATTCAGCATTCATTTTAAAAGAAGTTTTTTTTCACAAAAAAGTTTTGATTTTTTTTTTGGAGGAAAGTATTAAGTTCAGTACTTGGACAATTTCAATGTCCAAGTTATTAGGGTTAGTCAATATAGCATACCAAGGATCTACTAGGTGCTAGTAGAAATAAGTGACACAGAGCTATTATTTTTTTAAAGTATTTTTTAATGCAGTGCTTGTTTCAGCAGCACATATACTAAAGTTTTCTTAATGGAAATGTCAAAAATATTAAAATAGAATGAATAACACAAAGTTCCCTTTTGTTAGTCAGTTTTGCATTACTATAACAAACTACCAAAGATAATAAACTTATACAGAATAAAGGTTTATTTAGGATCACAGTTTTAGAGGGTTCAGTCCATCATCAGTCCAGGCCCTAATGCATTGGATCTCTGTCAAGGAGGATACTATGGCAGCAGTACCTGGTGGAGTAAAAATGCTCGCCTCATACATCAAGAGGCAAAAAGAGAGAGGAAGACTGGTTCACGATTTCCTTCAGGACATGTCCCCAATTACCTAGGGAACCTCCCATAATACCCTGCTTCCCAAAGGTCCACAGCACCTCTCAATAGCACTACTTTGATGACTAATCCTTTAACATCCAATCTATAGTATTCCATCCTTAGCCCCCAAAGTTTTACATCCATCTCCATGATGCATGGAAAATATATTCATTCCATCTCTAAGAGCCCCTAAATTCTTAACTGTCCCAGTACTGCTCAAAAGTCCATGTCCAAAGTCTCCTCTGAGACTTGAAAGCCAAACTCAACTGTGAATCCCTTTTAAAAAGAAAAAAGTTATTCCAAGATACAATGGTGAGATAGGCACAGGGTAAGTATTCTTATTCCAAAAGAGAGGAAAAGGAAAATAGTAAGAGAGAATCTAAACTAAAATTTAGCAAGAGAAACATTAAGTCCTAAAGCTTCATGTCCATCATCCTGGGCATAGAGTGGTGGAGGTGTGAGCTGTTAAGGACTTGGGTAGCCCTGCCCCTAAGAGGCTTTGCTGGTTGCTGTATACATGGACACTCTCATCCTGGCTTTTCCCTCCCAGTAGCTTTCACTGAATAGCACTGCACATTCATAACCCCTCTAATTTTCTAGGTCTCCATTGCAGCTTCAGCTTCAGTCCCACAGTTCCATTGTGCATCACCCTGTCAGGGTTGCTTGCAGGGACTTCAACCCCATAGCATACTGTCTAGACTCCACTGAAATCTGGGTGGAAGTCTCCATAACTCCATAACTGTATGCTTGTAAAACTAGCATTATGCCACGATGCAAAGATTTGCCACCAGGATGAGCTGTACCTGGTCCTGCTTGAATTGTGACTGCTTTACAACCGGCTCGACCTTAGTTAGGAAAGACTTGCAGTTAACAAGCCTTATTGTGAAATATTTACAAGCCCAACATAGTATATACACCACAGTTGAGATGCACTGACAATGCTGAGAGGCGCTTAGGGTAACCCTGCATTCATGAGAATTGTGACAGATTTAATAACAGATTTAACTTTCATACTTGATGCTTCTTCCCCTCCACTAACTCAAGATCATTCCAATGTATATGATAAGATCTCAGACTTTTAGAAAAGTGATTCTTAGAATGCCATCTGGCTAACCATTACATGTGTCCAGACAGACACTTTGCAGATTATCTCCAGGAAGGAAGAAAAATAGAAGAAAGTCTTAGAACTATTTATACAATTATCCTGCAGGCTTTGGCCTGGAAAATAAGAAACTAGGACTTTCAGGTTTTTGAGTGCATTTCTTCTTTCCTGTATTTCATGAAGTTTAAATTACAACCATCTGTTTCAGAAGATATAAAAATCCTGAATTCCATCTTCTTCACGTTAACAGAATACTAACCCTTTGGGAACCTCATATTGATGGAGATGCTCAAAGATAAGTATGGTAAAATCACACTGTAAAACAAGCTACAGCTCATTACATGTCTACTTCATTGGCCTCCAAAATCTAGAGATGACAGGGCATCTGTCCTTAAAATGAATTTCCTAATGTAGATGTCTCCCTGTGTAGCTGTGCTGACACTGACATTATGTTTTCTGCTTGTTTGATGATGGGAGGTGTGAAGGAGCAGGGTGGTGATAATGGTAAAGTTCTCTTTCTTCCAATTTGTATTAAAGACCATTAAATTACCTATTTGGGCTTAAACCATTAAATTACCTATTTGATTTTATTCTTCAGGGCATCTTTAATTCTCAAAATATCCCCCAAATCATTCCTGGTAAATGCAAAGGCTGTTCACACTTTGTGATTAATTGAATTTGCTTTTTGGTAGTCTATGAGATGTTGTGAGTGTGAAAAATACTCCTCTAAAATTCATCATCTGCAATGAATCTTATTCCATTCCCTATCCACTACCCCTCCCTTTTCAATTCAGTGTGTAATGCTCAGTATCTTTCCCAAAAGCTGGAGACAAAACATGACATGATGGCTGCAGAAAATAACCTTTTCTTACAGCCCAGGGAATCACTGCACTCTTTTTGTTAATACATTAGATTCTAATTTGTTCTTTCAATGGGCTTTCTCTCTGACACAGTTCCTTTTTTTCTTTCCTTCCCATTAAAAATCATTTATTCAGTACCAACTGTTTTCTGAGCACTGTAATGGGTACTGGAGATACAGAGATAAACAAAATTCAGTTTTTATCCTGGAGTCACAGAAATTTAGTGGATAACAAATCATGTAAAGAAATACCTTCAACATAGTGAAATGAGAGCCTTAGAAAGAGTTGAGTGAGATAGAGGAGGAATGATTCACAAAGTAGAAAATCCGATTCTTCTACCCTGCAAGCCTTTCTAATATTTGATGGCAAAATTCCTTCTTATTTTATTATTCATATTCCTTTATAACCTCTATGTCTTAAAGGTGTATATTTTTCATCTTTTTATGCTAATACTCCATCTTTAGGGGGTGCTGCAGATAATTAGGAGCTTTTATTGGTGCGAGTTGGACTAGTTGGGCATATAGAAATAGGGAAAGAGAAAGATTTGGAGTGAGTTTTACTGCAGCATCTGGCTGGTTTAAAACATCTTGCAGACATAGCTGACAGCTGAGACAAAATATGCAGTGTGTCACACACCGCTGTTGTGGCAAATGTGCCTGGGGCTCTCAGGAGAAAGGAACAACAAAATGAGTCAGGATGAAGGAGAGGGAACCTCACCCTCCAGCCAGCAAGAGAAAAGAGAAAGAGAAAGCCTAGAAGGCCTTATGAATCTGTCTTTCAGGAGAAGAGCAGACCACGGTCTGGTATCATTCACCATCTGCTGCACTGTCAAGGTGAAGCTTTAAAACCAAGTGAGACCCACACAATGCATCGTTGCTTCCTATTAGAACCTCAAGCTCACAGTGAGGCTAAAACAAATGTCTATAACTAAAAGTAAATATTTTAAGGAGGGTTTGGAAGGCTGAGGGACAGGAATAAAGAAATGTATTACATGGGAAAGATCAGAGAACACAAAATCTTTGTATCTGGAAAAACAAATCATGTTCTTATATAGGAGTAACTAACAGCTTATTAAGATCTGAATAAAGGAATTCTACAGAGAATATTCTGGAAAGTGTTTAAGGATTTGGCTGGACTAAGAAAATGATTCACTCTTGGGCTGAAATGTACAATCATAGTCACCCCACTTGCTGAGGAGGATCCAGCTCAAGGATTCCTTGAAAAGACTGGGTGCCAACATCCATAGCATTGCTGTGAGTAGCAGAAGTGAAAATCTCAAAGAGGTCTGTTTCACTATATTAAGGGGCGTAAGTAACAGCTTGGGGAGCTCACTGGAGTCTGAAAAGAGCAGAGTGGTTGATCTCTGACACTCGACATCTTGTGGTTTTGGCTGCCGGAGGGCTTTGGGCTACACTTGCAGTGGGGTCAGCAGTAATGGGCAGTCATAGACCTGCAGCTGCACCTTACCAACCCCAGCAGCCCTGGCAGAGATGGAAGCTTTATGTGACCAGGAGGACGGGAGATCTTGTGGGGTTTGGAGAATCTTTAATCTGTGGCTGTTTGAAACAACATACTGGCAAGGGCTGGGAAAGATGTCTTTGTTTTAATGCTTGGTGAGGCTGGATTGGGATTTGAAGATGTAGATGGCTACAAGCCCAAGAATATCTAAGTAGAGGAAATAAGAGTAGATCCATCATTGCAAACCATTCAGTTGTAGTACCAGGGAGCTCTTCAGTGCAACAAGCCAGAACACCTGATAAGGAATTTCCCATAAGTCTGTACTCACCAGTAACCTCAGACAAGAGCACCAGTCTCATCAGAAATCTCAGAGATGGTCCTTGTGGATGGATTCCCTCCTTTCCCCACTAGAGTATCCTTTTCACACTTTCCTGAGGATAAGCAAGGTAATCTGTGCCTTCAGATACCTCTGTGTCCTGGCATCTGAGGGACTTTGTCTCAACTGTTTTATTGAGGCATTTCCATGCTATCTGTTCAAAAATCTGTCTGGAAGCTTTTTTGGTTCCATGTCTTGCCAATAGGAAAGTGCTGAGCACTTATAAATGATACACATAAACTCCTGTATGGTGTGCACATTAGAGTGCAGACATGAGAATAGAAATTAAAAAGGCATGAGACAAAATAAAGTATAAACAGAAGTTTTCATATTTTCTTCTAGCTTCTTGTGCCTCCCCCTAAGGAATGCATGTGCTCACTTTGAAAGTCGGAGTACAGCAATAATCTTGTAGTGACTAGTTCAAACCATTCTGTTTTCAACACATGTGTATCAGGAGCTTTAGAGATATTGACTCAATTCTCATTCAAAACCATCATAGTCATTCAAAACCATTATCAGTCACCAAAGGAGTGAAGCATGGTGGCTCTTCCTACAGTGAGGAATTTAAGTTCACTTTCATGCCTAGGGGCACTTCATCACATATAAGTAGCATAAATTCTGGCCCATGGATAAAGAAAAATGGGAAACTTAGGGCAACACTTAACTCCCTGGAAAAAAACAGGGAGAGCAAGGTCATTTATATATCATGTTCTTCTTTCTCTTTCCATTACTTCTTGAAAGGTACATCAATGACACTAATTATATATCTCTATTAAGTGCTTTATATGGTCCTCTATAATTAAACTGTGATTATTTGGACTGATATAAGATAGCTCCTTTTCCACCTGTAATTATTTTTATATGTGTTTGCTCAGTTTAAAAATCACTATCTTTAAAGTTACTACGCCCAGTTTTGGACTGTTACATTAAATGAAAACACACATCTTTTTAGACTATCTCAAATCATTATGAATTCATCTTCAGTTATTTCTGAAGAACCATCCACAATTACGTGTGAACTTTGCTAGAGCAGCCCAATCTGCTGTTTCTCAGGGCAGTAGTGAGATTTTAGAGAGATTAAATTACTATTTAAGCTGTGACTCCTCTTATATTTTCCTTTGTACACAATGTTCAAAAATCAAGTCCTTTGTACCTATATAAGATAGTGGTAAATGTTATGTTTGCTAGTAGCATGCTTGCTGCCAAAGATTCAAAAGGAGGATTTGAGAACATATAATCAAGAGGTAAAAAATATACCACTGAATTTTATTCCAAAGTAGTTTGATAAGGCACAATTTATTAACTGATTTATAAAGCATCATGATGGCATAAGTCTACTTAGTTCATTGTTATATTCCTATCACATAAAATTGTTTCTGGCACAGAGGAGGCCCTTAGTATTTGTGAAATTAATAAATGAGTTATAGAAGACAGAAAGCCAAAATATTACCAATGATACAAAGACAATAAATTTTTCCAGGGAACAAAGAGCATATTTTGGGGGAAATGTAAATGATATGTACAATATGTTTTTTTAAAAATTCTTTTATTGGTACATTGTAGGTATACAACACAATTACATTTCTCATTGGGAATTGTACCTTTACATAATGCATCTTGGTTCTTATTTTTTCCCCATTCCTAGCCCTCCCTTCACCCCCTCCACCCTTCCCTATTTACAAAGACTTTATTTCCATTTTTTCCATTTCTCAGCATTTTTCCTTTCCCTTCTTTCCTTTCCCCTGCCACTCCCACTACCCCTACCCCTTTGGATCTTTCCTTCCTATTTTGCATTATTGATTATTCATTCTAATCATTGGCACATTTTTCCCCCCATTAAGTTTATTGGTACATTTTCAGTATACAATACAGTTATATTCATCATACAATATGTTTTTTAAAATGAGACTGAAGTACGTATTAATGGGAAGTTTTATTTTCTTACAAATTGCACTCAAAGAAAGCTTAAGTGTTATTCAATGTTAAATATATACTTTATGAAGAATAATGCATTTTTACACTGTGATAAGTTTTTTAAGTTGCTAAAATGATGTCTTAGTCAGCTTTTCTGGCTCTGTGACCCAATATCCGACATGGCTCATGGTTTCAGAGTTTCTCAGTCCAGGGCCAGCTGGCTCAACCATCATGGGGAAGGGCATGACAGAGCAAGGATGCTAAGTTCATAGAAGCTTGGAAGCAGAGCAGAGGGACAGCAAAGAGGAGGGGAGAGGGACCAGATATAACACCCAAAGTAAGCCTTCCATGACATATCCAGAAGTGTGTTCTACCAATCTGCTGAGTAGCTCCTAAGCCAATCAAGTTGACACGATCAGGCTTAACCTTAACATCCTACTGGTTGTCAACTTGACATGCAAATATATCCTTAAACTATACTTAATTCCCAAATAAACATAAGATCATAATTCTTCCTAACATAATAAAACCATCTTACATACAACTGATCCCTTCTCCAAAGTCTTAACAATTCCAGTATTTTTTTTCAAAAGCCTAACTCTCTTCTAAGACTCAAGACAAACTCTGAGCTGTGAAATTCTGTAAATATCAAAAGCAAGTTACATAATCCCAAGGTACAATGGGACAGGCTAAACAAAACAGAAGGATAAGGGTATAGAAAAGAGTCAGAACAGGCCAGGGGTCTAGCTCAGTGATTCCATTGCATGCCTTGCAAGTCCAAGGTCCCAAGTTTTATGGCTGGTAACAACAACAACAACAACAACAACAACAACAACAACAACAAAAAGGCCACAGCACCACTCCGAGCGCAGAGGAGGAGGCTTCCAGACCGCCATAACACTGCTAGCTGCATGGGCTCCAAGAGCACACAGACCTGTTGCCCCCCCCCATTGAAATGAGAAGACATGTAAACAAGTCTCAAAACCAGACTTCCAGATAACCTATAGCAACCTCAAAGGGAAATGAGATGGAACACTCTGTTCAACCAATTACACTCCCTGAACTGGAAACAAAAGAGGACCTGGAAAAAATGAAATCAGAAATAATTTCTTAGATAACAGCAGAGATTGTACTCATAGTGCAAGATATGATTAATAAATCTAGAGAGGAGCTGAGGAACATGATGAAATCCCAACATAGGAAACAAATGGAATTGATAAAACAGATGTAAACAGATTTCCAGGAGATTAAAAACACCATTGAAAGTCTACACAGCAGAATGAGCCAATGTGAGGACAGAATTTCAGATATAGAAGATAAGATTGCAATTAATGACCAGGAAAAGAAAAATTGCTTCAAAATTGTAAGGGACTACAAGAAATCAATCCAGCAACTGCTAGATGATGCAAAGAAGAATAACATAGATGCCCTACCGAGGTCCTGAGTCGCCGGGAAGATGCCGAATCACCCCGCTGCAGACAGGCAGCCACCTGGTTCCACACTACAAAGATGCAGGGGACACCAGACCACCAGACCAAGGTACTGAGTCCCGCTGCTCCTGGCCCAGAGGTAGGGGCTTCTGAGCCGCCGTCCCACTGCTCCTGCTCCAGAGGAAGGGGCTTCCCGGTCACCATCCCTCCTGCTGCTCCCAGCCCAGAGGAAAGGGCTTTTGGGCCACCTTCTGTCCTGCTGCTCTTGGCCCAGAGGAAGGGGCTTCTGGGCTACCATCCTTCCCACCGCTCCTGGCCCAGAGGTAGGGGCTTCTGAGCCACCATCCCACTGCTCCTGGTCCAGAGGAAGGGGTTTCACAGCCACCATCCCTCCTGCTGCTCCCAGCCCACAGGAAAGGGCTTTTGGGTCACCATCCCTACCGCTGCTCCTGGCCCCTGTCCCACCTCTCCCAGCTCAGAGGAGGTAATCTGTGCAGGCGTTAACAGCCCCCCACTGCAGTCGAAATGAGAAAACACATAAATAAGTTTCAAAACCAGACTTCCAGATCACCTACAGCAACCCCAAAGGGAAATGAGATGGAACACTCTGATACTCAACCACCTGGACCCACTGAACTGGCAACAAAAGGGGATCTGGAAAAAATGAAATCAGAAATAATTTCTCAGATAACAGGAGAAATTGTGCCCCTAGTGCAAGGCATGATTAATAAATCTAGAGAGGAGCTCAGGAACATGAAGGAATCCCAACATAAGAAACAAATGGAGTCCATAAAACAGATGCAAATAGATTTCCAGGACATGAAAAACTCCATTGAAAGTCTACACAGCAGAATGAGCCAATGTGAGGACAGAATTTCAGATATAGAAGATAAGATTGCAATTAGTGACCAGGAAAAGAAAAATTGCTTCAAAATTATAAGGGAACATGAGAAATCAATCCAGCAGCTGCTAGATGATGCAAAGAAGAATAACATAAGACTGACTGGCTCAATGAAGAAACAGGAGAGAGTGGAGATGACATAAAAAAAATCTCTTAACAGAAATAATGGCAGAAAACTTCCCAAGCAGGGGAAAAGAGCTTGACATACAGATAAGTGAGGCATATAGGACTCCAAATAGCCTTGATCAAAAAAAATCTACACATAGGCATATAATTGTTAAGATTTCAGAAACACAATAGAAGAACAAAGTTCTCCAAGCAGTCAGAGAAAAGGAACAAATCACATACAAAGGAAAGCCCATCAGAATCACAGCAGACTTCTCAACACAAACCATCAAGGCAAGAAGAGCTTGGAGTGACATATTCCAAGCCCTAAAAGAAAACAGCCTCCAACCCAGATTGATGTACCCTGCAAAACTATCTTTCAAAACTGATGGAGAAATAAGATACTTTCATGACAAAGAGCCCCTTAGGAACTTCATGAATACCAAACCAGCACTCCAAAGAATTTTACACAGTAGCCTAGGAACAGACATTGAGGATCACAACCCCAGGAAGCAAAGCAGAATGAACCCATCTGGCATGACAAGAAATTAAACGTAAAGGGGGAGAACCCAACAAAAAGAAAAAGCCATGGCAATGACAAGTCAATACGTTTCAGTTATAACCATCAACGTTAATGGTCTCAATTCACCAATCAAAAGAAATAGACTGGCAGAATGGGTCAAGAAACAAAATCCAACAATATGCTGCATACAAGAAACACACTTAATTCAAAAGGAAACTCATATAGACTTAAAGTTAAAGGGTGGAAAACAATACTCCATGCGACAGGAACCCAAAAAAAAGCAGGAGTAGCTATCCTCTTGGCAGATCAAGTAGATTTCAAACCAACACTGATTAAGAGAGACGAAGAAGGACACTACATCCTTATAAAGAGAAGAATCCAAGAGGAAGAGATGACAATCATAAATATCTATGCACCAAACACTAGTGCACCCAACTATATAAAACAAATACTAACGGACATGAAAAGTCATATATGCACTAATACAATTGTAGTGGGGGACCTCAACACCCCACTGTCACAAATAGATAGATCAACTAGACAAAAAATAAGTAATGGAATACTAGAACTCAATTGAACTCTTGAACAAATGAACTTAACAGATGTTTACAGAGTCTACCACCCCACAAAATCAGAATACACATTCTTCTCAGCTGCACATGGGTCATTCTCAAAAATAGACCACATACTCTCTCATAGAACATGTTTAAGTAAGTGCAAAGGAATTGAAGTTATCCTCTGTATATTATCAGATCATAGTGCGATGAAATTGGAGATCCATAGCAAAAGAAACTCAAAAAATTTCATAAACAGGTGGAAATTGAACAACACACTTTTGAATAACCAATGGGTCACAGAGGAAATTAAAGAAGAAATCAGACAGTTCTTTCAATTAAATGACAATAACAATACAACATATCAGAATCTATGGGACACAATGAAAGCAGTCTTACGAGGGAAACTCGTAAGATGTAGAAACTAATCCAGACACACTCAGCGACTTCATCTCTGACAAAGGAGCCAAACACCCTCACTGGAGGAAAGGTAGCCTCTTTAATAAATGTTGCTGTATAAATTGGGTTTCAACTTGTCAAAGATTAAAACTAGACCTATATCTCTCACCATGCACTAAAGTAAAATTGAAATGGATTAAAGATCTAAATATTAAAATAGAAACACTGAACCTCCTGAAACAGAGGTTATATAGTACCCTTGAAGCCATTGGTGTAGGAAAAGAGTTTATGAACACAACCTCAGTTGCCCGTGAACTAGCACAATCAACAAGTGGGATCTCTTCTTATTAAAATGCTTCTGCACAGCAAGAGAAACCTCCAGCAGAGTGAAGAGACATCTCACAATGTGGGAAAATATCTTCACCTGGTGTTCCTCAGACAAAGGTCTACTATCTAGAGTCTATAAAGAACTTAAAAAGATCAGACCTCCCAAATTTAAAGACCTCATCCGAAAATGGACATCTGAAATGCACAGACATTTCTCAGAAAAAGAAGTAGAAATAGCAAATAAACATATCAAAAAATGTTCAACATCACTGGTCATTTGAGAGATGCAAATGAAAACAACACAGAGATTCCACCTCACTCCAGAAAGAATGGCTGCTATCATGAAATCAACCAATAACAAATGCTGGCAGGGCTGTGGGGAAAGAGGAACAGTGCTCCACTGCTGGTAGAAGTGTAGATTGGTGCAACCACCATGGCAATCTGTATGGACATACTTCAAAGATCTAGGACTGGAAGTCTCATTTGACCTAACTATTCCCCTGCTGGGGATCTTCCCCAAAGAATTAAAAGAATCATACCACAGTGATATATGTGCACTCATGTTCATAGCAGCACAGTTTGTAATAGCTAAAACTTGGAAGCAGCCCAATTGCCCATCAAATGGAGACTCGATAAAGAAAATGTGTTTTTTTAATAAAATGGATTACTACTCAGCCATAAAAAAGGAGAAATTAGAGACATTTATAATTAAATGGATGCACATTGTGGTGATACTCTTAAGTGAGATAAATAGGGCACACATGTATAAATACCAAATAGTTTCTCTAGTGTAAGAAACTGAAAGTTTCTAAACTTTAAACTTTAAAGGACTAAAAGGCATAATAGATAACATGAAATAGGAAGAAAAGAGGCAAAGGGGAAGGATAGGGGAAAGAAAAGAAGGGAATGGAATTTACACAAATAAATGAAAAAATGGAAAGAAACCTATTTAAAAAGTCTTTATAAATAGGGAGGGATGGAGGGGTTGAAGGGAGGGCAGGGGTAGGGGAAAAATAAGAACCATAAGAGATTATGTAAAGGTGCAAATTTCCAATGATGAATGTCATTATATTGCACACCTAAAATGTACCAATAAAATTAAAGTTTTTAAAAAATGGAAAAAAGAGTCAGACCAAAGCATGACCAGAACCCAGCAGAGCAAAAATTAAATCCTGTTGCTACATATGTGGAATCTGTGGCACATGTGAGTTCCAAAGGCTTGGGCAACTCCAACTCTATAGCCTTGCAAGTTGCAGCCCGGATGGCTTTTCTCTTGGGCTGGCTCTGCTGAAGGTCTGAAACTTTCCTTGGTAGACATTCTATGTTCTATGAATCTCCAACTTCCTGTGGATTTCACAGCAACCCATTGACTTCATTTCCACAGTTTCATGCACTGCACTCTTAGGGGCTCCTTGCCTGGTCTCCCAGGATTTCTTTTGAAATGTGGATGGAAGCCTCCCTGATCCCACAACTCTTGCATTCTTCATTCTCAAAAAATCCTCATCACATTAACAGTGCCAAGGTCTGCTCTCAATGGGAGCAATAGCTAGGCCTCATTGGACCATAGCTAAAGTGGTATTTGAGTACCCAGATGTCTAAGCACAGTGAAATAAGTTCTGGGGAATCAATTCCTGAGGATCTCAAGGACTCTCTTCTTAAATGAAAGGTTTACACGTTTTCATCTTTGAGCCAACAGTAAGGGGGCTGACTCCTGAGTTGCCATCAAGGCATCTTTCTTCTTGTCCCTGTACAAAGTAGTTGGCTTTTTAAAAATGGTGCTAATCTCCTTTCATGGCAGCCATATCTCCATTTGCTTCAACTTTATACATAGTTTCTTTTGGGCAAAAATTTAAGGTTTTCAATTTTTTTGCTGTATTTTTGCCTCCCAAGTCTCACTATAAATCTGGCTAAATGCAGCCAGCAGTACTCATGCCACAGCCTGAACATTAGGCTGCTTGGAAATTTCCTCAGCCACATTAATTAGTCCACCACCCTTAATCTCAGTCTCCTGAAAAGTCTCAGGACCTGTGCAAAATATAGAGAAATATTTCTGCCAGAATGTAACATACATGTCCTCTAGTCCAACTCATATGGACTAATGAATCCTTATTCCCAACTAAAATGTCACAAGCCTGAACTTTACTGTCTGCAGTTTTATTACCATTCTGGTCTTCTGAACTCTCACTAAGATTACCCATAAGGTTCTGCTTACTGTATTTCAGGGTTTCTGTAGCCCACATCTCCAAAACTTTCCAAATTTCTTCCACAAATCCACTTCAAAAGCTTCTAAATCATATGATCAGGTGGTCACAGCAAAAACTCCACTCCTGGTGCAAGTTTTCTGTATTAATCAGTTTTTCTGTTGATGAAACACAATATCCAACATTTACAACTTAAAGGAAGAAAGCTTCAATTTGGCTCATGCTTTCAGAGGTTTTTCAGTCCAGGGCTGGTTGGTTTTAAGACATGACTGTCATGGCAGAAGGACACAGCAGAGCAAAGATGCTTAGTTCACGGTAGGAGAGAAGCAGTGTCATGATAGCAGAGAAGCAGAATCATGACAGCAGAGATGCAGAGAAGAGGAACAGTGCCAGAGAGAAAGGGGCAAGGGATTAGATACAGTATTTAAGGATATACCTCAATGACACACCTAGACTCACCCAGAAATGTCCTTCACCAATCCCTTGGGTGGCTCCTAAGCCACTCAAATTGACACAATCAAACTTAACCAACACAAATGGCATCAAAACCAATATTATACAGGAAGTTATGGTCATGGCCCAGGAAGTTCTTGGAGCAGACTGTACTTTGCCTCTGAGAGCCACTGAGCACAAAGAAAGAACAGACAATGATCACTATGCTGCCTCTATTTATCTGCTTATTTAATATATTCTCACTGAGCACTGCAATGGGCACTGAGGATGTGGAGAAGCAAATGAATTGGTCCACAACCTGAAAACCTCATAATTAAGCAAAGAAGCAAATTTTTTAGTAAATTACTGGCCTAAAGCTTTACTGAAAATGTGGCCTGAGGGCAATTCCAGCACACAGGAGCGCTGGCTGGATAGCTATTTGTCAAGGAGGGAAACATGTGTACACACACACACACACACACACACACACACACACACACAGAAGGGGAAATGGTTTTCATTTGTTTTGTTTTGTTTTTCTGGTGCCGGGGATCGAACTTGGGTCCTTGGGCTTACGTAGCAGGCGGTGAAACCACTGAGCTAAATGCCCAGCCCGGGGAAATCATTTTCAAGGGCAATTGGTGCACAGGCCATTGACACAGAGAACCAGCACGAGAAAGACTCTATATTGATTTACTAGGGCTGTCAAAACAAAACAGCACAGACTTGAACAACAGAAACTTACTTTCTCATAATACTGGGGGATAGATGTCCAAGGTCAAGGCATCCAAGAGCAAAGGCAGGTTTCTTTTCTCCTTGGCTTCCAGGTGGCTGTGGTCTTGTGCCTCTTTACATGGTCCTCCCTCTGAATATTTCTGCCCCTGGTGCCTGGTATCCAAATATCTTCTTCTTAAAAGACACCAGTTAGATTGAATTAGGGCCCATTCTAAGGGCCTCATTTTAAGTTAATTACTTCTTAGAAACCCTACCTCTAAATAGGGTCACATTCAGAGGTAAAGATTTTAAAAACGAAATTGGTAGTGATATGAATGAGTATCGTTTTTGATACTGTATAATGAAATGGGTCAATATTTAGATCTCCACAACTTAACCAATATTGGCCAAATAGTGAATGCATGATGTTATAAAATCCACTCAAACTGCAAGATGGACCCATGGATTAATATCACTGGAGGAAATTTCACATGGCTATAATTCCAGCATTCTGGGAGTCTGAGTCAGGAAGATCCCTAGTTCGAGCCAAGCCTGAGCAAATTAGCAAATTTACGAGACTCTGTCTCAAAATATAAAACTTTACAAAGAGCTTGGCGCGCACACACACACACACACACACACACACACACAGAATATGTTCAATTATATGAAAAGGATCTTTCTTCCTAGCCCATATCTGCATGAGGTCAGATTTTTTCACACACTTAAACTAAAATAACATGTTACAACAGACTGAATGTGAAAATCCAGCTGTTAAACAGCTACTCAGCCCAAAATTAAAGAGATCTGAAAAAAATCTAAAAAATGTCAATTTTCTCAGTAAATATTTTTGTTTTAGAAAACGTTTTCATTAAAATATGTCATTGATGTTAGCATATAATTTAAGTAATTTAATAAATATTTTTAAATGTATGACAGAGTAAATAAATACAGAACTATAGAGGTATCACTTACACAAACCAATAATATTTATGAGTATAAAGCGGTTCTGAAGCCAAATGTTTGAGAATCACTACTATAAAGATACAACTTCCACCAATAAGTCACACTGCAGAATATGGGGGAAAGTAGCAGGAGATTAAATGAGACTATGAGAAATTTAACTGGGCATAGATATCAAGCAGGCTGCCAGCAAGACAGTTACCCACTATGACAGCCTCTATTACTGTGAGCCTTGGTGCATGGGCCTGTTCAGATGCACTTGCAGTGTTAAAACAATGGCAGTGCCACATATAATCTCTACAGGATGTGTCACACAATCTGGGAACACTATTTAGTTATCCTTTGGTATCTACAGAGGATTGGTTCCAAAATCTATGAATGCTCAAGTCCCTTATATAGAATAGTGCAGTATTTGTGTGATAATATACACATATCCTCCCACATACTGTAAATCACCTCTAGATTACTTACAACATCTAAGACAATATAAATGTTATGTCAATAGCTGTTATACTGTATTGTTTAGGGAGTAATGACAAGGAAAAACTGCACAGTGCAATTTTTCTGAATATTATCGGTCCTTGGATGTGACACCCATGAAAGTGAAGGAGCAAAAATACATTACTGGCATCAAAAGGAAAGAAATGTAACCTTGAACATAGGTTCCAGGAGGACAAGAGACCAGTTGTGTCCTGTTCACTAGTGTCCTCTCATGCCTAAGACAAGGTCTGGCTCATAATTGATTCTTTTTTTTTTTTCTAGTTCTTTTATTGGTACATTTTAGGTATACAATTCGTTTACATTTATCCTTGGGTGCTTGTACCTGTACATGATATATCTTGGTTCTTATTTTTTTCCCCATTACCTGTGTGCCCTTCACTTCCTCCACCCTTCCCTATTTACATAGACATCATTTCCATTTTTTTTTCTTTTCTCATAGTTTTTCCTTTCCTCTTCCCCTCCCTTCACCCCTTTGTCTTTGGACCTTTTTTCCTATTTCAATTATCAATTATTCATTTTAATCATTTTAACCCTTGTTTACACTATCAGTTTCTCACACTAGAGAAACTATTTGGCATTTACACGTGTGTCCTATTTATTTCACTTAAGAGAATGGCCTCGATATGCACCCATTTAGCTATAAATGACTCTAGTTTTTCATTTTTTAATGGCGGAGTAGTACTCCATTTTATTAAAAAAAACACATTTTCTTTATCCAGTTTCCAGTTGATGGGCACTTGGGCTGCTTCCAAGATTTACCTATTACAAACTATGCCGCTATGAACATGGGTGCACATATATCGCTGTGGTATGATTCTTTTAATTCTTTTGGAAAGATACCCAGCAGGGGAATAGCTGGGTCAAATGAGACCTCTAGTCTTAGTTCTTTGAGGTGTCTCCATACTGATTTCCACAGGGGTTGCACCAGTCTGCACTCCCACCAGCAATGGAGCAGGGTTCCTTTCTCCCCACAACCCCGCCAGCATTTGTTATTGGTTGATTTCTTGATAGCAGCCATTCTTTGTGGGGTGAAGTGGAATCTCAGTGTTGTTTTCATCTGCATCTCTCGAATGACCAGTGATGTTGAACATTTTTTCATATATTTGTTTGCTGCTTTTACTTCTTTGTCTGAGAAATGTCTGTTTATTTCAGATGCCCATTTTTGAATTGGGTCTTTGAATTTGGGGGGTCTGATTTTTTTCAATTCTTTATATATTCTAGATAGTAGTCCTTCATAGCAGTGAATGCCCATGTTAGGAAAACGGAGAAAACTCAGATAAATAACCTAATGCAGGACCTCAAGCTGCTAGAAAAAGAAGAGCATAACAAATCCAAAGCTCATACAAGAGAGGAAATTATAAAGATCAAAGCAGAAATCAATGTAATGGAGACTAAGAGAACAATACAAAAAATCAATGAATCAAAGAGTTGGTTTTTTGAAAGAATAAATAAAATCGATAAACCTTTAGCCAACCTTATCAAAAAGGGAAAGAAAAGGCACAAATCCATGCAATTAAGAATGAAAAAGGTGAAGTCACAACAGACCCAACAGAAATCCAGAGGATCATCAATACCAACTTTGAGAACCTGTACTCTTAATAAAATGGAAAACACAGAAGAAATGGACAGATTACTAGATATGTATGAATTACCAAAGTTGAACGAAGAAGATACAGAAATTCTAAACACCCCAATTACAATGAGTGAAATTGAAAATGTAATAAAAAATTTACCAACAAAGAGCCCAGGTCCTGATGGCTTCACTGCTGAATTCTACAAGACATTTAAAGAAGAACTATTGCCATTAGTCTTTAAACTCATCAAGGAAATTGAAAGGGAAGCAATACTTCCAAATTCATTCCTGGAAGCAAGTGTTACTTTGATTCCAAAATCAGGGAAAGACCCAACCCAAAAAGAGAACTACAGACCAATCTCCCTAATGAACATAGATGCAAAAATCCTCAACAAGATACTGGCAAACAGAATACAGAGGGTCATAATTGACTCTTAAAAGGCATTTACAGTGTTAACAAATGAGCAAATGGCATGCTAACTTTTATGTAAGACGTTTAACAATCAGACATTAAGTATTTACTGTGCAGCTCTTAGTGATCAAAATTGGCCTAGAAACTATAAAACATGTTCATATTATAAAATATGATCTCTTATTATCAAGTTAAGATTATACACAGAGAATCTCTGGGTCTTAGGTTATTTCAACATGTGCTGGAGTGATCGAGGAGCTGGGCTTTGAGCTAGGATAGAAAAATAAGGGAAGATCCAGCAAGAAATATTTGTGATAAAAGATAACAACATGAAATTATGGAAGACTTAAAAATTAGGTGATTGAAACAAAATTTGAGCTGAAGGAAAACTTAATCAAATATGATCTCAGTATTTTAAAAATGAGGAAAGTCAAGCCTATGGGTCAGGTGATTTGCCCTAAGGATACATGTTGTTTTGTGATAGACAAAATATAATTTGAAGAAAGATAATCTGTCATTCATTCTTACATGGCACTGCTGAGATCAAACTGGGACCTGTGCAATAATCAATGAAAGACATAATGGTCCCTGGGTCAAAAGAGTAACATTTGCTTCCTCTCTATTTATTATTAGATGGGTAACTAAAGCATTGTTCAGAAACATTCATATGGTAGAAATGCAAGAAGATGTTTGAGTTAGGGAATACAAACAGAAAGGAAATCTATAATCAATCCTCTGATGTCTAAGATAACATCAGGGAGATGTTTCAGCACAACAAACAAAAACCTTTATGTTTAACTAACATTGCTCAAACAATATTATACAGTCAACTATTAAAAAGGGCATTCTTGGATAATGATAATGATCCATTTCACACATAAGCCTGTGGAATGTCCACATTGTAGTAGGACTATTGTACCCTAGGAAAACTGTGGTAAAGAAAATGTTCAATCTATGAAAGTTACTGGGCTGTGTGTTGTGATGCATACTGAATACATAATTCTTGGCTTTATTTCCACATCATCCTCTCATTACAAAATTCAATCTAGATTGCAGTAATGGTTTCATGATTATATACAATATCTTAATAAACAAATGGTATTTATTTTGTCACATCCACCTGAAATTTGATCTAAAACTGCACTCTCCAACATAGTAGCCTCCAGCCATACATGGCTATTCAACTTTAAATCTTAATTAATTAAAATTAAATACATTTTAAAATTCAGCTCCTCATTCTCACCAGCTACAGTGTAAGTGTTCAGTAGATACTAGCCCCATGTGACCAGTGTCTTGGACAGTGTAGATAAAGAACTGCTGCAGAAATTCTTTTGAAGAGTAATTATAACCACTCATTAAAAAATATATGATTGTATAAAGAACATACCTGATTTTTTAAAAGCTGTTAATGATTTGAAAATAAATTACATGGAAAAATGAGGTAGGTTTTTTTGGTTTTGTTTTTCTTGGAGGCTCTAGGAATTAAGCTCAGGACCTCACACATGCTAGGCAAACACTACCACTGAGCTTCATTCCAAACCCTTTTCATTTCTTTTTAAAACCTTTTTCATTTTATTTGGAGCCAAGGTCTTGCTAAGTTGCCCAAGCTGGCCCCCAATCTGTGATTCTCCTATCTCAGTCTCCCACGTAGCTGGGATTATAGGTGTGTGCCACCATGGTGGTTAGAAAAAATGTTTGTTTTGGAATTCTGTTTACAAATTTGTGTTTTAAAAATAATTAACATGAAGACAGCAAAAGTATTTACTTGCATAGCTCCTTTCTTCCACGTTGCTTGTTTTACTCAAGTTGTTTCATAGACTGCCTGCTGTGTGCCAGGCAGTATTCTGGACTCTAGAACAAAACAAATAAAAACTGTTGGCCTCATGGAGGTTAGACTGTACCCAGTGGGGTGAGAGGAAAATTATTTCTGTTTTCAGGACCAGGTACAAAGGTATTACATGCCAAAGCAGAGAACAAAATGAGAATATTCCAATCCTTAGGTCATTGCTCATTAAGAGGTGATACACAGAGATAAATATTAACAATATAATGTCTGATTTTAAAAGGCACTCCCATTATCAACTTTAAAAAGTCTTGCAAAGAGGGCTGGGGATTTAGCTCAGTGGTTCTGCCACCTGCCTCACAAGTGGAAGAACCAGAGTTTGATCCCCTGTACCAAAAAAAAAAGTCTTGCAAAGAATTTTAAAGTATTATTTCTGAATAATTAAAATAATTTCTGAAATCTTATGTGTCTAATAAAGTATGCAAGTATATTAGGTATAGCTTCTAATGTCACTGTCTTCCTTTATGGAATCATAGTACCTACAGTTAGAAGTGGCTCTCACCTCTGCTATTCCATAACATCCAGCCAAATAATTTGGTCCCTGGCTAAGCACTTTATTTTTTTTTATTAATTTTATCGGTACACTTTAGGTATACAATATAATGACATTCATCATTGGAAATTTGCACCTTTATATAGTCTCTCTTGGTTCTTACTTTTCACCCTTTCCCTGCCCTCCCTTCAACCCCTCCATCCCTCCCCATTTACAAAGGCTTTGTTTCCATTTTTTCATTTTCTTGTGTTAATTCCATTCCCTTCTTTCCTTTCCCCTACCACTCCCAATTCCCCTTCTCCTTTGCCCCTTTTCTTCCTATTTCACGTTATCTATTATACCTTTTAGTCTTTACTTACGCTTCAGTTTCTCACACTAGAGAAACTATTTGGTATTTACACGTGTGTCCTATTTATTTCACTTAAGAGGATGGCCTCAATATGCATCCATTTAGCTATAAATGTTTCTAATTTCTCATTTTTTATGGCTGAGTAGTACTCCATTTTATTTTTTAAAAAACACATTTTCTTTATCCAGTCTCCATTTGATGGGAAATTGGGCTGCTTCCAAGTTTTAGCTATTACACACTGTGCTGCTATGAACATGGGTATACATATATCACTATGGTATGATTCTTTTAATTCTTTTGGGAAGATACCCAGCAGGAGAATAGCTGGGTCAAATGGGACTTCCAGTCCTAATTCAGGTATCTCCATGCTGATTTCCACAGTAGTTGCACCAGTCTACACTCCCACCAGCAGTGGAGCAGGGTTCCTCTTTCCCCACAGATGCACCAGCACTTGTTATTGGTTGATTTCATGATAGCAGCCATTCATTCTGTGAGGTGGAATCTCAGTGTTGTTTTCATTTGCAACTCTCAATGTTGAACATTTTTTCATATATTTAATTGATATTTCTACTTCCTTGACAAATGTCTGTTCATCTCAGATTCCCATTTTTGGATTGGGGCTTTAAATTTGGGAGGTCTGATTATTTTTAAGTTCTTTATAGATTCTAGATAGTAGACTCTTGTCTGAGGAACATCAGGTAAAGATTTTTTCCCATATTGTGGGTTGTCTCTTCACACTGTCGGAGGTTCCTTTTGCTGTGCAGAAGCTTTTTAATGAGAAGAGATCCCACTTGTTGATTGTGCTAGTTCATGGGCAACTGAGGTTTTGTTCATAAAAATCTTTTCCTACACCAATGGCTTCAAGAGTTCTATCTAACCTCTGTTCCAGCCAGTTTAGGGTTTCTGTTTTAATATTTAGATCTTTAATCCATTTTGATTTTAGTTTAGCGCACGGCAAGTTGAAACCCAATTTTTCCAGCACCATTTATTAAAGAGGCTATCTTTCCTCCAGTGAGGGTGTTTGGCTCCTTTGTCCAAGATGAGGTGGCTGAGTGTGTCTGGAGTTGTCTTTTTGCATCTTCCAATCTGTTTCACTGGTCCTCAGGTCTGTTTCTTTGCCAGTACCATGCTGTTTTTATCAGAGTAGCTTTGTAGTACAGTTTCAAGTTGGGGGTTATGATACCCCCTGCCATGTCTCTGTTGCCTAGAATTGCTTTTGCTATTCTGGGTCTCTTCTTGTTCCAAATGCACTTTTGGATTGTTTTCTCAAGGTTCGTGAAGTATGCTGCTGGGATTTCAATTGGGATTGCATTCTATCTATATAGTATTTTTGGAAGTATGGCCATTTTCATTATGTTGATGCTTCCTACCCAGGAGCAAGGGATGCCCTTCCATTTTATGATATTGTCTTCAATTTCTCTTTTCAGAGTGCTATAGTTTTCAGAGAAGAGGTCTTTGATTTCTTTCATTAGGTTGATTCCTAGGTATTTCAGTTTTTTGGATGCTATTGTGAAAGGAATTGTTTTCCCTATTTCTGTCTCAGTGAGTCTGTTATTCATGTAGAGGAAAGCTATTGATTTTTGGCTGTTGACCTTGTATCTAGCTACTTTACTGAATTTGGTGGTTAAGTCTAGAAGACTTTTGGTGGAGTTCTTGTGGTCTTGTATATAGAGTATCATGTCATCTGCAAATAATGACAAGTTGACTTCTTCATTTCCTCTCTTTATTCTTTTTATTTCTTTCTCTTGTCTCATTGCCGTGGCTAATGTTTCCAGAACTATATTGAACAAGAGTGGTGATAGTGAACATCCTTGTCTTGTTCCTGATTTTAGTGTGAAGGATTTCAGTTTTTAATCATTTAGTATGGTACTGGCTGTTGGTTTTTCATAGATGGCTTTTACCAGATTGAGGTAGAGATCATCTGTTACAATTTTGTGTAGTGTTCTTAATCACAGATGCGTGTTGGATTTTGTCAAATGTTGGTTTTTTGCATCTATTGAGATGATCATGTGAATTTTGTCCTGGGTCTACTGATACAGTGTGTTACATTGATTGATTTCTGTAAGTTGTGAATCCCACTTGGTCAGGGTGTATGATCTTCTTGATGATCTTCTGCATTCTATTGGCCAGTATCTTATTAAGGAGTTTTTCATCTATGTTCATTAGTGAGATTGGCCTATAGTTCTCTTTTTTGGTTGGGTCTTTCTTTGATTTGGGGATCAAGGTGATGCTTGCTTCCAGGAATGAATTTGAGAGTATTGCCTCCCTTTCAATTTCATTATAGAGTTTAAACAACAGTGGCAGTAGTTCATTTCTAAATGTCTTATAGAATTCAGCAGTGAAGCCATCAGGACCCAGGATTTTCTTAGTTGGCAAGATTTTAATTACGTTTTCAATTTCATTGATTGATAGTGGGTCGTTTAGAATTTTTGGTCTTCTCTGTTCAACTTTGGTAATTCATATGTATCTAGGAATCTGCCCATTTCTTCTGTGTTTTTCCATCTTATTGGTGTATAGGCTCTCGAAGTAGGTATTGATGATACTCTGGATTTCTTCTGGGTCTGTTGTAATTTCACCCTTTTCATTCCTAATTGCATGGATTTGGGCTTTTTCTTTCCTTTGTCTGATAAGGTTAGCTGAAGGTTTGTCAATTTTGTTTATTCTTTCAAAGAACCAACTCTTGCTTTCATTGATTTTTTTGTATCACTCTCTTAGTCTCCACTGCATTGATTTCTGCTCTGATCATTATAATTTCCTCCCTTGTATGAGCTTTGGGTTTGTCCTGCTCTTTTTTTTTCTAGAAGCTTGAGGTTCAGCATCAGGTTGTTTCATTGGGCTCCCTCTGTATTCCTAATATGAGTAGTCACTGGTAAGAATTTCCCTCATAAGACTGCTTTCATTGTGTCCCATAGATTCTGATATGTTGTATTGTCATTTTCATTCAACTGAAGGAACTGTCTGATTTCTTCAATTTCCTGTGACCCACTGGTTACTCAGAAGTGTGTTGTTCAATTTCCATGTGTTGATGAAATTTTTGCAGTTTCTTTTGCTATTGATCTCCAATTTCAGCGCACTATGGTCTGATAATATACAGGGGATAACTTCAATTCCTTTGCACTTACCTAAATATGTTCTGTGACCGAGTATGTGGTCTATTTTGGAGAATGACCTGTGTGCAGCTGAAAAGAATATGCATTCTGATTTTGTGGTGTGGAACACTCTGTAAACATCTGTTAAGTCCATTTGTTCAAGAATTTGAGTTCTAGGGCCGGGGATTTAGCTCAGTGGTTCTGCCACCTGCCTCGCAAGCGCAAGGAACTGAGTTTGATCCCCGGTACTAAAAAAGAAAAAAAAGAATTTGAGTTCTAGTATTTCTTTGCTTGTTTTTTTTTGTCTAGTTGATCTATTTGTCACAGTGGGGTACTGAGTTTCCCCCACTACTATTGTATTAGTGCTTATATGATTTTTCATGTCCGTTAGTATTTGTTTTATATAGTTGGGTGCACTAGTGTTTGGTGAATATATGTTTATGTTTGTCATCTCTTCCTGTTGGACTGTTCCCTTTACAAGGATGTAGTCCCCTTCTTTGTCTCTCTTCATCAGTGTTGGTTTGAAATCCACTTGATCTGGAAAGAGGATAGCTACTTGTGCTTTTTGGGGGGGTTCCTGTTGCATGGAGTATTGTTTTCCACCCTTTAACTTTCAATCTATGAGTTTCTTTTTGAATTCAGTGTGTTTCTTGTGTGCAGCATATTGTTGGATCTTGCTTCTTGACCCATTCTGCCATTCTGTCCATTTCTTTTGACTGGTGAGTTGAGACCATTAACATTAATGGTTATAACTGATATGTATTGACTTATCACTGTCATGACTTTTTCTTTTTGTTGGATTCTCCCCCTTAGCATTTAATTTCTTGTCGTGCCTGATGGATTCATTCTGCTGGGCTTCCTGGGGTTGTGATCCTTGTTGTCTTTTCCTAGGATATTGTCTAAAATGCTTTGGAGTGCTGGTTTGGTATTCATGAAGTTTCTAAGGTGCTCTTTGTCATGAAAGTATTTTATTTTTCCATCAATTTTGAAACATAGTTTTGCAGAGTACATCAATCTGTGTCAGAGGTTGTTTTCCTTTAGGGCTTGAAACATAACACTCCAAGCTCTTCTTGCCTTGAGGGTTTGCACTGAGAAGTCTATTGTGAAACTCATGGGCTTTCCTTTGTATGTGATTTGTTTCTTTTCTCTCATTGCTTGTAGAATTTTGTTCTTCTTTTGGGTTTCTGCAATCTTAACAATTATATGCCTATGTGTAGATTTTTTTTGATCAAGGCTAGTTGGAGTCCTATATGCCTCTCCTATCTCTATGTCAAGTTCTTTCCCCCTGCTTGGGAAGTTTTCTGCCATTACTTCTGTAAACAGTTTTTTTAATGTCATCTACACTCTCTCCTGTTTCTTCATTGACTCTAATCAGTCTTATGTTATTCTTCTTTGCATCGTCTATCAGCTGCTGGATTTATTTCTCATGGTCCCTTACTATTTCAAAGCAATTTTTCTTTTCCTGGTCACTAATTGCAATCTTATATTCTATATCTGAAATTCTGTCCTCACATTGGCTCATTCTGCTGTGTAAACTTTCAGTGGAATTTTTAATCTCGTGGATAGCTGTTTGCATCTGTTTTATGGATTCCATTTGTTTCCTATGTTGGGATTCCATCATGTTCCTCAACTCCTCTATTTTTTTATCTGTGTCCCCTCTAGTTTTATTAATCATATCTTGCAGTATGGGCACAATCTCTGCTGTTATCTGAGAAATTATTTCTGATTTCACTTTTTCCATATCCTCTTTTGTTGCCTGTTTAGGGAGTCCAGGTGGGTGAGTATCAGAGTGTTCCATCTCATTTCCCTTTGGGGATGCTGTAGGTCATCTGGACGTCTGGTTTTGAGACTTATGTGTCTTCTCATTTCAACATGGGGTGTGGGTGTGTGTGCTGCTTGAGCCTGTGTGGCTCACCTCCTCATTGCTTGGGGTGGTGTTATGTGACCCAGAAGTTTCATCTCCGGAATGCTGTTGACCTCCTATTCTGCCGCTTCTGCAAAGCTCTGTCTCTTCCACTCGTACCGCTGCAGCTAGCGCCAGGCCTCAACCTGACTAAGCACTTTAAATGACCAAAAGCTCACCTTTTTAATGAGCAGAAGGGCACATTTTCATCAGTCCTAGATTTTATTATTTCACATGCCCACCGTTGACAATTTAGAAATAGCAGATATAAACTAAAAGGTTGAAGGCCTTTGTATTCTCAACAATAGGATTTTGATAGGTATATCCTTTGATAATATCTCTGAGAGACAGTGATACACACACACAGACACACACACACAATTAATATTGTACCATTTGTTCTTGTTTTTTTCTACTTTATCATATAGCACAAACATATTTCCACTCAAGTATGGCTCTAAATTATCATTTTCCTAGCTGTATAATATTCTCCTTGATGAATATATCGTGATTTATTTAAACTCTGTTATGGTTTAGATCTAGAATGTCTTCCAAAACTCTCATGTGCTGAAAGGTGGTACTTTCAAATGGTGACTGGATCAATGGGGTGCTATATTCATTGGTGGATTAATCTACTGATAAACCCATATCTGAATGTACTGTTAGGAGGTGGAACCTAGTAAGAAGAGGCAGATTGCTAAGGTTGTGACCTGGAAGGGTATTGTTCTTTCCCTAGCTCTTCTCTTCTCACTCTGCTTCCTGGCTACCATGATGTGATCAGCTTTCCTCTGCTTGGCACTTCCTCTATCCCTTCTGTGTTTGAGTCTGCCAACCACGGACTGAAACTTCTGAAATTTTGAAACAAAATGAACATCTCCTTTAAGTTGTAGGCATTTTGTCCCAGCAATGGGAAAGTAATATTGTCACTTATTATCATAAGCTCATGTTTTTCTAAATATTTTACTATTATAATCAATACTGTGTGAACACCTTTGTACATATACCCTTGTGAATCTGATTAAATGTCCATAAACAAAATCTAGAAGCCAAATTCCTGGGTCAAAATTTCTGCACATATTTATGTTTTTAATACATATTGCCAAATTCTGTTTTAGGAAACTTGTACATTTACCCTTATTCCAGCAATAATGAGCATGCCCCCATCCCAACCCCTCACTCATGATACTGTTTTTGGGAGAAGTGTATCTTTTTAAATTTTTTCACTCATTGTTTCTTAGCTTGCCCCTGGAACAAGCTTTCCAGTGCTTAAAAGGCTGTCATGTCCCTCCAAAGTCTTTTTTAGGCTTATCCCTCCAATATTGATTAATAAATTATTGTCAACCTGGCACCTGGAGGATCAATAGTTCCATCCTTGATCTTGTATTGCTCAACTTTCTAATAGGTGACTTGGAGAAAGTTTTAAAAAGCAGGCTTGCATTCTCCTCAACATTTATCCTGTGCCTACTAGATGCAGGGCCTGATGCTGTTTTAAAGATATTCTGTAAATACAAATGAGTCTCTTCCCTTCTCTGGAGGAGCTCAAGGTATGTTTCAGAATGAGAAGTGTAGGTGGGGCTGAACCTGGTAATTTACAACATGGCACATGTAGCCAATAATAATATTTGCAACAGAAGCCAGCACCCTGTCAGAGGGCACCAGCTACCACCACCTTTTGCAGAGCTGAGGCTCACCAGTTGGGAGGCTGCTCTATTCAACAAATATGTATTGATCTCCTGCTGTGTGTCAGGCCCTATTCATCAGACCAATCTTGAAGGAATTATTTTTAAAGTGTTAAGGCCTTGGCCCCCTGCAGCCACAAGCAGAAGTCATGTTTCCAGTGCACTTGGACAGTGCCCTCCACATTAAATATCTCCCACCTAATTTATTTTTTTACTCTAACAATTTCCCAAGAGAAATTTTGTCTAATTGAATGCATTTTGAAGAGTTTTAGGGCCAAAACACAGTAACCTTAAAGGGAGATAATTTGTTATAAAATCTTTCTGAGAGGGGAACTAGGTAGTGCCCAAATAAATGCCTAAGACGGTAATTCCAAAAGTTGGCTGTGAAATACAAATTAAAGCAGAATAAAAAAAAAAAAGAAGTGCTCAAAACTCTATAACTTTCAACACTTGGTAACTGCAAAATGATCCTATTAACTAATATTAAACACGAGAAAAGTCTCCTAAGCAGTTTTCTGAGACCAGCTAATCCCTCTGTCCTATTTCTCTTTACTGTAAGAGCCCAGACCTTAGGGTGAATTTCTTCCAGAGAATGGGGCTGTTGCACACACCAGGAAGCCACTCACCTGACAGGACTTGAAACAAGAAGCAGCTTCTATCCTGTGGTCTCTGGTCAAGTATCCTGGCTGGGCCAAATGGGCCGGGAAAACGTTACTGTACTTGGAGCTGTTGGGTGTTGGATACCAAAATCAATGGCCCTTCTTTCCAAAGAACAACAAACAGCCTGTGGTTAGAGTGAAATAATGAAGCATACTTTGCTTTATGTCAGATTTAAATGTTTTAGTCCCTGGATTGGTGTCTGATATTTTGTTTGATGTCAAAATGGCATGCAGTTGACTGGAGCAGGAATAGTTGACCTTTGCCTCTTCTGTATTTTATGAATCATATTCCATTCAAGAGTTCAGGAAGTGTATAGTGGCTGACTTTACCTTCTTGTAGCTCCTCTTTCCAGAATTTTATGGCTAAATGGAAGGATATGATGTGCCCACTCTGTACCCCCTTTAGGTCACTGCTGTGTAGGGCCACCAGCATCCTAGGTCATGTTTCAAATCAAGCTCTGTTCATGCTCTCTGCAAGCTGGTTCCCTTGGGTTTAGAGGCATGCACACTGTCATTGCAGGAAGACCTACTCAGGAGGATGGGCCCAAAGGAAAGGCCCACAGAGGCCCTGGAAATGGGCTGGAGGCCATTTCAGCAGGGAATCCAAGACTCTGGACTGAGCAAGTATCAAGCAAGAACCCTTGCCCTCTGGGCTCCTTGCCCTGTGCTATGGCTTAGAAATGGTTTGTCCCCACCAAATCCCATGTTGAGGCTTGGTCTCCAGTGAAGCAGTGTAGACAGATGTTGGGGCCCTGAGGAAAGATTAATGCTTTTCTCAGGGGAGTGAGTTCTTGCCCTCACAGGTTTGGGTTAATTACCATGAGAGCAGGTGGTTATAACCATGGCCACTCCACACGTTTGGCCTCCTTCTCACCAGCCACTCACTTTTCTCGCATGCTCCCATGCCATGTGATGCCATTAACTATGCTTTTTTTGGTTTTTTTGGTACCAGGGATTGAACTCAGGACCTTGTGCTTGCAAGGCAGGTGCTGGAACCACTGAGCTAAATCCCTGGCCCCATCAACCATGTTTTAATGAGGAATGAAGCTGCCTGGGCCAGGTGTAACCACCTGAGCTTGGACTTTTCAGCCTTCAAAACTATGAGCCAAAATAAAAATAAACCTCTTTTCCTTATAAGTAATTAGTCTCAGGTATTTTGCAATAGCAACACAGAATGGACTAGGATACCCAGTAAAAAAGGGCCAGCCTGGTGGTAGGGGGAGGCCTCTAGAGTAGAAAGCCCAGCATTAGGGTGCCTTTGCTTTGGGTCTATTGGTCACAGGCACAACCACATACCTCACACACACTTATCCCCTCTCCACCTCATCTCTTTTTCTTCCTCCTTCCTTTCTTTTTATAAAAATTAAATTTCCATTGCAATAATTGTAGATTCACATGCAGTTGTAAGAAATAATACTGACTATGGCCATGCTGGCTGGAGAATCCATAATATATGAAAATCTCCTGATGGCATAAGCACTAGAGGTAGGCCATAGGCAGAGGCAGGAAATTCGAGGTTGTTGTGGCTATGCATGTAATTATGCTATTTATCAAGGAGGAATGCTCTGTCATGCTATTTAATGGTTTGTTAACTGGATGTATAACTTTTAAATATTTAGACAAATGGCCTATGGGCCTCATTTTGTAATTCTGTCCACCCCTGCAGAGGTTGGGAATGGGCATGGAACTGAAGAAGGGTGTATTTATAAGCAAATCCAAAAGGTTCTGAAACCAAAGAAGGAGTATGATAGGAGTATTGGAATGGTGTAAGGAGAACTAGATATAGGGGAAAGACCTTTGCGGAAAGATGAAATGGAAAAATTCTTAATAGTCTTGGGTTCCACGTTCAATAAACGTGTCTATTTTTCATTGTCAATGTTTTCTTTTTTCTTCTTGTTATTTTGATATTTCCCTTAGTATCCTAGAAAAATTCCATATGAAAAACTCCTATAAGTCTTGACTGAACTGAGAGACAAAAAAGGATGTGGGTTCATGGGCCTGACTAGTTGGAGAGCTGAGTCTTGGGCCTCAGGGTGCAGAATCAATAGAACCAGAGCGGGTAGGTGAAGCAGTGGAAACAGTTTAGAACCTCTGCTACCTTGCCTTGTCTGGGACTGCAGCAGTAAGAGGAGCCAGCAGCCCTAGGAAGGTAGAGATTATGTATGTCCCACCCTAGTGTCAAGGGCCTGTGTGTGGCCCATAAGAGATACTCATACAGTGTTTGTTGAAAGAATGAATAAACGTCATCATCTAACATGGTGCACAAAATAAACACTCAATAAAGGGTTAATTACTTTAAAATATTAATTAATAAATCAATAATAAATATAAATTTATAATCACCTAAATAATATGAACATATAATAATGAAATATAAATGAGTAATAATTGCTGATGTAATTAAAATATTAAACTATTTAGCCAACCTTATTGAATGGACATAAACTAAATTTACCTCTACAAAGTATAGCTGCATTAAAGAGGAAAATAAGTAAACTGTCACACTGCAAAAACAAAATAGGGGGATGGTTAGTATATCCTAATTTCTTTCTGGTTTTAGCACACATAACACCAGGTTCTGAGTTGTTGTTGGTGTACTTAATAGATCTGCCCTTCCTTGAATGTTTATCTTGTATTTGTGGAAAGAGTTTATCCACCAAGATAGTAAAAACTATTGCTTCTAGGACAGGTCTGCCAAGTAAGGTCGCATAGGTTTTATCTATTTATTTAGTTATTTCAAGTTATTGAAAAAGTCCCTAGACTGTTGTCTTAGCATATATACTTTTAGTATTTGTGCTTAATAGTAACAGCTCTATTCTTCTATCAAATTTACCAAATATTGTTGCTATCGGTTTGAGTGTGCTCCACCTCTCCAAATTCAAATACTGGAACTTTATTTCCTCAATATGGCAGGGTTGGAAGATGGGGTTAAGTGGGAGGTATTTCAGTCACCAAAGTAGATCCCTGGTGTGTGGCTCAATACCTTTCTTGCAAGGATGAGTTCTCACTCTTGTGGGACTGGATTAGTTACCTTGAGCGCAAGTTGTTACAGTAAGTTTGGCTTTCTCTTAGTCTCCTCTCTGGCCATGCAATCCCTTCTGCTTTCGGCCATGAGCTGAAGCAGCACCAGGGCTTCGTCAGATGCAGCTGCCCAATCTGCAATCTTTCAGCCTTCAGAACAGTGAAGGTATTCTGTGGCAACAACACAAAATGGATGAAGACATGTCTGTATCTGATCTTTGGCCAGAAGGTAGTGACATGCTATCTACCATGCCTCTGTGCAAGGCAGGTGATAGCCCATCCTGACCTTTCTTTACACACTCAACAAAAATGACAAGACATACAGATCAATGGAAATTGACAGTCCACAAATAAACCCATACATCTTTTTCTTCCCATTATTAGGAAGTGAACCCAGAGCCTTCACATTGAGCTATATTCATTCATTCATTCAGTCATTCATTCATTTATTCACAGACAGGGTCTCCCTAAATTGCCCAGGCTGGGCTTGAATTTGAAATCTTCCTGTCTCAGCCTCTCCACGTGCTGGGATTACAGGGATATGCCACCATGCCCAGCAAACTCATATATCTTATGGCTAAATGACAAGGATGCCAAGGCAAAAAATGGGGAAAGAATAGTCTTTCAACAAATAGTACAGGGACAACTAGATATCCACATGAGAAAGAATGAAAATGGACCCTTATTTTACTGCATATAAAAAAATTAACTTAAAATGAATCAAAGACCTAAATTAAGAAGCTAAAATTATGAAGCTAAAATTATGAAGTTTCTCTTAGAAGAGAATATAGAATGTGGTGGCACACGCCTATAATCTCAGCACTTAGGAGGCTGAAGTAGAATTGCTGCAAGTTTGAGGCCAGTCTGGGCTACAACTTGAACTACATAGCAAGACCCTGTCTCAAAAAACCAAAAAAAAAAAAAAAAAAAGAAAATATACGGGTAGATCTTCATGAATGTGGACGTAGCAATCAATTCATAGAAATAACACAAAAGAACAAGGAATACAAGAAAAAATCAATTTGACTTCATAAAAATTAAAATTTTTGCACATAAAAGGACATTATTAAGAAAGTGAAAAGCTAACAACACAACAGGAGAAAATACTTACAAATCACTTATCTGATTAGAGTTTTAAAACTCTTACAACTGAACAACAAAAAAGACACAATCAAATTCAAAAATAGGCAAAGGAATTGAATGAACATTTCCCCAAAGAAAATATATAATTGACCAAGAAACACATGAAAAAACACTCAGCATCATTTGCCATTAAGGAAATGAACATCAAAACGACAATAAGACACAACTTATATCCAGCAGGATGGTACAGTTAGGGATAAAAAAGGAAAAATAACAAATGTGGTTAGGATGTAGAGAAATTGGAACCCTTGTGCATTCCTGGTGTAAAATGATGTAGCCATTGTGGAAAACAACTTGACGGTTCTTTAAATCACCATATTACCCAGCATTCTAGGTATATACCCACAAAAACTGAAAACAGGTACTCAACACTTGCACACAAATGTTCATAGTGGCCTTATTCACAATAGCCAAAAGGTGGAAACAATCTATGTGAGCAATAACATAAATGGATAAACAACCTGTGGCATATAAAAACAGTCCTTGGTTTACAATGGTTTGACGTATTTTTTTTTTTTACTACACTGATGCAAGAGCCATACACATGCAGCTGAATCCACATGGCAAATTTTGAATTTTGGTCTTTTCCCAGACTATCTATATGCAGTAAGAACCTCTTTTGAGATACTGGGTGGCACCTTCCAGTCTGCTCCAAAGGCAAAAGCAGAATCAATTGCTTGACAGTAGTACCGTGTCACTCAGCTGTGATGTTCCATAAGCTAGGTACATTAAATACACTTTTTACTTACAAAATTTTCAACTTACTATGGACTTATGGCAATGTAACCCTATAGTAAGTCGAGAAGCATCTGTAGACAGAAAGCTACATGCTTCGCCATTCTACAATGTGGATGAACCTCAAAAACATTTCTATGTGAAAGAAGCCAGATATAAAATGTCACATATTGTATGATTCCATGTATAGAACATAACCAGAATAGATAATTGCATAGAAACAGAAAACAAATTTGTGGCTACCGGGAACTGAGGTGAGGGGCAGTGAGGAGTGGTTGCTCAGTGGGTACAGGGCTTCCTTTTGAGGTGATGAAAACATTTTGGAACTACATAGAGCTGACTATCACACAACATAGTGAGGGTACTGAGTGCCATGGAACTCTATATTTTAACCTGGGTTTTTTTCCCTTAAATTCTTTTATTGGTACATTTTAGGTATACATTTACATTTATCATTGGGAACTTGTACCTTTACATGATATATCTTGGTTCTTATTTTTTCCCTATTCCCCTGCCCTCCCTTCATCCCCTCAACCCTTCCCTATTTACACATACTTTGTTTCCATTTTTTCCTTTTCTCATATTTTTTCCTTTCTCTTCTTTCCTTTTAATTTGGTTAATTTTATGTTGTACAAATTTTACCTCAACAAAATAAACAGTGACAACCACCACCAGGCCTTTGTCTCTCTCCTAGATACTAAGCCCCATGTGTGGGGCTGCCTCTGTAGAAATGAGCCACAGTCCTCACAAACTCTCAGGTGAGTCCTTCGCAAGAGAGTCAGACCTGAGCGGGCAGGATGTCAGGCAGCCGAAGTCTGTCATTTACCGGGATGTGGAGAAAAAAGTCACATGCCAGGGCAGTTCTTAATCTCCCTCTGCTCCCTCTTATCCCCTGTGGACAGATCTTGGATTTTGGCTACATAATGTGTGAAGCCCAGTACAAAATGAAATTGTGGGGCCCTCTATTAAAAAAAATTAAGAATTTCTAGATGGCAACAGCAGAGCCTTTAGGCCCCTTCTGAGCATGAGGTCCTATCTGCACAGGCCATGCACCCTGGTGGTACCCATCCTTGTCTCATGTTCCTCACTCATCACTGCTTTATACAGGGAGACTCACCTGCTGATGGTGATGGTTGCATGTGCCCTAAGTTGCCTGGGACCACTCAGTGGTCCTCACACAGCCATATTCAGAAATTGGATCAGCAGAATGTCCTCCCAGCCTTTCTCACACTGCCTCCCTCCTGTTGCCTGGGACTCAGTTTGCCTGAGCTCACAGTGGGCTACAGAGAAACTCTGGCTGCTGGGAGCTCACTGTAGTGACCATGACAGGACCTGCACCAGTGGAGGGGGTATGATCTCTAAGGACCCCTCAGTCACTGAGGTTCTGTATTTTATCAAGGTTAACACATCCTGTTACTCGTGTTTTCACAGATGAGTAAACTGAGATGCAGAGACTTCAACAAGATCACAGAACTAGTTAAGACTTTCGTTTCCAAAATATTCCTTAGGGAAACTTACATAATTTATTTTACTTTTGGTAATATAGTACTAGTTCATAAATAGTTACCTGCTAGGGCTCTGTTAAGATCAGCACTTTTTAAAAATTGTGTTAAGTTTCAGTTTCTATTTATTGTCTTCCTATCACTTAAGTTTCAGTTCTGTTTCTCAGGACATTCTCTTTCCCTGTTTAGTGGTATTATCTGATTCTGTTCATTGTCATTGTTCCTTTCTGCCCTTTAACCTGATTTAAATAAACCAGTTATTCTAGGGCAGATATTCCCAAATAGGAATTTAAACAGATTTAAAGCTTAGTATGCCATGCTACTTTATTCTAGCACTGAGCAAAATGTATTCATTTTATTTGATCATAAATGTGCCCAATGGCTGCCTAGGTACTTATGTGTGCATGGTCTGACTTACCTCTCTGTAATTCCTAAGGGTAAAAAAATCCCCACCAGATTCTCTAGCAACCGATCAGCTTAATTGGAGGGGCCCATAGCCAGTGCTGCTGCCGTTTCCTGGAGGAAGGCCTGAGTTAGGACGGCTGAGGTAATGAGTATTCTGGCCATGAGGTGGAGGAAAGGAAGCTATAATTCTACTTCTTCCCCCAATTCACAGTTTATCCTCAGCTCTGCAGAAATCTAAACTGCTCCAGGGCTTCATGGGACAACATAAACTACAAAGTTTGAGGAAAGGACTTAAAGCAGTTACCAAGGGTAACATCACTCTTTAGATTTGACAATAATTCAGGGGTGCAGGGATCGGACTATCCTGACAAAATACACATGCTTCAGACACTGGATCACTAAGATACTTGTAAAAATTATGCTTGAAACTGAAATCTTGGATGCCCTTATGTTAGAAATGCCATTGTTTTCTTTCCTAAAATTAAAATCTGCTTAATTTTGATTATTTGAAAAACAGAAAAAATAAAATAGAAAAGAAAAATCCAAATGGCAAACCTACTGTTAAAAATAACTCATCTTATATTTTTGGTATTTTCCCTTCCATTTCTTTTTTTAAATCACATTTTTGCATATTGTTTTTTTAACTCACATTTTTGCATACTGATTTTTCCCATGTATTATGTATTATAGCATTTCCCCATGTTGATACAAATTTTATCAACTACATTTTTAAGTTATACAATATTGTCTCTCATATATATGTATATATAGTGTTTCTCCACTCATTATTTTTGAACATTAATATAACAAATAATCCTGTTGTGAATGTTTGCATATAAAGATTTTTTTCTTTTTCTAGTTTAGGATTATTTTCTTAGGGCACATTTCCAGAAGTAGGTATATAAAAAGGTACAAAAAGTTTAAAGATTCTTGATACCAATTGTTGCTTCTTTACAAAATGGTTGCAACAGTCTTCAATCAAAAGCAACGTATTTAGCTGAGCATGGTGGCACACGCTTGTAATCCCCGCACTCCAGAGGCTAAGGTAGGAAGATCACTGTGAATCTGAGGGCAGCCTGGCCTACACAGTAAGTAGGCATGCCAGCCTGAGCTACAGAGCAAGATCTTGTCTCAAAAAAAAAAAAAAAAAAAAGAAGTAACCTATTTAATGTAAATGTTTCTGATAAAATCAACTACTTTAATTGTCTAAAGCAAATATTCTGTCAAAAGCAATTTTACATGTCTAATTTGTATTTCAAAAGTCCTTTACTGATGCCTCTGAAAGGTTTTTAGCAGTCTCCTAACATTGCCATCTTTGAATTTAAAAATCAAGCTTCATTTTATATATTTATTTGACACAGATAAAGAGAAGTATAAAATGTGGCCCATGTCCCCTGGGATAGACAAGTTTTATACTCAAAAACAATTGGGGGAATACATGATTGCTGAACTGGGTGGTAACTGCTACTATAGCTCAGAGAAAAATGAGCCCTATGGATCCAAATGGTTGGAGAAGACAGGTTATTTCTTCTGGGAGTGGTAGGTATTGGACATTAGCAAAGGATTAAAAGTTTTATATCCTTATTCCAAGGACAGTGTACTTTCTCCTGGTCCCTTGGTACAAATCCCATGGACTCAAGTACAGTCATCCCTTGACTGATGAACTTGATTGGTTCTGGAGGGCTGGTTGTAACTCAAGTTGCTTTTAAGTCAATACAGCTGAGATCTGGATGTTTACCTGGGTACATGCTATAGATAACAATATTCTATTATCCTAATTAACCCAAATTGTTCATATGTCAGGCCGGTTGTAACTTGAGGGTCCATTGTATTGCATATAATAACTTACAGAGACTAAGATTATTTAATGTTTTATATGGTATTGATACAACTTCCACCCTGTGAGAGTCAGATATGCCGAGTTCATGTTCCCCAAAATCAAAGAATGAATTCTAAGGAACAACAGAGGTTTACAAGTAGGAAAATTTTATTGAGAGATAGCTCCTGAAAGACAGGAGGCCTGAAAGTGGGTTGCTGCAGACCCCACTTCACAGAGGAAGTTTTCTAGAGAAAATCATAAAATGGGACAAAATCAAAAGGTGGGTACAACATGATCAACCAACAAGATTGTAAGTGTAGGTGCTTAGGGTAATATTGATCCAGTGAGGAAGCAGGTCATGTAGCAAGTGTGCATGGAAAGAACAAGGATCTTTTTAGAAAGACATGGATCAGGAAGGCCTGGTCACCTACCTGGGTGACTGATGTCTACTTAGACTTTATTGGAGCAGGTGATACCAATTCTAGTATAAACTTCAATTTATTGCTTATCCTTTGGGGAGGCATGTAGGCCTGGCCTTCAATAGATGTACCTACAGCCACAGTTGTAATGTGTTCTCATCCTCTGCATCAACCTGCTCAAGGGCCTAGCCCTGTCTGACTCCCTATAATATTTCTACCTAACTTAGCTGACTATAATAGTATTATATTTATATGGTTCCCCTGACAGAGACAAATAGAATTCTTACAGAGCCTGGTAAAATAACGGGTTGGGGCAGTGTCAGGAAAGAGAGGTTATGTAGAGTTGAAGATGTACCTGCAATTTGAATAGCTTCAAAATCTAGTTCCATACCTCTAAGAGGTCATTTTGTGTGGAATGATGAAATAGTACAACTACTGGAACCATTTGTGTTGACATACCTAAGTATATTTAAAGAAAGTTTAAGTGTCATATAAATTAAACTTTTCCTTCAACTCTTAGCACTTAGAAGTCTTCCTGCTAAATTTCATAAGGAATGCAATAAGTAGTAAGGAGGAGAACATACCTTTGAGTAACTTATGATTTAAGGGAGGAAATAATATAGAAAACACATGTCTGCAAATGCAAGTTACTTGGTACAGACAACTTTTACATAACTTCTGTTACTTAATCAATGTCTTACAGAGTACATACTCAATACAAATTTGCTAAATAAAGGAAAGGAATTGAAAAGACCATTTCCAAGTGCAATAGTCAGAGAGGTCTGGAAAGATTGGCAATTTGAGTTGTGTCCTCAAGGATACTTAAGATTAGAATGGGGAGGAGGCAAGAAACATTCCAGACAAAGAATAAAACAGGAACCTAAAGTGCCTATTCTTGGCAAGTTAGATAAACACGTTCTTTAGTTGCTAAAAACTAACTTTCCAAAATAGATAAACGTGGTAGAACCAGGCACATGGCATAAAATAGCATGCACATAGCATAATAATAACACACATATATACATAACATAAAATTAACAGTATACTTCACCAGGAGATAATTTTAGGGTAAGAGCAAAATTTATTATAAAATACTGTATTGAAAATAGATAAATGATTTGTTGTCCAAACATAAAAACAACTGAACAAGAACTACAAACTACATACTTTTCCCAATTATAATACTATAGGCTAGAATAGTCAGGGTTGGAAAATACTCTATGCCACTTCCTGAAATTTCTAAGAGATATTAATGACTAGAGATTGCATAGTGCAAAATACTGGTGAATGCTACTTCTCTCCCTGTGTAAAAGGTATGTAAATTAAATTTCATGTGATTGCTCAGGGGCAAAGGTATAAGCATACATGGATCACTCAATCTGCTCATAATACCTTCATCCCAAATAACCTCTGCACATTTTATACCATAAAAGAATTACATCTATTATTCTAGGCACTAGTCCATAAAATAACAATGGCTTTCTTTTTTTGTTTCAAGAATTTTAAACTGTAAGAAAAGATATGCTATTCACAGAAGCAAAACATATGCGAAAAGTTTTTGTTATAACTTTTTTCTTTAAAAATTTTTGTTTTTAAATGAAAACAGGCTTAATCATTATTTAACCCACATCCTGGAAGTCATTTGTTGATGTTTGTAGATATACAATAACTGTAACATAAAGGATAGGAGGTGTGGAGAATTCTTCATCATGAACAAAGTTCAAGGTGTTTCCCATGAACAAGATTTCTACATTTTGCATCAAGTAGAAAAATTAACTAGGCTATGAAAATTGGGGATGCATATTATACCCCTATAGAAACTAATAAAAAAGATAAAGGATAAATATGGCAAATTCTTTCCCTAAAGAGCAATGATAAAATGGGATAAAGTTATCAGAAACAAAATTTTCAGTGCTCTGTAAATTGAGCAAAGTTTTACAACAATTTGAGAAGAATTTCTTCAAGAAAAATTCTTGAAATTCAGTATGATGAGTGGGATTCTGTGGTGTTTTAGCCTGGAGCTCCTCCTATCTATCCCTTTCCCCCAGCTCTATGTTGTTGCAGTTCTACCAAGGGCGAGCAGCCATGAGAGGTAGCTGTCAGAGGGGGCCTGATTTTATTTGGAGCAGAGCTTGGAGAAAAACCTGTGCTCGGGCGCACTGTCTAAAAAAGTAGTGGTTTCAGTGGCAAACAAGCAGGAAACTCCAGTATTGCATCTAGCCTGAAGTTGCAACACTGGCTGGGGCAAGCAACATACTACCAGATTTTTAATATACTACCAGAAATTTAATAGTGTGATCTGAGGACTGAGTTGGTATTTGGCAGAACCTGATAGCTCCTGCATGACCCCTGGGGATATGAAAACTGCCTGCATGTGCAGGTTGTACACCTACATGGCCAGAAGATAAGGCATTGTGACATAGTGTATAAGTCAGCTTTCAGTTCCTGGACACAATACCCAACACCCGCAACTCAAAAGAGGAGAGCTTTAATTTGGCTCCTTTTAAGCGGGTTCTGTCCATGGTCAGTGAGCTCCAAGGGAGAAACATCATGGTGGAAGGGCATGGCGGAACAATGTTCATGCTTGTTCGTGGTAGCTGGGAAGCAGAGCAAGGGAACGGTACCTGAGAGAAAGGGGTCATAACTATAAATAGTACTCAAAGCCATGCCTCTATGTCCACCAGACAAACCGAGAAGTGTAATCCACCACTCCTGTGGGAGTTTCCTAAACCCATCAAGTGATATAGCCAAGCTTAACCCTCACAGATAATAAAAGCAGGGGTAGAGTTGTAACCTGCCTGCATATTGTATGTGATCTTCAAACCAAGCACAAATCCATTGGCAAAGGGTAGAAAGTTTATTAGAACAAAGTGTTTAAGCACAACTTCTGACCAATCTCTGGCTGACCACAGGCTATACTAGGAAGTCAGAACTAAAGCAACAACAATGAAAACAAGAAGTCAGTCCAGACAAGTTACTAAACAAATGAGCAAAATAGTAACAATAACAATCTGTAGTGGAAGGGTGTTATAATCCAAAGTTGCTACAATATGTTGCCTAAGATGTTCACATTTGAAGAAAAACTTTGGCAACATACAAAGCAATAGTTGGGCTGGGGATTTAGCTCAGTGGTTTCGGCGCCTGCCTTGCAAGCGCAAGGTCCTGAGTTTGATTCCTGGTACCAAAAAAAAAAACCAAAACAAAAAAACACAAAGCAATAGTAAGCATGGCCCACACACAGAGTTCTGGAAACTGATCAATAGAGACTTACAGGGCCCAGATGGTGGAAGTAGTAGAAAAAGGTTATTTCAAAGAACTAAAGGAAAAACAAATCTAATTAATTTAGTGAAAAGATTACAATGATATCTCATCAAATAGAGAATACTGATAAAGAAATAAAAATTATAAAAAAGAACCAAATACGAACTCTGAACTTGAAAAGTTAAATGACCTGAAATGAAAATTTCATTTGAGGGGCTCAGTAACAGATATGGTATAGCAAAAGAAAAATCAGTAAATCTGAGGATAAATGAAGAGATTATTCAATCTGAAGAATATCTTGAAAGAAATATTTTCAGTGTAATAGAGAAAAAGTAACAAAATGTATGGAATGCAGATAAAGTATTTTTATAATCTTCCACTCTTAATAAGTTAGAAAAAAGAAAATTGAATTCAAACAAAATGAAGAAAATAAAGTTGAAAGGGAAAATCAAGGAGAAAGGAAACAAAATTAATAAAGAGAAACAGCTAAAGTAAAAGTTGATTCTTTTAAGAGATCAAAATATTGGTAAAACTTTAGGTAGACTGATGAAAAAAATTGAAAAGACATAAATTACCAAATTCAAGAATGAAAAAGGATGCCACTATTGATCTTACAGAAATTAAAAGGGTTATAACACTATGAAGAACTTTATGTTAATAAATTACACTTCGATGAAATGGAAAATTCCATTTCCAATCTGATTCAGTTAGTAACAGAAAACTTGAATAGATCTATATCAAGTAAATAACTTGAATTTTTAATTCAAAATATTCCCACAATGAAAATCAAAGGCCCAGTTCTTTTTCCACCAGTGAATTCTATAAATAATGTAGAAAAGAAAAATACTGTACCTTGGGCCGGGGATTTAGCTCAGTGGTTCCGTCGCTTGCCTTGCAAGCGCAAGGACCCAAGTTCAATCCCTGGTACCAAAAAAAAAAGAAAAATACTGTACCTTAACTTCTAACAGAAAATAGAGGTGGAAGGAATATTTCCCAAGTTATTCTATGAGACCACTATTAACCTGATACCAAAACCAAAGATATCAAAAGAAAGTTGCTGGGCTGGGGATTTAGCTCAGTGGTTCCGCTGCCTGCCTCACAAACGCAAGGTCCCAAGTTGGATCCCCAGTACCAAAAAAAAAAGAAGAAAATTGCAGACCAATGTTGGTCACACACAAGAAAATGTTGGAACTAATATACAAGTCAGCAAGGTTGCAGGATAGAAGCTCAACACACAAAAATCAATTGTATTTCTATATACTAGCAATGAACAATCCAAAAATAAAACTAAGAAATAGTCTCTTTTCCCACGTGTGTGTGTGTGTGTATGAGTGTCCATGTGCGTGTGCATGCATGCTTCTATGCATTGAGCCCTGAGCCTTCACACTTTTTCATTTCTTTTTTTTTTTTTTCATTTCTTATTTTAAGACAGGCTGTTGCTAAATTTCCCAGGCTGGGCTCAAACTTTTAATCCCCTACCTCAAACTTCTAGAACCCTGGGATTAGATCACAGGCATGCACCACCACAGCCAGAAAGAAATACATTACTATGTGAAAAATGTGATACCTTCAAAGCTACAGTATCATACACGTTCTGCAAAAATCAACCAATCAGGCTGAGAAGGTAGCTAATGCAGAGCACATGCCTAGCATGCACGAGGACTTAGGCTTGAGCCCTAGCACCTCCTCCACAAAATAAGGCATTCACAGAAAAATACTGGAGATGAATTATACAGTGATTACTAATAGGCAGTGGAATTGTGACTAATTTTTTTCTTTTTAATTAAAATAATAATAATGAACATGTGTGGCCTTTGAAGTCAGGAAATAAATGGTAAACATTATTTTAAACTCTTTGGGTCCTTTAATTGAAAACATTTCATTTTGCCATGACTGTGTAATGACTGAAGTGTAGCTTTTGAGGTGGTCAACCAGGGTTTGAAGGTCTCAGCCATTTTCTAGCCTGAGCTTGGGCTTACCCTCTCAGTCTGTCTCATCTATAAAATCGGATTTATCTGAAGAATGTTAAGAGAAATGGAAACCGTGTATGAAGTGGTTAGTATCACGGCACACAATTCAGTACTCAAATGGCCCTTATTGATACCATTGCCAGTGCTCTGTTTAGATTCTTTGTTCCTGGCTATCGTGTCCTTGCTGTAACTTCTTCAAGCCATTAGAGCAGAGAACACACTGGCCAATAAGAATTCGATGGAGACGGAGATCCTCACTGCAATTCTGCATTGGCAGGACAGATCTACCTCTGAGCCATTCAATTGCTGTCTAACATCATAACTCAAGGTCACTGCTCCAATTCCCCGGGCACAATACGTTAGCAAGCAGAGCTGTGGTGCAGCCGTGACCAGAGCTGTCCGAAATGTGGAGCACAGGAGAGGAACATCCTAAAGCTATGGTTTTCCTTAATTTTAAATGCTTATGAGAACTTTCAGCTAGAGGGCTAGGTGGAGAAGCAGAAAGAGTTCTGGTAGAGGGTTTTTTGAAAACCAATAACATGTTTGAGTCTTAATTTAGCACCATGCAGTCATCCTCCCTCTGTGGCTGCATGTCTGAGTCATATTCAGAAGTCCCAGGCTCCCCAGAGGTCATAGGCAAGGAAATAACAACTTAGTCAAATTTCTTTGATCACTTTAATTCTTCTGGCATCATCACCCAAAGTCTTCTGATAGAACTGAAATTGTTCTTTTGGCCATCCAAATTTCAGTAGTAACAATGCCAGCACTACAAGTTTGCCAGTCTTACACAAGCATGGTTAAGTCAGAAAAAAGGTGGGCCTGGGCAGATAGTATGTTAATGTATGCACTTAGCTTATACTTCTGTAAAATAAAATTGTTCTCATGTCTTTTGAAATAGACATTTGAGGGCCAGGGGTTTGGCTCAGCGGTTCCACCGCCTGTCTTGTAAGTGCAGGGTCCTGAGTTCAATCCCCAGTACCCAAAACCCCCCCCCCCAAAAACCCAAAATAGACATTTGAGAACACTTTCAAAGTTGTAAATGCTGATGGAAGCTTTAAAGGACAAATATGACATATAAGAAAATTAAACTTTGATTTGAGGTTTAAAAACAAAATAAATATTTTTAAGTATTTCAGATATAGTCAGATTATAAAACCCATATACTGACATGTATATAAGCTGATATAAACATGGCAAGAGTATGGTTTAAATTAGATTATATTTGCTTAGCTTATCTCCACGTAGCTTCATTATAATCAGTTGAAAAATAAAAAAAATTGTATTTATATATCATAAACTGAATAGTTTTAAATGGACTACAGAAACTCATCATTTTCTTAGGATGATTTAAACATTTTTGTTTTAAAAGTACATTTAAAAAACTAGTTTACATAAGTCTTTTGTATGTATTTTCTTCTTTATATAAAGGTTTATAACCAGCCCTTTAAAGTTCATGACATTTAAAACTATAGTTTACTTTTTAAAATTCCGCCAGTTATATTTTTTATAAGAAAAAATAGTATCTTTGAAATGGTTGTTTGGGATCTACATCATTATTTAAGTGATATGATGTATAAATTAAAATGATGTCAAAGAACAAGCAAGAGGAGGAGGCCGTTGAAGTCATTGTACACAGACCAGGTTATCTGTTTATTCCAAATGGATAAGATTTGGGGGCGGGTAACCCCTCTGACTAATTCTGCAAGGCTCTGGTAAACCAGCGTGTCACTTATTTATAATGTGGACATCTTTTTTGTGGGGGGGACCTGGGATCGAAATCGGCTCCTTCCACTTGCAGGGCAGGCTGTGGAACCAGAGCTAAATCCCTGGCCCAATGTGGATATCTTTTTCTTGGGGGTGGATTATGTATTTCCATTCCCCCAGTGTCCCATTTCCCAACAGTAAGTCACTTGGAAATTGGACTGTTGGTCAAAATTTTTTGATTCTGAAACAGTATCACAGTGTAAAATTTTGATTGTCTTATAGATTTTTCACAAGGGGGAGGGATAAACCAAAGAACTAACTCTTCTCCAGGACAGAGATCTTTCTAATGATGGAAAAGTCATGGCCACCTGATACAGTACCTGAGTGCCCTGAAGGGTGTGGCATCAACCTTAACTCATGTGCTATCTGGTTTCCCTTAGATTAGAAGCAATCTTTTTAAGTACTTCTCCCTCTCCCTCCCCCCACCCCTTCCCCCTTCTCTCTCCTCTTTTTTTTTGGCAGTACAGGGTGCTCATCCCAGGACCTTTACACTGAGGTGCAACCCCAGCCCTTTTATTGTTTGAGACAGTCTTAACATTGCTAAGTTGCCCAGGCCTGGCGTGAATTTGCAGTCTTCTTACTTCAGCCTCCCAGAGTGCTGGGACTATAGGTGTATGCCACCAAGCCTGGCTTTTAAATCTCCTTTGAAAGAAGACAGATAATAAATAAAATCAACTAAGAATATTTAATTATAATGTACTTTACACAGAACACCATCCTCCTAGTATTCTACAGTGATTCTGTATAGTTTGGTTCCAGTTTATTTTGCAGACCTCTCTGGGAATATTTCTGTCTGAGGATGGCCTTGCTTGGACTTGGCTGCGTCTCAGGTTTCCTTCGTAATACATTGACAAACTGAGTCTTGGGCCACTTTCTGACTCTGCAAGCCCTGACAAGTTGATCCTAACCAGCTACACTCTACTTTTTAGAAATGTCAGTATTTGGAGGTTATACTTTCAGAAAACCTGTTCTCCCTCTTTAAATCTTATGCTATTTAGATATGGTTTTAAAAGAGACTCTGATTAATATTTAGCCCCATTTATAAAACTAGTTAAGTAACTTTAAATGTGTTAAACTGGACTCATATATTTAATTCTAGAGTCACATGTCACTCCATTGGAGTGTTCTGAGAAATGCATCATTAGTCAACTTCACTGTTGTCTGAACACCATAGAATGTACTTAAACAAACTGAGATGGTATAGGTCACTTGATGTGGTCTCCTGATGCAATCAACAGATATGATAAACACAAGATGTATAAGTCTGCTGCAGGAGTATAACAGTTTTATATAAAACTATTTACAAGGAATATCCTTCAAAATAATGATAAAGTAGTATAGCCAATATATAAGCCAGTAACAGTCATTTATTATCATTCACAAGAATTATGTACTGTACATAACTGTATGCATTATATGACTGGCAGTGCAGTTAGACTAGCAACATCACAAACATGTGAGGACTGTGGGGCACTATGACAGCACGATGACTACATCACTAAATGGTAGGAATTTTTCAACTCCTTTACATAGAACTCCTGTGGGACCACAATTGTATGTATGATCTATTATTGACTAAAATACAGATGTGTGGTATGTAACTGTATGCTGTTTACTTTTATTCATTCTCTGGATGTATATATTTTTTTCCTTTTTCCTTTGAAAAACTCATACAAAAAGGTAAAAAATGTAATACTTGCCCATATACTCATTACCTAGATTTACCTAGTTAATATTTTATCTCATTTTCTTTTTCTATTAATTTTTTTCTGAGCCATCTGAAAATAAGTTGTGATACTGTGACATTCAAACTTTCAATGCTTTAGCATGTACCTTTTGAAAACACAGACATTTTCCTATATAACCACAAGGTCATCATCTCACCCAAGAAAGTTAGCATTGATACAGTAAGTGTAAGCAAGGAGTCCATATTAAATTTACCTGTTTATCCCCAAAATATCTTTTTGTTTTAAAATCCAGAATCCAAACAGATTGTGAACTGTACTTAGTTGTCATGTCTCTTTTCATTAATCTAGGCCATTAATCTATATTTGTTTTTATGACATTGACATTTTTGAAAATTCAGGTCAGTGATCTCATTTAATATTCCACAGTCTAGATTTGTCTTATTTCCTCATGATTAGATTCAATTTAAATATTTTGGGAAGAATAATACAAATTGTATCTCCAATGACATCCATGGCTTGGGAAGAACACACTATGGACTGTCTCATTATTGGTGCCACTAATTGTAGCAACCTGGTTTAGGTAGCATCCATTAGATTTAATCATGTAGAAGTACCTTTTCTCCTTTTTATATTAACTGAGATGCTACTTTAAGAACATGAATATTAGATGGGCCTCGTGGTACATACCTGTAATTCTAGCAGTCTGGGAGGCTGAGGCAGGAGGATCACAAGCTCAAGTCCAACTTGCCTGGGCAACCTAGTGAGACCCTGTCCCAAAATTAAAGCAAAACAAACCCTTCTAAAAGGATGGGAATGTAGCACAGTGTGAAGGTTCTGCATTCAGTCTTTAGTACACACATATACACACACAACAAACAAACAAAACCACCATGTAAATACTGCATTTCCCAAAAATTTTACATTCAGTGGTAAAAGTGTCTGAACCAATAGTTACAAAATGATACTTTCCAGCTTTTCCAGAACTATCCCCCATCCATTTGTTTTTTTTTTTCTTTTAGACTCTTTATGGATTTGGATTTTTTTAAAAATTCAATAATACTACCTTATTGATACTTATTATTATTATTAATCAAGCTCTACCGGTATTGCTGGAAAAGGTATCCCCCAAGTCACATAGGATCTTTGGCAGAAGGCTGGATACTTGAAAAAAAATTTAGGAATGTTTTATGAAAGCGAAACAATAATGAGATGATGAATTCAAATTGGGTGGACAATTAGCAGCTCACCAATAATTTGATGTAGCTGTATTTTAAGGGGCACATAAATTCCATTCCAGAGAACATTTTTTCTAACTTTCAATTCTACAATTCTTTTTCAATTTCAATTCTTTTTCACAAGTTCCGAGAAGTCACTGTTGTCTTCTCTGGGCGACAACCTTACCTTTTTGAACAACTAGGTAAAAGATCTATATGCAAAGTCCCCACACAACCAAGGGTCTTAAAGACCTCTGTCTTGGTAAGTGCCCTGCATCATCCAGAATATTTATTTCAAACACATGCTACGGGACTAAGGATTTTCCAAACCAAACCACTTAGAGTCAGATTTATTTCTAGACAGTCTCGAAAGATTGGTGTATTTCAGTTTCTCCAAAAATTTCAATGTACAAATGTGACAATTTGAGCAGCCTGGTCAGTCTAATCCTTACGAATCTTTCTGACAAATGGAATAAAAACTCCAAGGAGACTCTGAATTCAACCCAAGACCAGTCTTTCCAGAAGAGATGCCATACCTAACTGTGTTGGACACAGAGTTCCAGGTTACCAATGGGAAAACTGTCATAGTGACAAGACCATAATTTCTTTTTACTGTATCTCAATCCTTGCAAAGTTTTTTCTCTAAACTCTTACAAGAACTTATCTTCTTAAATTTTAATATATAGAATTTCCCTTAAATTAAATAATTTACTTGTGTTGGTCTCAAGATGTTTAGATCAACTTCCAAGTGCAATCTTTAAAAGTAATATTTAACATCTTTTAAAATTCTGTCTGTAATCTAACTCAACAAAAATATAATTTTTGAAGGCTCTTATATCCATGACTGTCTAAATGATCAAAGCCACAGACTAAAGTACGATAATGGCCATATGGTGGTTACTTCCCCAGCATCCATGTTTTCTTTCCTCCTTTCCAACAACTTTGACTTTCATTTGGGAATCCATATGGTTCTGAAGCTGACTCCACTTCTCTGGACCCAGAGATTGATCAGGAATGGGCAATACAACCTCAGCCAAGTGAGCTGTAGTGAAGCTCAGGGTGAGTTTTAAAATGCTAGGACAAATGTTCTTTGCTGGACAGGAACAAGGACTCAAACCGCCCCAGGAGCTTCTGATCTTTACTTCTCGTTCCACTGTTTATTCACCTATTTACTCAACAAACATTTATGAACATCTACTACGTCCCAGATAGGAAACCATAAAACTGAATAAGACATTGTCATTGACATTAAGACATTTCCAATTGAGGGGACAAGGAGTTGTAATGACAGAGAGACTGGTTCAACATTCACAGAGACTGACAGAACAAATTCTTAGGATAGATTAGACTGGGTGCTTCAGAACATCATCTAACGTAAGAGTGGACAATCTAGGCATCCCTTTTATACAGTGGATATTGTTAATTATATGTCTTCCCTGAAGCACCCAATTATCTGGGACGTTGGTGAAATTTCTTGCAGTAACTCAGTGACAAAAATGGGTGTGTGTGTGTGTGTGTGGTTTACAAAGTCTCTTCAATCCCTGGCTAGTGTCTTAAAGTACAACCTTAACTTGAAACTGGTTTTCTGGTTACATAGAAACAAATATTTGGATGGTAACAATAATAATATCCTCTTTCATAGTTAAAGAGCCAAATAAAACAGTATACTGAGAGTTCATTAAGTATCATTTAAGGACAGGAAACAATAGCACTCTGTATCCTTAAACATATTTTTTTAAAATGAGATATATCCCTCTATGAAAGATTTGGATACAAACTACATGCTCATCATGACTATCTAGTCCATTTGATTTGATTGTACAGGGAACATATAAAGAAATGTGAGAATCTACAATAGACATTCTCAACAGGGTAGGCCAGATGGGAGAATAACTTATTTGAATCATCAGGGTAGGCTGCTTCAACTACACACTGTCATCTCACCCTGGGATTTCCATCTGAGTTGTTTTGTTTTTTCTGTACTGGGAATTGAACCCAGGGCCTTCACACTGAGCTATAGCTCAGGCCTTTTTTTTTTTTTTTTTTGGTACCGGAGATCGAACTCAGGTCCTTGTGCTTGCACAGCAGGCGGTGAAACCACTGAGCTAAATTCCTGGCCCGTCAGGCCTTTTTAAAATAAATTTTGAAACAAGGTCTCATTAAGTCACTAGGCTACCCAGGATGGGCTCAAACTTGAGATTCCTCTGCCTTGGCCTCCTTCAGTGTTGGGATTATAGATGTATACCACCATACCCAGCTCTTGGCTTTCCTTTACAAGTGAGGCAGTAATAACTCACACTTACTGATGTGTTCTATTTTTCATTTATGACAGGGCAGAAAAAACATTAAGGTCTGATCTAGCCAGTTGCAATATGGAGAGAGGACCCTGAAACAATACTTTGAAGAGATAAATAGCAAATTGTCAAACTGATGGATGACAATCTGAATTGTTAAATCATAGTATATGTCATTTATGTTTAGAAGTTTTTATCACTGCATTTTCTGTTGGCCAAAGCTATAAGAAGTTAACATTGATTTCAAATTTGAATTCTGATGTAAATCTTATGCGTCAAGTGTTGTGGAGAGTTTATACCAAATAGCTTCTTGTTGTCTAGGAAAATGTAAGGACCCTTTGCATGGATCACATGTAAAAATCGACCTGGAGTAAAGCATGTGCTTGCTACACAAAACATTCAGATCTAGATAGGTGACTTGCTATGAACCTGTGCATATCTAGCAAGATTAGCATTATTATTGGTTGCCTAAAATATTGCTTTGGAAATGTGGCATTTGGAGAAAATTCAGGCAAAGACAACAAAATGGAGTGAGAATCAATGATTTAGTAAAAATCCTCAAAATTTTCACCGGATTGTATATACCCAAAGAATATAAGGAAATAGTAAGTTAGATGACAGAATAGCTTTGATATACTTTCCCAACCTTAAGTATTGAAAACAAGTCTCTATATCCCTGTTTTATCACTAAAGCTGATTTAGGCTTCAATTCAACCTGGTACGGAAGCTTCCTGGACATAAAGTTGTGAGATAAGAGGATTGAGCAGGGCTGGGGATTTAGCTCAGTGGTTCTACCGTCTGCGTCGTGGGTGCAAGTCCCCGAGTTTGATCCCAGGTACACCCCCCCAAAAAAAGAGGATTCGGCATATGTTCTCCCAACACAAGTCCAAAAACTTTGGGAAGGAGTTACAGTGTAATTTTTGTCCTCCATACTTCTACTGAGAGACTGTAGCAGGATTTCGAAATGTAAAACATTTAAGGATTTTTTTTAACCCAACTTTTAAATCACCCCGAGAAATGTCCAGCTGGACTTTAAGACTTTGGACTGAAAGGGCAACCTTTTGAGAGAGATATTTTGGAGGTCTTTACATCTTCAAAATGTAGCAAAACTTTTAAAATAAGTTGAAAGACTGTCATGGGGGTAGCGTATTAAATTCTTTGAGTCACAGGAAATTCACACCAAAAAAGAGCAAAAATGTTCATGTTATGTACTGAAACCTTATCTAGCAAATAAATGACTCCCAAAACAGGGAGATTTGAGAGGTGGGGGGTGGGGTCTTTTCCCCAAATTGTCGTGGAAACGACGTTCGAAGAGCCTTGCCGATCAGAAGCAACGCTTAGCCCAGGGGGTCCCTCCAGCACGTCCCCCCTCGTCGGTGGTCGGTCCCCACTTGAGAACCCCGCAGCAGCCTTTGCGTGGGCGCTTGGCCGGAACGCAGGCGTCTGGGCCCCCAAACCACCGCCACAACTCTGCGTCCTTATCCAGTTCCCTGATCTGCGACAGTGAGTCAACACGCCTGATTCTTGTAAAGCTGCTGACTTTCACAAAGTCCACCCTGCGGGGGAGATTTGAAAGGGCTCCTCTTGGGGTCTGCGCGCCCACTCGGCGGAGTCCGGGCATCGCGGACGGAAGTGGGGCGGCGGCCGACCGGAGAGGGCAGAGTAGAAGGGAGTCAGTCAGCAGTCAAGGCGGGGGTCAGAGTCATCAGGAAAGTGAAATCGCCCACTTCCCTCCTCTCGCGTAAGACTCGCAGGCTTACCTCGCCACCGCCTCACGGCCCCACCCCTCGTCCACTTGCCGCGGGAAACTACCGGATTCTAGGGCCCCGTGGAAGCCGTCAGAGCAAGGCGGCCAGGCGGCGGTTGGGCGTGGCTTCTCGGAGAAAAGCGGCACGTGGGGCGGGGAGATCTACGTAACCGTCCTTCCGGAGCGCTGATTGGCTGAGGCTCGGTGCGAGGAGCCCGCAGGCGCCCCCTCCCCGGGCCCAGCCACTCCTCCTCCCTGAGCCTACCGGTCCGCGCCCGCTCGTGAAGGAATCGCTCCGGCGCTGCCGCCCCAGCCTAGTGCGGACGACCCAGAGGGAGGTGGAAGGAGGACACGCTTACTCGCTTGCTCCCACCCGCACCCCCATTCCAGATCCGGCGCGGAGCCCAGGGGGAGGAGCCGCCGCGGGCACGCCCCACCTCCCGCCGGGAAGACGACGCGAGCGAGCCGCCCTGCCGGCCGGCCGCCCCCCTCTTGCCGCCCGAGACCCACCCCCGGCCCTCCCCCGGCGGCATGGAGGGGCCCAGCTCCTGACGGCCGCGCCGCCGCCTCGGCCCCCGCCCCACCCGCCCCCGCTCGAATGTCCGCGCCGCCCTAGCTGAGGATGCTGAGGATGAAGCTGCCGCTGAAGCCGACGCACCCTGCCGAGCCGCCGCCCGAGGCGGGGGAGCCCGAGTCTGACGCGCGACTGGGCGCGAAGGCTCTGCCGCGCCGCCGCCGGGACTGCCGACCGCCGCCGCCTCCGCCTCCCGCGGGCCCTCCGCGGGGCCCTCCGCCGCCGCCGCTCCGAGGGCTGGGGCCGCCTGTTGCTGGCGGGGCGGCGGTGGGGGCGAGCATGCCGGGCGGCGGCGGGGGACCCGCGGCGGCGCTTCGCGAGCAGGAGCGAGTGTACGAGTGGTTCGGGCTGGTGCTGGGCTCGGCGCAGCGCCTAGAGTTCATGTGCGGACTGCTGGACCTGTGCAACCCGCTGGAGCTGCGTTTCCTCGGCTCGTGTCTGGAGGACCTGGCGCGCAAGGACTACCACTACCTGCGCGAGTCGGAGGCCAAGGCCAACGGTCTCTCGGACTCGGGGCCGTTGGCCGACTTCCGAGAGCCCGCCGTGCGCTCGCGCCTCATCGTCTACCTGGCGCTGCTGGGCTCAGAGAACCGGGAGGCCGCTGGCCGCCTGCACCGCCTTTTGCCCCAGGTGGACTCGGTGCTCAAGAGCCTATGCGCGGCCCGGGGCGAGGGCTCGAGGGGCGGCGCGGAGGACGAGGCGGACGGCCACGGCGACCAGGACGCCGAGAAGGACGGCTCTGGCGCGGAAGGCAGCGGCGGTGGCGCCGAGCCCGGGGCTGGAGGCGGGCTCGGCTCCAGGGCCCAGGAGGAACTGCTGCTGCTCTTCACCATGGCTTCGCTGCACCCGGCGTTCTCCTTCCACCAGCGGGTCACCCTGAGGGAGCACCTGGAGAGGCTGCGCGCCGCGCTGCGCGGAGGCCCCGAGGACGCCAAGGTGGAGCCCTGCAACTTTCCCGGCTCCAGGGCCCAGGTACGGCGCCCCGGCACTCGCGTCGCGGCCACCGCCCCAGCGGCCTCCCCGGACGCCCCCTGACCTCGCCCCGGCCGCGCAGGTGGCCGGGGTTCCCTCGCCGCGGCTCGCAGCCCGTGAGAGCGCCTCTGCGTTGAGTGGCACTCTTCCCACTCCCCCACCCCGTGCACACGGCCACCCGCCATCACAGAAGGCTCTAGAAGTCCCTGTGCCTGAGTTGCCACGGCACACGCGGAGCTCCCGCCCGGGCCCTGGACCTGATGAGGGTCTCAGGACATTTTTGGCCTTGAGCGTTGCTTTCAGCACTAGGGGCTGGGAAAAGCGGAGCACTGGAAGAGCCTGGAGGTTTACCGCAGTCTAGCCTTGGGCAGTGCCTGCCTTCCCTTTCTTTTGAGTGTCCCTCACCCTTCAGGAGGTGCTGGATAGCTGCGCCCTGGCCTGCTGTCTGTGCCTTCCGCCTAAAAGGGACTCCTTTTTTCAGTGGCAGAGTTTAAAAGGGTCGGATGGGTGTTGCTCCTACTCAGAACTTACTACAGTATTCCCAGAAAAAACCTTATGGGGAGATCTGGGAATTGACCGAGATAAGTAGAAACGCAGGCATCTGGGTAAAGAAACCTCTCTTAGGACCGGCTGGTTATGACCTTTACCCCTGGCATAACGAACTTTGTAATGCACTTGATTCATACTTACTGACTTGGGTCTGGGGATATCTGTTGCATTTATTAGAGGCATTAATGTTGTCTAAAAGAATGACTTAAAACACCAGGATGTAGTAGATAAGAATGGAGGCGAGGCACTTTCACAAATATTAAAAATTACTTTTCATTGAGCTATGAAAGCAATATAATCATGTAGGCCCAGTAAAGCCCTTGAGTGAAAAAATGAAGAGGGGAGTATTTTTTTCAGTTATAGTAAAAACTGTATGTAAAGTTGTTTTTGTGGATTTACAGCCTTTTGAAAGGTATTGATTTGGATGTCATGCTTTCAACTTCAGTGGTCTCCAGGATGCCATAGTGGAAAAACGGGCACGCATTACTACTCCCTCCCCACCCGAAAGTTAATTTAGCATACTTTCCTCTGTTATTAAATATCCTAGAACTGAAATTAGGCTTTGTGTTTTGCGGATGGCTGTGTGGACTCACTTCCCACAGATTCAAGGCCTCTGGGGCCTGGAAAGGTCTTTAGAGATAGGCTGAACCCCTCATTTTTACTGTGAGGCTTGTGAAGTGATTAATGGGTGTTTTAGAATAAATTTTATCAAATTCAGATGTAATGCTATTACCCAGTTTTTTCGTGCTCAGTGAAATTTTATAATCTCTCATTGTATGCTTACTACAAGTAGTATATGTAATGATGGTAAAAACTCATACATCCTTCTCACATACGTATATATATGTATATATGAAAAGGTATATTACAAAGCCATTAAATGCAGAGGTGAAAGAATGAATTATGGAACAATGCTTAAATATTTTAACATTTTTCTGGTCACAGTGTATCTTTACAGTGTTGAATTGTAGGTCTAATGAAAGTGCCCCCCAATGAAACAGCTAGTATTCCTTTTATTCCTTTCCAACAGAGGTTCAAAACTGATTTTGGATTTTTAACTTTTAGGAGTCTTCTTTTCCTTTTCCTTTCTTTAAATTTTTGCTTTTAATGTGAGTAATGTAGAACAAGTAGACTAAGGGGAGAGGTGGTACAAACCAGAGTAATGAGATTTTTATCTTGATTGCAGTGCGTGGCCTTTTCTGGCAACCAGTGAGTGCTGGGAGGAGTGAACCAAGCACGTTAGGCATCCTGCTATTAGTTTCAGCGCATCATTACTTCTCAGAAGTGCTCTGTACGGTGGCCATCAGCTGGAGTAGGGGAATCAGTTATAGGGGGAACGTGTACTACAGGTGACACTGAAGGCTGTTTGATTCTAGGCTTTTGGTGGTGTGCTGAACTTTTTTTCTTCAGTAGTTTAGGGTTGCCTTAAAAAAATCATTAATGTCTCATTAGATTGTTACGACTGGCATTTTCTGCTTACTAGACTGGCTTCCCGAATCGTCTGGCTGTGGCTTGTTGTGGTCTTGAAGACGTTTTAGCGGATCTTGTTGCTCCCAGGCTGTCACTCGGTAGCCTGCCGGTGCGGCTGGGCTGATTTAAATCCTCACTCACTGCAGCACAGTTTGTCGAGCTGTCGACCTTGCGCTGCCAGTGCGCACCAGGGGACAAAGGGTCCACCGCGGAGTTGGCGGGGAGGAACCCGGTGTACGCGCGTCGCTGGGGTGGGCGAGCGGCGGCCGGCCCCAGGTTCCCGGCGGCGCGGAGTCGCCTGGGCCCACAGACTTCTTGGGCTGGTTCGGGGCTCCTCCCTCCCTCGCCCTGCAAGATGGCGGCCGCACGCCGCCCACGTGACTGGCGCGCTGCCCCCGGGAGGGCGGCCCCAGAGCCCGGCTACCCGGGCCTGACTACCCGGGCCTGGGGCGCCTCCTCGGCCTCTACGGCGGCCCCGGGGCTGAGGCTGCACTTAGAGCGCCATCTGAGAATCACGCGGATCTCAGATGCTTGGCCGTGACGATAACCCTGCGAAGGGAAATTCATGTGGCAGCACTTTACTGACCCGGAAATAACCTTGTGGTCACAAGTATGCAACTTGTAATTGCTTAGGAATCATGGGAGTTTTTTTTCTGTATAAGGGAAGGTCTTCCCAGTGCTCCAAACCGAGTATTTTCACCTATACTAAATGTATAATACTAATTTTCTATGTAAGAGTATATTAGCCCAGAATAGTGTTTCTAGCTCTTAAGATGTATCCAGTACCTATGAAGCAGCTCTGTTGAAAATAAATTTTTAATTTGCAGGTAGAACATGTGCTTTATTGCCTGTTTTATATTCGTTATATGTTTTGAAGTTGACTAGGTCCAGCACGAAGTGTCATGCTATGGTTAAAATGTTACTAGTTGAAGTGACCACATTCCACCAATTATAGCTAGAGTGTACTTAGTAGGTTGCATTAGAAAAGCAGGAAAATTCAACAAATGTGTTTTTGCTCTTAAAAGTGATATTTCCAGAAGTTTTTTAAAAATGTGATTTGGATAATTTTATATTAAATGTTACATTGATTACAACCTAAATGCTGGCGTTCATTTTATGAGACTTGTACATAAGTCTCATTTTCTTAACTCCAAAAGGACTGCCAGTAACTTCCATTAAATTCAACAAATAGGTTAATAAACTACTGAAAACCCTTATTGGAAATGTGTATGGTTGATGTAATTCTGCATTAGAGTTACAGATGGCATGTATAGCATAGCCGAAAACACCTGTTTTTAAAAATAGATCTCTTCCTATTAGGAAGCTAAACTATAAATTGTGTGTTAGGAACAAAAAAGCTGTGGAAGTATTTTAAGAGATAGTTTTTGTTGTAGCTACTGCAGTAAAAAGACGGGAACCAAGATAGGCAGGCTTTCTATGTTTACATGTTTAAAGCCACTCTTTAACTATTCATGAACAGGGGTATTCTTATTTGGAGCTTTATCCCCCAGCCAACAATACTGTACAAAGTTGTAAGAAACAAAATACATGGACTATCTGCAGTATAGTACTGTATAGTTAGTGGTTGATAATGTTGATTTGACCTTTCTCTGGTGATTGTATTTTCGGGATCCTGAAAGCTTAGTTGGTTGACTTGGCAGATAACACTGTTTTGAATAAAAGATAAAAATGTAAGCCGTTAGTACGAAGATACACAATTCTGTGTCTTAGGGTCATTTGAACTCACAAACCATATTTGAACTCAATATCATTTGAATTCATAGAAGCAACCATGATCCTTATTAAAATTAGTAAAATTAGTAGAAGACAAAAACTCACAGAATCATTACTTTTTCATAGAATAGGTAAAATAGAATAGGTAAATTGTACTGATACACCGAATATTTCCACTCATTTTTGCCATACATATAGTATATTAGCAGTGCTGGGCCTGAAAAACAAATTCAGGTACTTCAGGAAAACTTGAATGTACACATGCCAACTAGAATCCAAGAGCAGTTTCGTAAAATAAGAGGGAAAAGTAAGTTGTCTAGATTTTTGCCATTGGGCACTAAAAAGATATTTTTTAAGTGTCTTTAAAAAAGAATAGTTCTAATAGTCAGTGTAACAAATACCTTTATTTAACTTGTTGGCCATTACTAGAATATCTAATAAGGTGAATGGTGATGTTGGAGCAATGGGCCCTGCCTGAGCTTTCCTCACTTAAAAGTTGGGAGTGATAACAGTCTTTATAAGTATTTGAATTGCTAGGATATAGTGAACGAGTACTCTTAGAAAGTACTCTTAGAATAATATCTCTCATAGAGTTGTCATTAAACATTGGAAATTTTAGGTAGAAGAGCAGCTTTGTATGGAAGGTGGTATGGGAGTGAGTATAGCCTCTCACAGATTTAAGTAGGAAGCCAGAATAGCCATCTTTTTCTTTTATGGGAAATTTTAGATTGTTTGGGCTGCAGCAAAAAATAAAAGAGCAGTTCAGTTATAATAGACTTTGGGAGGAGACTTCTTATTAGAATGTTAGAGTTAAGTGGTGCTTATTTTAGTAGCAAGTAATCACTGGTATTCAATATTCTTCCCCAGGTACATTTTTCTGTACAATAATTTTTTCAGGTAAGGGATATGGGGGCGGCGGGGAGACCTCATGCCGTGGACCTGTGGGATGGGCTAACCAAGTTCTTTTCCTCAGGTAACTAAGATATGTCTGTATGGTGTAGGTATATATGCATTTTTCTTTACCACTTTTGATTTTCTTTGTGGGAAGGGATGAGGGAAGTGTGTTGGAGAGGTTTTGAAGAGGTCCTGAAGAGTGATGGCCTTGTTTAGTGGAATACTTTTTGGAGGTTTAAATTCCAGCCCTGCTGCTAGCTCTGTAATATTTAACTAGACCACTTAAATCTCTGACCTTCAGTATTCTCTATAAGATAGAGACAGTAACTTCCTTTGAGGTCCTGGTAATCGAATTAATAAGGTTGCAAAATACTGTAATTCAAACTTATCTTGAACTTCTGTTCTTAGTTCAGAGTAGTGCTCAGTAAAGTTTTTTTTTGTTTTGTTTTGTTTTTTGTACCAGGGATTGAACTCAGGACCGTGTGCTTGTGAGGCAGGTGGTGGCACCAAGCTAAATCCCCAGCCTCAATAAGATTTTCTTTTCTGTTAAGACATAATCTTGTTTTCAGGAATGTAGGGTCTGGGGCCTTTTTGTCCATTTGTTAGCTTGTGTTTCTACTTAATGAAAGTCCACGTGGTAGAGTATTTTATATAATGTTCTTAATTGCCATAGCTTAGGTACATTGAAGTTCAGGAAGGACAGGTAATTGAAAACATAGTATTTGAGGCTTATCATTTTTCTTAATACTTACGTTGTTTAAAAAAAAAAAAAGTCTGTTAAGCTGGTTGTGGTGGCACACATCTGTAATCCCAGCACTCGAGAGGCTGAGGCAGGAGGATTGCTTTGAGTTCAAGGCCAGCCTGGACTACATAGTGAGACCTTGTCTCAAAAAAAAAAAAAAAAAGGTCCATTAAAAACCAAAAGGAAGTAACTTTCTGGATTATATATTCTTATTTTGTGTATTTGAAGGTGGGTATGGCAAAAGTACATGTTTGTTTGGGTTATCATTAATTCCCTTATAACTATAAACTACTTAAATCTTTATCCAGTTTTCACATTTAACTATGAAATTATTCTATAACTTAAATCTGTTTTGCAGTTTTAAGTTATTAATTCTTTTGTTTAGAGCACAGACTGGAATTCATGCATATTTAAGGAACATTTAATATTTTTTAATATAGAGGTTATTAAGTTGGCTAATTTTTAGCTAATTTAATAATTCTTGAGAAATGCTGTGGGGTTTTTTTGTTTGTTTTTTTTAGAAAAACAAGAAAAGGACTTGCTCTACTCTCAAACCACACTGGGCTTTGATATTATTGGTTATATTTTTCATTGTGGAGGATTGGTGTAACAGTACTTCTTTTACTTACAAAGAATTCTTTGTCAAAAAAGCCACCTTCATCCAGGAACTTTTTTTGGTTCCTGTCTAAGTAAACAGTTGGGGTAGAAGGGAAGTGCTTCATTTGGTGTTTATATTACAGGTGGTAGAGTGCTGGGCCCTTGGTAATTACTCCATTTCCTTCTGTTACTGTGCTTCAGGGAATATTTGACCTTTAATTCCCTCCTACACATCTTAGTTCATTAAAAGTGTTTGATGTTCTTTCAAGAAGTAGTTCATTTAAGATCAATTTTAGGTTTTGAAAAGATCACTTTCCAAGCTTAACTGCCTAGTTTAAGATAAAGATACCATCCTCATCTAGTTTATATAACTGTTATGAATATGAATCCAATAAAGTACATGAAAATTCTAGGTAAACATGAGTGAAGTACATGTATTATTCAATGTTATTAGCACAATTTGGTTGTGGTAAAGGAACAGGAATAGAGACATAAGAAGAGATAATGGAGGTTGGGCTACAGAGACCCTTGAAGGTCAGATTAAGGGGATAAGTTGTCCACAAGTTGAAGCCAGTGAAAACATTTTGTGTGTGCATGGCTATGGTATATATCTTCCTGAAGGTGCACTGTCACTTTAAACTTAATCTGTAAAAAAAGACCACATCATTGATTGCTTAAAAATCTTCCAGACTCAAAAGTTCTCTCAGTGGTACCATTGTACTAGTCACCCTGATTGCTTGATTACTTTAATGCTCTTCTCCCCTTATATCCTGATTCTGACCTTTCCTTGTCTTGCCGACACTGTTCTCTTTGGGGACTTTATTCCTAGACAATTATAGTAATTGCCTGATTTCCTGATTCCTGTGTTTTCAGCGTTCCCACTGCTTGCATTTTGGATACTACTACCAGATCCACTTTCCTTAATCAATATTTAATCATATTAACATTTTCTTCTAGTGACGGAACGACCCTAGCCTCTAACAAGTCTTTGACTCAAAGTCCCATTTTCCCACTATATCTTTATGTACCTTGTCTTTCCTTAAGGCCGGGTTCATGCCATCACCCTTTATGTGATGACCTTTGGAGTTGTCCCCTGGAAGTTTTGTAAGATTCCTTGCCAACTCTGAATACCAATAGCACATACATTCTTTGGGACTTTAGGGACTTCTGTAATTCTTTGTATTATTTTTAATATATAAAATTCCCCACTAGATTTTTAAGTTTCCCAAAGGGAACTGAAGCTTTTTAAATATACCTCCAAAATATATCAATATAATAAATTGCCTTAAGATTAAGTATGTCAGGTAGTTTTTTTTTCTGAGCCTTATTTTGAATTGTGCTTATCTAGATACATTATAAAAATATTTGCTACTATACAGCATAGTGACAGAATTTCTTGAAAATAATAAAGCGAATGTTTCTTTAGAGAAGAGTTGGAACAATGTAGATTTGAATTGAGTCTTCAATGGAGCAATGCTGAATAGTTGAACACTTTCAAAACCAGACTGTATTCCCTCAAGAAAGCTTTTGTCTTTGGGGTGCATTAATTGATGTAAACCTGGCAGTGATGCTTTGATAAGATGGAAGAGTCAGAAATTACAGACTTTTATTGTATATATAGCTATATATATTGTATATATATGTATGGGGGTCCTCCAGTGTCTGACCTTCAGCTTAAAATTGGCTTTGAGATGATGGTGGGAGTCAGATGTGGAGTTGGAGTGTTTCTTTGCTTGTGGCTAGAAAGTTAAAAACTTTGGTTACTGAAGTGAGCACTCTCAGAAGTATGTATAGTGGAATTTTTGTTTTCTTGTTAGATTCCCACAGTATGACTGGTTTTTTTTTTTTTTTTGGTACCGGGGATTGAACTCAGGACCTTGCACTTGTGAGGCAGGTGCGGTGCCACTGAGCCAAATCCCTGGCCCAGTTTTTTTTTTTTTTTTTTTGGTTAGTGGTCCTGTAGGAGACAGTATGATCATGTGTGGACTAAATGCTGTTGTGTTTGGGAGCACTTCCTTGAGAAGAGGCCACCCACATTCAAAGAGGTTGCCTAATGAAATTGTGAACTTTGGGAAAGTGGTTTGCCAAGTCATAATGCAGTGTTACCCAACACTAACCAGTTTATATCTCTCTTACTGTCATGGGTCCTTGTTAAACTCTATACGCTTAAATTTGTACATGTTCTAAGAACGTTTCTGCAGTGAAGGTGAAGGCTATGGCTTGGCTGCAGTAGCTAAAAGGCTTGGCAGTGCCTGGGATGTTCAGCTTGCTTCCTGCCAAGGACCCCTTGGCTTCATTGCTCTTATCTCACACGGCAAAATTGTGAAGAAGAAGGCAGTGAGAAAGCACATGTGGGCTGGAGAGGAGGTACATGCTTCTCTAGGTATTTATGCTCATGGGTGTGTTTTTGTGTCTCTTTACTCAAAAACATCCTGGTGTAGGGATTGCTGCCCAGGGATTTAGCAAGTCCTGGGTTTGCTTTCCTCATTCTTTTCCCTTTGTGAAAAAAGAGCTCTTGGGTGAAAGAAGGCTTTCCCTTTGCAAGAGCAAAGAGATAGAAAACACAGATGCTGGTGCTAAAGGAGCGTTAATCTGTGCTAGGAAGCCTTTGGCACTACCTTTGAGAGTACCGTACCTTTGCTGTTGTGCAGCCCACCGTAGACTATCTTTACCAGTCCCCCTGTCGACTAACAGATGGTGCTGTTTAGGTTGAAGCAGCAGAAGCATGAAGAGAGTTTTACATGAAAAACATCAAGGCCAATTTTTGCATGAAAATTGCATCCCTCATTTCTCTTTCATTCTCTGCTTCCTTTCACATAGACTTCTTAATTGTGCAACCTACAAGTTTAGTTCTCCAACAAAGATAATGACATCAAAATTTTTAATTTTTAATTAGTAATAATCACATAAAGTTCCCAGAAAATACATAGTGATAGTGATGCCTCCTCCATCTTGTTCTACTCATCCAGTTCTGCATAGGCAACCCTTGTTTGTTCACAGATGTGGAGAGTGAGTTGTTATTGCAGTGGCCATGTCTTATCTGTGTGCTGTGTTGGCAGAGTATATGCAGATTCAGTAAATTATCCTCTGCCAGCCATTCAGTAGCTGGAGTACATTTTACATTTACCCAAGTTTTAAGATAGCTAATCTTGCCACTTTCTTCTTGCTTGATCTAAACCTTATATTCATATTTCTAGTTAAACCAAGCAAATACATAGGGAGTCCATGATCATAGCAGAAATCTCCGTCATGCCTTTTCTGAGATGTTGATTCTTCGCTCTTTCTCTTCTCTGAACTGCTGTGTCGATTTTGTTGTTCTGGCACAATTTTATTACGTTACTAGGCATCATTCTCTTTCCAGAACTTGCCTTTTTTACCACATGCCAAGGCATTAAGAGTTGAGACGCTACGGTTGAGTTGTGCTATTTCATTGAGAAGAGATTGGACAAACTTCTGCCACATCTTGATTAAATCCCTGATTTATTCCACAAATGGGAATCTTAGTAGAGAAAGTGGATGTAATAATACCTCTCTGTACAATTCTATTAAACCAGTAGTTCTCAGATTTTATGGTACCTTTCCTCTACTGAAAGAAAAGAAAGCTTATGTCACATGTGAAGGGAGAGACCTCATTACTGACGGCCATTCACTGCTGGGTCTAGTAAATATCATAATTCTGATCTCTGTAGGTCATGTGTGGAATTTATAAGTAGCTTCTAAACTTGGAATAGTCTTTTGGTGGTATTAGGGATTGAACCCAGGGCCTTTGTATTGAGCTACATCCTAGCCCTTTCTTTCTTTCTTTCTTTCTTTCTTTCTTTCTTTCTTTCTTTCTTTCTTTCTTTCTTTTTTTTTTTTTTTTAACATGAGACAGGATATTGCTAAATTGCCCTGGTTAGGCTTAAACTTACAGTCCTCCTACCTCAGCTTCCCAGAGTTTTGGAATTATAGACATGTGACACTGTGCCTGGCTTGTCTGAGTTGTTTTATAGAATTGGTACATGCTGAGACTGGGGGACAAAAACAGTTACGAACTTAGGACCTTGGATAGAAACTCACACTCCATTTTTCTCAGCTTATTAAACAAAGGATTTTCTTGGTTGTTAAATTGTGTTCTTAAAGTTAACTTAGACCTTGAAAATGTGATTTTTTTTTTATTGCAAAGCAAACTTTTTGAAGAATGATTGCTTTAGTGTAATGCTTGTGTGGGCAGTATGATCATTTAAATTTTTTATTATGCTAAAACATACACAATATAAAATTTGGTGTTACCCCTTTTGGGATGTACAATTCAGTAGCATTGAGTACATTCATCTTTTTTTTCTTTTTTGTTACCAGGGATCGAACTCAAGACCCTGTGCTTTCAAGGCAGGTGGCAGAACCACTGAGCCAAACCCCTGGCCCGAGTACATTCATCTTATTGTGCAACTATCACCACCATTCATCTCTAGTAGAACTTTTCTATCCCATACTGTAACTCTGTAAAACATTAAACAACTCCTTATTTTCATCTCCTTCAGCCCATGATAACCATTGCAGTGTACCCTTGACTTATGAACTCAATTCGTTTGCAAGGGCTGGTTGTAACTCAAATTGGTTGTAAGTCAAGAATATTTTTCCCATGAGAAATAATGGAAATACTCATAATGCATTCCAGGCCTCCCAAAGCACCCCTTAACTATCCTTTTCATAATAAAAAAGGGTTGTATAATGTGCGTAATTTACTGGAATCACCAATAATTTTCCTAATGTCACCAAAAAGTTATAAAATGTGCCTAGTTTACCAGAAACAACAATTTCACACTGTACTCACCATTCAAGTTAACACCTCTGCCTTCCAGGAAGGGAGGATGAAATGAAAGGTGGTTATTGTTTGGAAGAAGAGTCCCCTTCCTAAGAACATCAGGAATCTGGCTCTCTGATGTCCATCGTCTCCTTGGGAGAGTCTGTCCACTAGGACCTGCTTCTGACTAGGGTCAGCCTTTTCAGAACTAAAAACTGGTGTAAGGTCTGTTTCTATCTTTTCTTTAACACTGTTCTGTAGTGTGACATGAACATTGTATTAAGCAAGTGAATGCAATGATTGGCGTTTTGTCTTTCTGGGTAGGTCCTCTCTACAAATGTTTGTAGCTCTGTCCTTTTTTCAGAATTTCCTGTATTTCAGAGGAACTTTGCTGCACTGATTGCTGATACTCCCCCCTCCTCTTCAGAAGGCTCCTCAGCTGCTGTTCTCTGTTGCTCAGCCAGAACTTGCTGAGGTTCCTCTGTAGACAATTCCTTTGAGTGTTCCCTCATGAGTTTCTCAACATCACCACTGTCTATCTGCAAGCCAGTAGACTCTGCAATAGTGACAGTGTCATCAACCACAGGGTCAGTTGAAGGCTCAGGCTCCTCTACACAGCCTTCAAAGTCTCTCGTGTTTAATTTTAGGCCATAACTTTCTTCCAGGCATATCTCAGTGTCCTTAGAGAGACATTGGCCTAGAATTTCTCAGTTGACCCCACAAAGGAAAGACTGGCATTTAGGTTGTAACTCAGGACCTTGGTCATAAGTTAAAACTAAAATTCCAGTTGTAACCCAAGTTGTTCATATGTAAGGCCAGTCCTAACTCGAGGGTCCACTGTATTCTTTTTTAAAATTTTTTTTATGAATTTAACTAGGTGTCTTAGTTTTTTTGTTGCTGAGACAAAGTACCTAATACCCAAAGTTAAAGGAGGAAAGGTTTGTTTGGCTCATAGTTTGTACAAGTTTCAGGTCATAGTTGGTTGGCTCCAAGGCAGGGTGGCATGGGAGAGAGGCATTGCAGAGGAGAAACAGTTCATGGAACACAGAAGGCAGCAAGTGACAACCAGAGACCCTTTTTCTGCCCCTTATATTTTATCCAGGCTACCCATCCTTAGGGCAGGTAGCATTCACACCTGGGGTGGGGCAGCCTTAATCCTTGTATCGCACCATGAATCCATTCTAGCATCACACATCTTCCATCTAGCCACCAGCTTTGACAACATGAGGTTTTGGGGATATACCTACATACAAGCCATAACACTAGGTGACTTATATAAGTGAAATCATAAAATATTTCCCCTTTTGTGTCTGACTTATTTTGCTTAGCCTACCGTGCTGAAGGTTCATCTGTGTCACAGTATGTCCTTTTTAAGCCTAATACACAATTTATGTCTATACCATATTTTATCTGTTTATCAGTGGACATTTATTTCCTCTTTGTATTATAAATAATGCTGCTATGAACAATAGTGTTGGTTACTTGTTCAAGTCCTTACTTGCACTTTGAGTATATATCTAGAATCAGAATTGCAGTAATTCTATGTTTAATTTTTTTGAGGAACTGTTATACTGTCTTACACAGTGGTTGCACCATTTTATATTCCCACCATCAGTGCACTGGGTTCCAATGATTCGTGTCTCCACACCTTCAACAGCACTTGTTTCTGTTTTTGCTTTTGGTTTTAGATAATCATCATGATGTTTGTGAGGTAATATCTCATATAGTTTTCATTTGCATCTCTCTAATGAAAATTATTTTTCATTTTATATTTGAAAATTTATGAACCTTTAAATTTATGAACCATATGAGTAATGTAGAAAGATACTCTGCGTTTGCTTGAAATGCTTGATCTATTCAGTAAGCTTCTAGTTAACACAACTATTTGAGAAGAACTGAGTAAGCTTCTAGTTAACACAACTATTTGAGAAGAACTGACTTTTCCTTTTCCTTCTCTTTCACTTCTTTCCTTCATTCCTCCTGTTCCCTTCCTTCTTCCCTCCCCAGGCCTTTACATATGCTAAGCAGGCACTCTGCCCTGAGTTTTGCCCTCAGTTTTATGTGTCTTTCGTGTTTTTTTAAAAGTACTTATTGCAGGGCTGGGGATTTAGCTCAGTGGCATCATGCCTGCCTTGCAAACGCAAGGTCCTGAGTTTGATCTCCAGTACCAAAAAAAAAAAGCACTTATTGCAGTGTTGAATTTTTGAAAAGCAGAATCTTAGTCAAATTTGGTCTTACTGCTTCATAATGAAAGATTATATAATCTGGGTTAGCATATACATACATGATTTGATAAAATAATTCATACTCATATTTTTAAAATCAGTAATATTCAAAGTTGGTAAATACCATTAGGCTAAACATTTTAGAACTTGTATGTTGATGGAAGAGGTCATTTAAATGGCTCTTTGTAGACAATCTTGGGTTTCTAAAAGACAGACTGTAATGTAAGGCTGATGCTTAGTTCCCAAGAATATCTAATATGGTGCTTTGTTCCCACAAGTAGAGCTGTCAAATGGCAGACCGTACTCGTTATCAGAGCAGGATGCATGATTGGGACAGCAATAAAATATCTTAAATGGAGATTTTGGGGAAGTTTTAAGTTTTTCAATTCATTTTATTTCTTTAAATAGTTAAAAAAAATGTATTATTTACTGCAGATTTATAGAATTGTAATTGGTTCTTGAAGCTAAGGTGATTTTGATATAAGTAGTATTTTGAGAGGTGAGCAGGAAATGGTGGAGGATGGGATATGACTTGTGATAGGAGACTGATACAAGGCTATTTTATATTTTTGCTTACCCAGTGGGTTATAACAATTGTACATGGTGGTAATTACTTCTGGAAAGTTATGTGATTTGCATGCTTTATTACTCCAAACAACTGATCTCTTAGGTATAAAACTCTAGTTCACTAATGATTGGCTGGGAAAACTCAGGTACTGTATAGGACACCAAGTTCCTGTTAGATGATTTAACTTTAATAGTAAACTCACCGTCCATCCATAGAATTATTTAGAAAGATTTGGCATGTATTGATGATATTTTTTGTAAAACTTTCCTAACATCTCTCTACACTGTCGCTAAAACCAAGCAGTGAATAAAAATTGTCTCATGATTAATGTAAAAAGTACAGATGCCGTTACCTTTGGAGTATTAGCATAAATTGTACTTTTTATTATATATGTCCTTTTGATTCTAGTTCACTGTGGTTTAGAATTGATAGCAACTCTGAATAGCAATATACAATTTTTTATGTTCCAAGACAGCTAGCTGGTAAATTAATTGATAGACTAGTACTGTTAAATGAAGATAAAACGTATGATACTTCTCCTTTTACTTGTAGCTCCGACATTCTGTGCCTTTCTGCTCTTAATGTATAGTCACTAATTTGATCTCTAAAAATTACTATTAAAATGATTATTAAAACTGCAGGACATTACTCTGGTTTATTTTTGTGAAATTTGTTACTCTGTGGTATAGATTAACATATCCCCCTCTTCCTCCTTTAGAGCAACTCTGCTCATGGTGATTACATGCAAAGTAATGAGACCAATTTAATAGAACAAGCCCCAATACCTCAGGATGAATCTACTGTGGCACCTCATAGAGCTCAACGAGAAGGTATGGTCCAACTATTTATTGTAAACCTAAAGCGGAGTACTGTTTACACTGGTTAACTCTTCACTCTTCACTCTTTTTTGGAGTGAAGTGATCCTACTGGTACTAGGTTTTGCTCAAAGCCAGACCTTCCAGTTCTATTCTCTACATTCTGGGCTCCTTCCTACTTTGCAGCCTTGGCTTGTTGTAACCTGCACTTCTCCATTCTGTCTTATAATCAGTTGTTTTTGGATCTGCCTTAAATGTAGTCAACTGGTTCCAGAGGGTAAAGATTTTATCCCATTCCCAAAGTATTCATAAAGCACTTCACCTTTACAATATGCTCCATGTCTACCAAAAAATAAGTTTCAGAGTTCACTGTAAGAGAATGAATAAATTGCTTACAAATCCATTTTTCCTGCAACAGTATGTTTTTAACATGTTCACAACAGGGCTGTAATTTGTATGTCTTGCTGCAGATGGCTTGAACCATTAATGGTGCATACATGACTATCCCATCAGTTGGGTTTTTATTAATTTTAATAGTAAAAAGACCAGTAAATTAGATCCATTTGTGCCACCAGTGGTACAAGCCACCTAATGCAGCAGTCATTCATGTACCACTGCTGGTTTAAGCCAGTGGGAACCTGTTATGGAGCCTGGGATGGAGGAATGAAAGCACAATGTCGTCTAAAAAGGTTGTGAGCTCAGATCTCTTCATATCTGGGGAGTCTTACTAGCCTTAGCCTGTATTGGGAGGAAATTTTTTTTTTTTTGAGATGTCTTGCTATGTAGTTCAGACTGGCCTTGGACTCACTGTGGAGCGCATGCTGGCCTCGAACTCATGGCAATCCTCCTGCCTCAGCCTCTCAAGTGCTAGCATTACAGGTGTGGGCCACCACGCCCAGCTCTGGGAGGAATATTGAGACTAAAAATGTGGGCTGCCACCAAGGCTCTAAAAGAGCCCAAAGAAACAATAAGCATCACATTCAGATATAACAACTCTGTATTTACGTCACTGTGTCTCCTTTTAGTCCCATCAGTAACCTTTTTGTGTAATATATTTTTCCTGGGTCTGAATATTTAATTAGGAAAAACATTTACATAATTACCATTTCTGTTCCAGATGATCACAGTACTCTTATTACTCCAATTAGACTACCTTAATCATAGATTTCAGCTGAATTTGTTGAATATATAAGTAACTAATGATCCTTTTGTTTTAATAAAGGTATTGAAAAACAGGTTATCAAAATGCTACCAATTAACTGTAAGGTAGTGTTATAGATGATTGTTCTTAAATTTCTCACTTAAAAAAATACCATGATACCTGTTGTTTTAATTTGTGAGTGTTAAGGTGCTCTCATTAGCCATTCTTTGCCATAAGCCAGTGGTGGCAAACCTGTGATACGTGTGCTGCGGCAGGCTGTGTCAGTGAAAGCTCTAAAAGGTTCACCGTCACTGCCATATGCTCTCCTATTGTGTCTTATGTTGATTTTGGTAGATAACAGAAGATATAACTTGAATTCCAGACTGAAGCTATAGCCATGTTCCCACGTAATGTAATGCCATCATGACATTTTCTGCTAAGCTACACTGAGATCTGACCCCCTCAAAAAACTTCAAAACCCAAGGTCCCCCACCCACCCTTACACCCAATGATTTTTATAGAGGCAGAGCTGCTTTATTTCTGAATATAGGTTAATTCAGGAGGTTTTTATTTAATACCATCATTCTTTTAAGTTAATATAACAGCTTTTGGAAACAACAAACATGCCCAGCCCTACTTCAGCATTTGTAATACTGCACAGGTCCAAGCATTCACATACTTTTCACTTGGCTTTTGGGGATTTTTTGTAATCCATGCATGGTGGTGTATGCCTGCAATCCCAGCACTCTACAGGCTGAGGCAGGAGGATTGCAGTGAGTTCGAGGCCATCCTGAGCTACATAGTGAGACCTTATCTCAAAAAAAAAAAACAGATTTTTTTTTTCTCTCTATCCTCAACATTTCTGACTCACAAAGGGGAGACTAGCCCCAGAAACAGGCCCCCAAACACTATATATTTTGAAAATTGGCATGAAGTGTTAATAATGATCTCCTCTTTTTTTCATTAGGAATGCCTGTTTCCTTGCATATTTCTGTATTTTGTGCTACATGCCTTTTCATTACCTACCTTTCATGGCCTACAATAATCTTCATTTTCTCTGTATTTTGTTAATACATATATTATTCTACATTTGTTTTAACTTCTTCCTCTAAAGCAAGATTGAATCCTCTTTTTCTTCCTCATCTCTTGCTCCCCTGAATCCAAAAAGAACCTACCTTGTTGTGTTGCATTACTTTCCTAGCCTCGTCTTCGGGACCTTTATTATACCCATTGTCAGCCTTTGATGTTACCTCCTTCACGATAAAGTATTATTTCTTCTGTTGATAGATAACCTGAGCAACAATCTGTTTTTCTTAAGTCCTTGTATTATATTCACTAGATTGGCTCTTTTCAAATTGACTTTTTTTCATTTTATTTCCTAAGGTGATACTTTTCACCAAAAGGGGTATAAAATGAGTAGTTGAGTTTGTACATTTGTTTACGTCATGAATAAACTGATTAGTTGAATTTAGGTTAACTGTTTCTAAGTTTAATGTTATTTATGTCCACTGTTTTATTTTTGTAATTGTGAAGAATTTTGCTGCAGTGAACCTTCATCATTTTAATCTTCAGTTTGTATTATTTACCATTGTATGATATTAAGGGTCACATGTGCAAAAAATTTAATTTCCAATTAAAATTTTTTGTCAGCCTGTTATATTACTTTTAAGTAGTTTTAAAAATAAAACATTTTCTAGTTTACACCTAGTGTGTATAAACGTGTCAAATGCATACCGAAATAAATTACTGTATGGATGCATGGCACATTGCTGTGCTTCTGTTTTAATGATTTAAGGCCAGTCATAAAGATAAATAGCTTAATTACTAAGCATTTGTCAAATTATTAGTTGCTTTGGGTAGCTGAATTGTCTGTCTAGTGTCTGAACCATAAGTCAGTGTGTGTTTTTTCTTTCAGCTGTACACATTGAGAAGATAATGTTGAAAGGAGTCCAGAAAAAAAGGGCTGACAAATATTGGGAGTACACTTTCAAAGTAAGCTATTCTCACCCACAAAAGATAATCTCAGATACCCTGTTAAGTGATCTTTGGAAGAACTTAATGCCAGGCAGGTTTGCTAATTTAAAGAAAAATATTTATATATATAGTTTTTAATTAATGGATTGTGCTGTTTTCCTGTATATACACAGCATAGTTTGCCCAGTTTTTTTATAAAGCTGTATCACAATAAAATTACTCTGACAATTTTATTATAAAGAAATGAAAGCCTTAGATTTAAGGAAATAATTAAAAGTAGAACCAAAGATTTTCATCATTATTTTTTAAATTAAGACCACAGGTCCATCTTTTCTGGCATTTTTTTTCCCTGACATTTTTCTTTCCTCTCCTTTCTCTGATGCTTTTCCTCCCTGCTTTGTTGCTTTGATTCTTACCTGTAGTATTTCTCTGTTACTTGTGCTTTAATTACCTGTCTCATTAACCATGGAGCCCAGCTCTGTTTCTGTTACTGCCAGAATGAGATTTTCCAGGACTCCTTTGTGTCTGTTCACTATGACATGGAATCCTTATCCACACCTTCTTGATTCTTCCCTGTTGGGGCTTCACTGTAGTGCCCTTTCTCCTAAGGTTGATTACAGGTGAGGCCATGAGAATGAGGCCATGTTTCTATGCTGCTTTGCTTCGGTTCCTCAAAGGCAGTGCTTGCCAAATTTTAGCTGTACCTTCTCCTGGAGTCACTTCTAAGCCTCTAATAGAGTGTTTCCTCCTTCATCTGAGGTCTTCTACAGATACTACACTTTCACAGGTCCTTCCAGTAGATTAATACCATGTAGATCGCAGGAGCCTTCATCCTTTGCCATCCCAGCTTGTTTGACTTATTCAGTACATTTGTTGAATGAATTTCAAAGCCCTAGCTTCTACTTTGAGGGAAGAATATCCTCTATTTTCAGGTTTTTCAGTCCTAATCTCGGCGTGTCTCATTTATGGCATGTGTTCACTATTAGTGTACAGTGCTCAGGCATGCTGGTTCTTCCTTTGTTGGTGGAGCTCACAGCTTGTTCCTTCCTTAAGGCCTTACTGCATCTCACCCTATACCAAGGCATAGCTAACAATCACCACAGATAACCCCTTCTCAGAGGGCCTTCTATTTTTGTTTCAGACCTATTCATCTTTGAAGCACTAAAACACTGAAGGTAATTCTTCCATTTTGGTTTGTGTCTCCAGCACTGGGTTGTGAACTCAGCCAGCAGACTTTATTTTGTCTGTTCCTATATCCTCTGATAAGGGTCAAAACAGTGCCTACCACAAGTAGCTGCTCAACAAACAATTGAATATTTAAAAACATTTAAGAAATGTGTATCAGTCAAAAAGACTGTTTCAAGGGTTACTAAGTAAAATTTCTTAGGTTTTTTTAAGTATGTTATTAATTATGATACAATTAATTATTAAGGCTTAGATATTAGCAGCACTCAAATATTTATTTAGCTAAGATATGTAGAGCAGAAATTAGTACCTAGACCACAACTGAGTCCACAGAGTTAAAAGTGTCAAGAAGGTTAAGCAGCACTAAGTAAGTTCCAGTTCTGACTCTTGTGCTTCCTTAGGTCATACCTTGGTAAGTTCACCTTTCTGAGCTTTAGTTTCTTCATCTGAAAATGAAGGTAATCATACCTGCCCCAAACATCTTACTAGGATTTTAAAGATCTGAGATGAAGACGAAATCTCTTTATTAAGACTTCCTAAAATAAGAAATTATACTACTAGAGAAGGGTGGTATGGTCTAATTATTTTTCTTAATGTATTTTAAGTTTCAGGAAATAGAACTATAATTTTATCTTTGGCATACATAGATTACGCTATCAGAGTATCATTTTAGAGTCCTATAATATTACCCCAAAAGCCAGAGAAACATTTCCTTTTAGAAAAATTACCAAAACACTCACATTTTAAGACTGTTTATTTTTAAAAGTGCAATTTGAAAGGAGTTATTATTAGAAAACTTTTGAGTAGCATGTCAGTGTACAATTGAACAACTTTGAAGAAATGACAGTGCTGATGAACTTTATATTTCTGTTTTAATAAAATTTAAGTAAGGCCCTTTGTTTTACACATGGCTTTTTTCTAGGCAGTTGATGTGTAAGCAATAACCATTACAATATGTGTGTTTTTTTTAAATCAGGTAAATTGGTCTGATCTTTCAGTCACAACAGTAACAAAAACCCACCAAGAACTACAGGAATTTCTACTGAAGGTAAAATTATAGATTTTTTGTTAAAATAATTTTTGCATAATATCAGAGTCTAGAAACGTCAATGTCAAAATAAAAGTAAAACACATAGATAAAGGCTGGCTCCAGACTCTGAAGGAATATAAACTGTAAAGATGTCATGTTTCCTCAATATAAGTTTTCTTGCCTTACGTTGAACTCAACATAAAATCATGAAGGAGTTTCCACATCTTAAAAAAATGGAACCTTATTCCTTACAAAGATGTAGATTGTTGGTGGCTGCTTGCAAGGGCCACTTCCCCTGAGAGAGTGTGTCTGCAAAATGAGTTGGGACCTGTTTTCATATGGTACCTAAAAACTGTTCAGCTCTCTGTGAGCTTCCCTTAAATCTTGCTGCATCATCTTCCTTCTTTGAGTTCTAGCTCCTCCAGCCCTACTCCTTCCTATATGATAAAATCTTCAAACTATGGGCTATAAGAAGATAATAGAAACATACAAATTTACAGAGGAGAAAGGTATCTCAGGATCATTTATTTAAACCCTCACCTGTTTCTTTTATTAGACTGTGTTAAAAATAATATAAGTAGAGATAAATGATCAATAAATTACTATTTCTCAATAAGCTTTTTTTTTTGGTGGTGGTGGTGTTGGTACTGGGAATTGAACCTAGGATTTTCACAGAGTTGCTCAGTTGCCCAGCCAGGGCTCAAACTTGCAGTCCTCATACCTCTGCCTGCCAGAGTGCTGGGATTGCAGGCTGGTACCACCACATCCAGCTTAATTATTAATAGGGCGATAAAGCAGAAAGTCTAGAAAGAAGAAACATTCTCAACTCAGTTACTAAGTTTTGGATAAAAGTATAGTTAGTGAACCTATAGCATCTGAAATTTTCAGGCTAGTGCTGGTTTTTAAGTTGTCCGCTTATCACGTGTTTTTTTTTTTTTGAGTTTATTGGTACATTTAGGTATACCTTATAATCACATTCATCATTGAGAATTTGTACCTGCACATGGTATATCTTGTTTCTTATTTTTCTCCCATTCCCCTACCCTCCCTTCAACCCCTCCACCCTTCCTTATATACGTAAGCTTTGTTTTCATTTTTTCCTTCTTACCTTCAATTTTTTTCTTTCCCTTCTTTCCTTTCCCCTGGCCCCCCTCCCTTGTTCCCCTTTCCCTTTGAACATTTTCTTCCTACTTCACAATATCTATTATACATTTTGGTCCTCATTTACACCTTCAGTTTCTCACACCAGAGAAACAATTTGGTATTTACACATGTATTTCCTACTTAATTTCACTTATGAGTATGGCCTCAAGGTGCATCCATTTAGCTATGAATGTCTCATTTATCTTTTTTTATGGCTGAGTAGTACTCCATTTTATATTTTTTTTAAAAACCCACATCTTCTTTATACACTCACCAGTTACGGGGTTTTGGGCTGTTTCCAAGATTTAGCTATTGCAAACTGCCACTATAAACGTGGGTGTACATCATATCACTGAGGTATGATGCTTTTAGTTCTTTCGGATACATATCCAGCAGGGGAATAGCAGGGTCAAATGAGACCTGTAATCCTAGTTTTTGAGGAATCTCCTCATTGATATCCACAGTCTACACTCCCACCAACAGTGGAGAAAGGTTCCTTTTTCCCCACAGCCCCGCCAGCATTTGTTATTGGTTGATTTACTGATAGCAGCCATTCTTCCTGGAGTGAGGTAGAATCTGAGCATTGTTTTCATCTGCATTTCTCGAATGACCAGTGATGTTGAACATTTTTTCATATGTTTATTTGCTGCTTCTTCATCTGAGAAATGTCTGTTCATTTCAGATGCCCATTTTTTAATTGGGTCTTTAAATTTGGGGGTGTCTGATTTTTTTTAAGTTACATATGGTTTTTTTTAGTTCATATGTCTTTTCATTCTTAAATCTACAAGAGACTGTTTTTCATCAAGGCTTTCAGGGACATACTACATGCTGGTTCTCTGAGGAAAATATAGTTTGAAGTACTATCCCAAGTATTAGGTTGCCTGGGTTTTTTGGTGATCTCTGAATGAAATAACACCCAGAGATGACTTGAGTAGTTCCATTTTCCTGTGGCTTATTTTAACTAAGCTGTCTCAGTTAAGGTCAAGGACTTCTTCACTTACTCAAGTTAATGACCTGCTTGTATGTAAAGATGGGGGTGAGTTTTCTAATTTCAAGAGGCTTTGTGCCTCCTATGATGCATCAACCCAGACAGCTTGATAAGGGAGAAAACAGTGGGAGGAGTTGGCTTGTGAACATTTGCCTCTATCTGCTGGACTCAGTCGTAGTAATAGAAGACTGCCAGGGAAAAGAGTAGCTCCATTCCTGCCAGGCACCATCAGTGAGACAGCACACCCCATTGGAGGGAATAAGCTCCTGACTGGCATTCTGATTGAGGAAATTAAATAGGCAGGGCTGTACCATCCAACCTCCAAGTGTACTTTGAAAAATCTCTTTATCTATTTCTACCTCTCTTGTCTCTTGATAGCATAAATTTGTCAAAGCTTAAGGGCAAGTAATCATGAGCAGCCATCATTTGAGTTAGGGAACAACAAACTCCTGTTTCCCTTTTTTCTTCTGTTGGCTTTCTGTGACAATTCTAATGGTGGAAGAGTTGCAGGGGACACAGAGCTGAGGCTGAGAAGTGCTGCCACCTATCGAGGCCAAGTTACTTGATACCAATTTGCCGCCACCTTGTCATCTCACTGTGGAATCAGTGAGAGAGGACACAGCCCACCCCTACCTTACGGCCTGGCTCCCAGGTAGTCTCTTTTCTCTTACTCGAAGAGATACAAGAGTGAAATTATAAAGGTGGAGATAACTCTTTTTAAAATACTGTTCTAAGATACAAATAATACCAGCTGTGCTATGCAAAATGTTCAGTTTAACTTGAACCTAGTACAGATGTCATTGCAGTGTGACTGTAAGTGTGAGGTCCATGCAGATGTGTGCCAGAAGTACAGTATAAGAAGGGCTACAGGGTTCCTCTGCATCACGGCAAGCCCTGAGGTATGCCCACAGGGAAATGTGTTTCATAGAGGAGGGTCATGGGATCTAATGTGATAAAGGTTTGGAAGAGAAGTTGCTTTTGAATGAATGATTTATAAGCAGAAGGCATTTGTCTTCATTTTATGCATCTGTAACATGTTTGTTCCACTTGTCAGTAAGTGAGAAACTTAACATAGATACTGTTTTTCTTTTCTAGCTTCCAAAGGAATTGTCTTCAGAGACTTTTGACAAGACCATCTTAAGAGCCCTGAATCAGGGTTCCCTGAAAAGGGAGGAACGGCGTCACTCTGACCTGGAGCCCATCCTAAGGTAACAGTTTTCCCTGACAGATGGCTGTGGATGCATAGGATAAGCTTTAAAGGGAGCACAGAGATTCTTTCTTGTGAGTACTTTAAAAGTGAACTTTTTATCCTGTGCTATTTAGTTCTAGGCTCACAGTAAAAAATGTCAAACTTACTTTGTTACTGTGTCTTTCAGTTCTCTAATATCATAAAATTTAGTTATTTCTAAAAGATGAAAATATTGAGTTAAACCTCTTTATATGGTCCATAAATTTTTTCTAGGAAGCTGTTATTCAGGATCTCAGCTTGGGAGATATTTTAAGTTGTTAAGTAAGAAGATCAGGCTGATGGCTGATGGATGGGAAGTGAAGGGAAGTGGCCCTTGTTCACTGACATTCGCTTCTCAGGAGACTAGTACCAAATACGGACAAGTCTTTGCCTTTGTGAGTTGTTGGACCATTGGAAAAGACAGATGTGAGTGACATGAAAGTTAAATATAATACTAGGGACACATAAAGCCTGTCTTGAGTTCATTACCAAAGTTTCCCATGTGCCTATTGAGACAGAGGAAGAGATTGAATATACACACAAGGGGGTATCAGTGGCACAACATCCCCTTCAAAGTCAGGGTATAGGAAAATTTACTTGTTTCATGATGGGAAGTTGAGGGATGTTTGTCTAGTGGCTTATATTTTCTCTAAGAGTTTTATATAAGGTGGGTTAATTAAATTGAGGCCAGGGGATCAAATGCTTGAGAGTAGAAGGGACATAAAACTGTGGCGATCTACAGAGCATCCTCATGAAGGAGAAGTAGTAAGCTGGACAAGATGTGTCATTCAACTAAGATCACTACTTACAATGGTATCAATCTGCTGTTTGATCCAAAGTACAAAAGAATCCCAAGTTTGATCCCTAGTGCAAAAAAAATAAAGATCTTTGTAGCCGTTCTTGTCCATGTATATGCTTGGATTGGTCCTGGGTGGGGGCTTTCTTGGATGTGACCATAGGACAGTAAAGCAAGGGAATTTAGGAAGAATGTTCAGCTCTTAACAAATTATGGACAATCAGATCTAAGCTAGCTGGGAAGTGTGAAATAGGTGTGTTGGATAGAGCAGACTGCACCATGCTTGGAGAACAAATGTCATGGTAGTAATCGGTAATTAAGCAGAAAGAATCAAGTTGAGTTTAGTGTGAGTTGTCTGAGGAATGGATGAGGTTGCTAGTGATTTTGGAGGTTAGAATGTAGTTTTGACATTCATCCTCCTCACTCTTCTCTAAGGGATTCTCTTTAAGGGAGTCCAGTGCTGTATTACTGAAAATTTGCAGTTATTAAGTAAATTAAGCAAAAATAGTGCTGGAGCCCATGTAGCTTAGGGTCAAGGTTGAACCTAAAACAGCTTAATTTGAGAAGCAGATTTCCCAGTGGAGAGGATGAGCAGAGATGTGTATCACTTACTCTAGTGGTTCTTGCTCTCCTGAGAAGAGAATTAGGCCCGGGGAATTTTCTCAGGATAGGTGTGGTTGAAAAGAAAAGATTTGTTCCTCAATAGAGACAAGCAGAAATCTGGGAGAGGAAGAGAATTTTCATTGTATTGCAAGATTCAAAGTATGACTATGAGTGTAAATGACTAGATTGAGATAGGAAATATAGAGGAAAACAGTGGAGGAAAGGCAGGTGAACAGAGAATTCACTGTCAGATGGGCACCCATGTAGACACCTGTGTTGTCATGAAGTGATAAAAGATTTAGGATGGAGGAGAAAGTAAGGCTGAATATGGACCTGAAAGATTGACCTAAAGGTTGGTGTATGACACAGGTGAAGTGAAATTGAGGGGAGAGTGGCTAAATGACCGGTTCAAGGGAGTGCAAACATATACATGTTAACGGGGGTGTGAGGACATGAACACCTTCCACTCGAATGGTTCTGAGGAATGCTGGAACCCAGGTTTTAGTAGAAGAGGAAGGTATAGGCTCTAGTCACTAAGAATTTGAATGTTTGGGAAACCTTAGATGGCATAGTGGAAGGGTTTAGAGGAGGAATGAGAGGAGAGCAGAGAGCATTCCTTGGATGAAACTAGAAGAGCAGGTGGGTGAAAGTACAAAATAATTGAATTTCTGAGTCCTTGTGCTGCTCAGACTTTTATGAGCAGATGCATCTCCTAGGGATCATGTTAAAATGTGCATTCCTTATTCTGCAGAACTAGAGTGGGCTTGAGATTATGCAATTCCAGAAAGCTCCAGGGCATGTTGGTGGTCCACAGAGCACTCACTGAGTAGCAAAGCTTCAGCAGCTGGATTGTTGGATCCAGAAGTACTTTGAAACAGTTTTCCACCGTGCTGTTAGGGAAGGGGAAGCATGAACCTGGTAGTCTTATCAGGGTTCATGAAGGGAGTCAGACTGCATGCATCCTCTGGTGTGTGGGAAGGAACAGAATGTGACTCTCATGGACCGACAGGTTGGGGTGTGCTATTATCCTGGCCATACTGGTGTCAAACTCAAATTCAGCCAGCCTCACATAAGAAATAATTATTAATATCCTTGAAAATTTTGGGACATCAAAGAAGCTTTGAAGAATGATGTCAGAAATGTGTCCTGGCAGAGGCATCTGCTGAGTCTTTAGGATAATTGTTAGCCAGTTGAAGCATGAGGAGACTGACCTGTACTTTTTGACTTTAAGTGAGTATTCCCAATGGCTGGCACAGATCCAGGCACACTATAAATGTTCTGTAAATATTTGTTGAATGAATTTTTAAAAACCACCATGTATACAAATGTAAACAGAGTTTCTAAAGAGGAATACTAGACCTTTATTTTTTTTTAATGAGTGAAGAATATACTTGGCCCAAATTTAGAAGAAACAAAGTGAAAAGACAGCCTCTACTCTCCAGACTCTTTTTTCATAGAGACAGATAAGCCCTTTATTATTTTATGGTATAAAATAACCCCCTTTTTTCCCCTCAAGACTGGCTCTTTAACTATCTTATTGTAACCAAGTTATATCAACATTTAGATGTTTGTCTACTCAAATTACTATAGTAAAAATTCTTGAACATTTATCTTTGTATGTAAGTGGGGATTTGACTGTGGGATAAATGATTAGAAGTATAACTATTCAAAGGTTGTCTGTATTTAAATTTTATTTTAATTTCCAGATAGCTTTCCATAGTAGATCTCTCTCCAGAACTGATGTCAAAATTTAGTTGCCATTTTAACTTAATACTACTAAACTATCAGAAATTAACTGGTTAGCACAATACTAGTGGGATTCTGTGTACTTGGAGAATTTCTGTGTTCAGATTTTAGCTATGTGTATATTTTATACTCATAGTGGCTAAGAGCTTAGTCTTTACCTAGGAGGATTGAAGAAAATGACTTATCATAAAAAGAATCAAGTTATTAGCAATATTTCTCAACATAGATGTTAGGGTGTCATTAGTTTTAAGAGAGAAAAAAGAGAAAGAAGATGAAGAGAGATATGCCTAAAGTATGGGATGTGCACTCAGTTTAACACATTCACATGTAATTCGTATGTCTCATTGCCAGCTATCTGAACCACCAGTGGTACATGGCTGACTGACCTATCAGGTGGGGGACAGTCCATTGGGTGGTATAAGCCGCCCAGTGGCACAGTCATGCATGTACTGGTGGTTCAAGCAAGTAGGAATGTGTTAATGTCTGTAGTTCTACCTCTGGCTGGCTGTGTGGCTAGATCCCCTTGACCTCTTCAATCATTCACTAGAATTCTTTTCCTTGTTTTGTTTTTTGGGGGTTTTGTTCACATTTTTTCATTTCCTTTAATCATGAAATTTACTTCATTACTCCAGATGAAGTCAGGATTTAAATTGACTTCTTTTTTCACACAATGAATTCTTTTCTGTATTACTGATTTCTTATGTGATACTTCATACATTCTTAAATTAACATGTTTCTGAGTTTCTTGTTCCAGTATCACATTTCAATTATTAGAGCTTTATAGTTTATCAAGTATTAAATGAATGTGTTTTTTTTCTGGTTCTGTTTCCCAAATACTCTTACGCATTCTCAGATATTTATTCTTCAACTTAAATAAGTTATTTTAAAACTCGATAAATATACACATAATCTAGGAGATATGTTGAACTGCCTGGTTCAAGTTATAGTAGTACCAGTGACTGCTATCTCTGTGTGACTGTCATTTTTAAAAAACCATTGCTGGCTCCTCTCCTCTTTCCCCTGGTCCCTTCTGAACAGTTACATCCTGCCAAGGACAGAGCAAGTTATGCACCAGTATCAGGAAGGGAGGATGTGCCCTGTGAGCTGGAGAAGGCACACAAGAGGCATGGTAAAGCCATTGACTTCTGGGCTATGATGAGAGAGACCTGGAACAAGTGTCAAGAGCCCAAGGGTGAGGAGGGCAGATGTGTGAAGGGATGGATGGCCTTGCAGGGCACTGGAACTCAAGTTGGGATCAGGGGTGTCTGTATAAGTGTTGGAAGAGAGTAGTGGTGATGGTAGAGATGGATTTTAGTAAATATATAAATATATTAAGGATAGTGAGAACCAGTTTGCTTTTTTCTGGAGAAAGATTCTTATTGGAAAAGGTAAAAACCAGAATGAACCCTAGATGGAGTGTCTGATTAGAAAAATGTGGTTGTGTATATGTGTGTACACATACTCATTCCCCGGGTCTGTTCATTGAAAGGGTCCAGAAACAGGAACACTGTAGTAACTGGGTGTACTGGTGCTCAGATCTTAACTTCTCTGTAGCATTCTCCACTAAAAGGAACGGGGGCTAGTTGAGGAATAAGCTGATTTAGGAGCTTGGGCAGGAAATACAGAAGATGAGCCTGTTGTGCCTAAAAGCATCAAAATACTTAAAGAATGATATGGTAGGCTGGGTCAGTGTAGCTCAGTGGCACAGCGCCTGCCTAGCAAGCTCAATTCCCTGAGTTTGATTCCCAGCACAAGGAGCGGGGGGCGCTTGAGATTTAGTTCAGTGGTACTGTGCCTGTCTTGCAAGGGCAAGGTCCTGAGTTCAATCCTCTGTACTGAACAACAACAACAAAAAGAATGATAAAGCTTTGTCACAAGGACACAGAGCCAGCTTGAAGGGACTCTGAGTTACTGGATCTGGGACAAATAGAACATCAAAACAAGTAACAATAGAAACCATGAGTCCACTTTGAAATACATACTAAATGAATTGATTGAATGTGTGAGGAATAAGGTATTGACATTACCAAAGTCCTTTTCCACAACTTTCCCACAAAATTATGCTCTTGAATTTAGTATATGTGTTGCCAAAGCAAGCACAATGCTCTTGAATTTAAAGGGAGAAAGCAACTTTCGAGTAGAGAGAAGCCCATCGCTTCTCAGCCTTTTGGCTAAGATCAAGTGTCGAGTAGAGAGAAGCCTGACAGATGCCACTTTAGTCGAGTAAAGTGAACTGGGTCAGTCAGAGTTGTGTTCCACACAATCTGCTGCTGCAAAAGAACACAGTCTCACTGCTTTGGTAGTTCTGCCTGAATCTAATCAGACACACCTGCCTGGAGAGCATGCCACACAGTGCCTGACCTGTTCTCCCACTTCTAGAAGAGCCACAGAAAGTCTGAGAAGTAGAGACCTGTAGTAGCTGACAGCCGCACAGGATTCTGAGCTGGCCTTTGCAAGAAAAAGTATACTTTGCAGTCAATTTGCAAAACTTCACTGGGGGCCAGAGGATTAAAAGAGAAAGATTGAGCGATGTTAATTTCCTGGCAGTAATTGTAGGAGAATGACTTTATAGGAAATGCTCACTGATGTCTTCCTGAGTGTTGAGGCAGCAGATCAGCTATTTATGATTTGTGAAAAAAACATTCTTTGTCCTACATGTACAACTCTTCTGTAAACTTGAGATTTTCAGAAGAAAAAAGTAATTATTTTCACAAGGAACCACTTTTAGAAATGACTTTTAACTAGAAGTACAATTAAAATTAGAGGATGTTGCTCTTTTTTGTTCTCCTCAACAATGATACTATTTTGCTTCTTTTCATTAAATGTCTTGGGACAGAACAACACATTACTAAATGTAAAAAGATCACTCCCTTGTTTTTTATTTGCTACATAATCCTTTTTAGTTGAACTGTAATTAGTATATTTTATGGCCATTTTAGTTGTTTCTAAGTATGTTTAAACTACTACAAATAATACTGCAGGAATCAGGGATATATTTCTTAACACATTTGGATATATTTACCTATAAGATCAATTTATAGAATTAAACTTGTTTGTCCAACCTGGCAGGGTGACATACACCTGTAGTCCCAGCACTCAGGAGGCTGAGGCAGGAGGATTGCCATGAATTTGAGGCCAGCCTGGGCTACATAGTGAGTTGAAGGCCAGCCTGAACTATAAAATGAGACCCTGTCTGAAAAAAACCAAAACAAACTTGTTTGTCCAAAACTCTTATTTTTAATATGCAATATTTCTAACTTATTTCTGAATAGATAATAGCCAATTATATCCTCAGAAGAAGCCAAGAAATTTGTATGTTGAACCTAGGCAATTGGCAATATGACTATTTATACATTTTGAATCTTATAACCCTGAGAACTGGTAATATTTCTCAGGAATTTGAAGCTGAAAAGATAAATAATTTGTTGAGGGTGATTTAGCTTATAAGTGGTTGGAATGGGGTTCAGATTTTGGTAAATGCTCCTTGACACGTGCTCTAACTATATGTTTAAGATCCATTTTATTGGTGCCATGGAAGGAAAGGTCTCCCGTTGGAATCTTTGGACTCTTTTAATTAGATTAATAAAATGCAAGGAAAAATGATTCTCAAAGGTAAAACAATAAGGAAATAGATTAGAAAATAATAATTCTTTTCATTAGGAATTTTTTTTTCCTGTACGTGAATGAAACAGTCACTTGTTGACTCTGTGGATGTATACTGGAAATTAACAAATTTTTCTTTTTACATGCAGGCAGCTATTTTCAACTTCATCACAAGCTTTTCTACGGAGTCAGAAAGTACACAGCTTTTTTCGGTCTATATCGTCAGATTCTCTACACAGTCTCAGTAAGCATCCTTTGTTCCTCTGCAGAAATTTGGGTTTTTTCTTTGTCTTTTGTGCTTTTACCTTGTGTTCTAGTAGTTAAAAGTTAGAAATTGTAGTTAAATAAATAATTAACAAATACTTGTCATTTTTAATGAATTTTATGTGGCAGTTTTAGAGTAATGTATAAAAGCTAATATAACAAAACAGACTGATTACTAGGCAGAATCTAAGAATCTCTGAGACTCTGGGACATGCTCAATCCTTCAGTTCCTGCTGGCATACAGATTGGGGATACATGGCAGTGCTGGGTATAGTGTTGTAAAATCTGCAATCTGCCTTAAATATTTTGAATATAATTAGCAATTAGAGTTAAAAAGACAATTTTTTATGGCCAGTTGACTAAGGCAAGGTATACAATTCCATGGTTAAATGTATGCCTGAATAGTGATAATAGCCTGGTCACTCCAGAGCATGCTGTATATTTCAATTCTTTCTCCCTGAGCCAGGTATAAGTACTTTTTAATAAATATTTATCAGTAGCATATGTTTAATTGTCAAAAGGCATTAAAACAGAAAGTTTAAACTTCCAGCTCATATTAACAGGCTGCCTAGGAAAACACCTACATGAGGAATCCATCTATAAATACAGGAAAGCTCATCTTGAGAGCTTGGCAATGCTTAAGTTGCATGAGCAATGCTAATGAGGTTGGCAGATTTCGTTTTAAGGTTGTAAAATTAAAATACTGTTGTGGAAAGTCTTGTAGTACAAGTCTGAGTTGTTTCACCAACAAACATTTGTTGTCAAGGTTCATTTGCACAAGTTTTTGTTTTGAAAAATTGATTACCTTTTTGTTTCTTTGGGACAGAGGGTAACATTTCATATCCTTACAGCTAACTCTGAGAAAAAAAAATATTAAACTCCTAAATGACTTAAGATGTTGAACTCTGGAATCCATTGCTATCACAATGTGTTTCGTGGGCTAGAACTGCTCTACAAATTGTCACTGCTCTGTAGTAGAACAGAAAGTCACAGGGTATAGAGAAAGCCTTGTAGTAATTTAGCATTGCCACAATATAGTTATTTTGTTTAATAAAAGTAACAATGCACAGTGAACTGGAGATTTAAAAAACAAATGTCCTTAGTTCCCACAAGTTTATGAGAGGCACCCCTTATCCACTTGCTTGTGTGGCACATGAATACATTAAGGTTGATAGATGAGCTTTGATTCATTCAGGTTGTGTGGTTCTTGAGGGAATAGCTGGCTCTTCAACACACTTTATAGTCCAGTGCTTTGTGCCCTGTCCTCTTGCTTTCTTAAAGGTCCTAACTAATAGAAGTATTCTCACTGCTAACCCTTCATTCTCATGTTCTTTGGTGAGGAATAATCATTACATTTGTTTTATCTTGGTATTATAATTTTCCTTTAAAAATTAATGGTATTGAATTACTTCCTACAGATAACTTACAGTCTTCTCTGAAAACTTCTAAGATATTAGAACACTTAAAAGAAGACAGCTCAGAAGCTTCCAGTCAAGAAGAAGGTAAATGTGCATTTAATAGAATAAGTCAAGGATGGAGCAGATTAAGGAGCCTACAGACAGAAATGAGAATTGGGATATGACAAAGGTGCTGTTGCAAAGATCAGACTGTTCACTAAATGGCATTTGCACAATTGACTTTCCATATGAATATATATAATTAGATTCCTACTTACATCATGCACAGAAGTTTTAAGTGATTAACTACTTAATTGTAAGAAGTAACATTTAAACTTAAATGTTAATCTGGGAAGAGAAAACTTTCTTGGACAAGGCAGAACATGGACATATCTCACTAATCTAAAACAGCATCCTGACAAAAGAAACCAGGCAATTAGAAGACAATTCACAGAGGAGATGATATTAGCAGAATATTTACAGATAAAAGACTATATGCCAGTTATAGACAGAGACTTCTAAATATTAATGAGAATATCATCCTAACAGAAATATGGACAAAATAGATAGATAGATAGATAGATAGATAGATAGATAGATATTTCATAGAAGATGACAACTGAACAGTCATTAAACAGCATGAAGCCTCACTAGTTATAGAGAAAATGCAAATGAAAACAGATGTCATTTCACACTCATCAAATTGGCAAAACATTGTCAAGTCTGACATTTATCAAGCATGTGAAGCAAAGGGAACTCCTGAAGACCATCAGCAGATGGGTATATAAATTGGCATGACTGTTTTAGACAGAAATTTGGCACACGGTAGTAAAGTTGGAGATAATTTTGTGCTGCTGTCCCATGATTCTGCATTGATGAAACTTGTTCATATGCTTGAGGAGTCCTGGACAGAGGTACACATGGTATCAGTGTTTGTAAGAGCAAATATCAGGAAATTACCTTTATGTTCAAATATCAGTGAATTTTTAAATAGTGATATGTTCGTGCTGGGTGGGAGTTAAAAGTATATTTAAGGTATATTCCAAACATGCATCACCACTGTATGTTTATGAATGCACATATGTGGGTAGTAAAATAGGACTTTCACTAGATTGTTTCAACAAGTTAGGTCCTAGTTAACCTCTGTAGAGGGAGGAACATGAATAAAATGGTGGAAGACCCTAAGTCATATCTAGATATTTTATTTATTTATTTATTTATTTATTTGGTACTAGGGGTTGAACTCAGGTCCTTCTGCTTGCGGGACAGGCGGTGGAACCACTGAGCTAAATCCCTGGCCCAAGACATTTTATTTTTTTTAAAAAGAGCTGCCAAAGAGAAGTCTCTGATCTGGGTGTTATGTGGGTATTTGTTATTTTAATAGAATTTTTAAAATATTTGAAACACTTCATTTTCTAATGATTTAAAAAAGAGAGTTCCACCTGAAATTGAATGTTGTATTTGCAGTGGCATGCACATAGTAGACTTTCATAATTTTGGACAAGATTGATTAATGTTAGATGAAACACATTTGAGAGGCTATTTAAGGTAAATCAGTAGCTTTTTATGTCTTTGAAAATTCCTTCTTTAAGGTATATATTTTTCTGTGCTGGGAAATGCTCAGAAGTGCCAGTGTTTTGATGGCATAATTTGAAGCATCATCCCTTTAGATATGTGCTGTGGCATTTTTTGTGATAAACTAATTACTTTTTCTTCTACTCTAGATGTGTTACAGCATACCATAATCCACAAGAAACATACTGGGAAAAGTCCCATTGTGAAGTAGGTATCTAATTTTTTTGGGGGGGTGGTACTGGGGATCAAACTCAGGACCTTGTGCTTTTGAGGCAGGCAGCAGCACCACTGAGCTATATCCCCAGCCCGGTATCTGATTTTTAAAATGTAAATACCTTTGTATGCTTTTAAATCAATGTAACATATAAGTTACTGATATATTTGGCTATAATTCTGATATTTTCCCCACTTACTGAGTTTCCTTTTGTCTCCTTCCTTGCTGCCTTTTGGACTATTTTTCTCTTCTGTTAGCCTTGATAGTTATATGTTATTTTTCTGTTCTGGTTTTTATCCTAGAGCAGTGGTGGCAAACCTATGGCACACATGCCACAGCAGGCTGTTTGTATCTTTGAAAGCTCTGAAAAGTTCACCATCACTGCCCTAGAGATTGTATTGTAGGTCTTTGATTTATTAATGTCTGTACCAATTTGTGTTTCTAGCATTTCCCAAGTTTAGGATTTTAGATTGCTGTAATCCCATTTACCTTTTCCTGAGTTATAAATTGTAGCCATTATGCTTCTTCATAGTTTTAAACTTCATGAAACCTTTGTCCAATATTTGTTTAGATTTTACCATTCCCTTGCTCTTCATTCCTTCCTATGTAATTAAGAATCCACTTATGATCATTTCTCCTCTAATAGAAGAACACTGAATGTGAATGTAATTTTAATCTGAAAATTGCCTTCATGTTTGAAAGTTATTTTTACTAGATATGGGATTCTAGGTTGACACTTACTGTTAGCTCTTTGAAACTGGTTTTCATTGTCTTTTGGTCAGTGACCTTTGGTCCTTTGTGTTGTATCCTTTCAGTCCACCTTTGATTTCTCCTGCAGATCATAACAAATCATTCATGTGAGTTTTGACTCATATCACACTATTGTTCCCCTCAACCATATGTCACAAGACTTTTCCACTCAGGCCCTTTGTGAATTCTATAGCCTACTTCCTAGCCTTTAGTAGATAATTCTAGGAGGTACCAGCAACTTTGAGCCCCTATGGCTTATAGTGGCAACCTCTTTGGAGTCTTGCTATTTCACTCTCCCTGCTCCTTTGCTCCTACTTTCTGCGACCATCTCTCAAATAAATTATGTCATTTTAGACCACGGATGTCCAACTTTTTGGCTTACATAAGCCATACTGAGTAGAGAGGGGCCACATACAAAATATATAATCAATGTATATAAGTAATAGAATTTCCTTTTGTTAATATTTTAACTTAAGTTATTTTACAAAATAATACAAGCCCAACCAAGTTTAATAATTAGTAAGAAAATTTACATGTCTGCTTAATAGCAGTAAACTCCTGCCTTCAAAGGCACATACACGTGTGGGTAGATTGAAATACTATTACTGGCATTCGCTGTGTTTTACTCACCAAGTCACAGGAGTGCCTGTTACACCTGATACACACAGGTTTCCATTTAACTGTGTGGCAGACTCAGGAGGCAAAGGTAATGCTGCACTGCACCCTCCCTTACACATGGTTCAGTTATCTCCTGTGCAATTCACCCCTGAGTTATGAAAAATATCAGTAAAAACCACATAACAGTGTTAAAAGTTTATGGTCTGGTGGAGCTGTATTACTTGCTGTCTATGGCTACATATGGCCCATGGCCTGCGAGTTGGACTTGTCTGTTCTACACTCTTGGTTTTGAGAGGAACTCAAGCAATCTGGCCACCATTTTTAGTCAGTCTTATTGTAAGATTTGAAGGTAATGTGCTTTTTCCTCTGATTGCTTTTAAGTGTTTCTCACTGTCTGGTTTTCTACAATTCTGTGGTATGCTTTATCCCTGTCTTTGTATGAATTCTGCTTCTTGAATCTGTTGCTTTGTATCTTTGGATTTTGGAAAGCTCTCAGCTTTTATCTCTTCATATAGTGCTTTTGCCCTCTTCTCTTGCTCCATCTTCCAAGAGTTACAAGTCTTTAATATATAAGACTTTTCATTATGTCTCTCATAGAAAAACCAAAACCTTTGTTTGGTTTCCATATTTTCTCTTTCATTGCTTTTGTATATTTTCTTCCAACCAAAATTTCCTCCACACTAATTTTCTTCACCTATTTCTTATTCATTGAGTTCTTAATATCAGTTTTACAATTATAGAATTAAATTTGGTTCTTTTTTATATTTCCCAGTCCTCTTCCAAAATCTTCATTCATGTTGTATTGATTGACCATGTTAAGCACTGTTACCTGAAGTCCATATCCAGTAACTTCATATTTTGGATTCTCATTGGGCTTGTCCTATTCCTATTGTCTGTTTCTTTGGGTTTTCAGTCACTTTATCCTGTCCCTTCATGCAGCTGTTTATACAGAGTACTTAGAATAACAATTCTCTACAGATAACAGGGTTGTGTAGCCTGTTTGTTTCCAGCTGCTGGCTGCAGGATGACCTCTATTGCAGTCTCTCAAGGCAGAGTGCACATTTATTTCTATACTCTTTAGAGGCAGCTATTCATGATAAATTAGATGTGTACTTTTTTATTCCTCATAGTTGCTTTAGTTTTTGCCTTTAGACTTATCACTAGGCATTTAAAAAAACCAACCCTCTTTGATACACCAGGTTAAAATATTGGGGACAGATTGTCACACTCATAAACTTTCCTTTTAATAGCAATATAGGTACGAGCTGTTCTCCATTAGATGGGCTTACTGTGCAATATTCTGAACAGAATGGAATTGTGGATTGGAGGAAGCAAAACTGTACCACCATTCAGCACCCAGAGCACTGTGTGACCTTGGCTGACCAGGTGTGAGGGAATTTGTTTTGATGCCGTATAGTTAAAGTATTACATCTGTATAGTTTTTTGCTGTTGTTTTAAGAATGAAGGTCTGTTTCAGTGTTGGACTTTTTGTTTGTATATATGATCTAAGCTCTTAGACCCAAAGAAGTACATTTATAAACTTTTATTGCTCATATAAAATTTATACACTTCATATGATACTCAAAATGCTTTTTCTAACCCCAGGGTACATCAGATTATTATGCAGAATTTTTTGTGGTCTTGAAAGGATTATTTACATTTCATTCACTGTCTTGCTATGGGTAATGTGAATTTTCAAACTGACCTTCATGAGTTCACTTACATTTCTGAATATTCTTAGGAAACATTTGCTTTCTTAGGAATTGCATGTGATCAGAGAGCAGACTGCTTTCAAGTATGTTCAGTGTAATAAGACACCATATCCAGATAGGAAGGGGGAAGGGGGCAGTGTACACATTGTAATGTGAAGTAAACCTTGTTCTAGCTAGAAAATTTGTTAACCTAATTCTGTTTCTTTTTTGGGGGTACCGGGTATCGAACTCGGGACCTTCCGCTTGCGAGACAGGCAGCGACACCGTATTTGTTAACCTAATTCTATTTCTGACATACTCAGATCCAAATGTTAACTCATCAGGGAATGTGTTTTTGTGAAGTAAAGTACATTTTGAGAAATGTAAAATGTCTCAGTCTTAATGGCCTCTTTTGAAATACCATCTGATTGTATTCTCCCTCCCCATTCCAATGTCCATAGACTCTCTCCTTAGAGTTGAAAAAATTGTCACTTTTATCAAATTGAACTTTAAAAGAATACTAATAATACATATAGCAAATATTAGTTACTTGGTTATGTTTTATTTTGCATGGTAATCCCAGGTTTTTATCTGTGGGGGATATATTTCAGGACCTTCAGCGGATGCCTGAAACCACAGATAGCATTGAACCCTATTTAAGCTGTGTTTTTTTCCTATGTGTATAATGTTTAATTTATAAATTAGGCACAATAAGAGGTTAACAGTAGCTAATAACAGAACAATTATAACGATATGTTATTAACATTAACAAATGTTGTATGAATGTGGTCTCACTCCCACCCCATGCTATGGAGCCAGTATCAGATACAGCATAGAAACACTGAACAAAGGATAATTTGTGTTGTGGGTTGGGTGGAATGCTTGAGCATGAGATTTCATCATGGGACTCAAAGTAGCAATTTTAAACTTAGGAAATGTTTATTTCTGGAATTTTCCATTAATATTTTTGGACCATATTGACCATGGAAGTGAAACTGCAGATAAATGGGGACTATTTAGTATTTTCATTTTAAATGAAAGGCTAGATTTTTAAAAATATCAGTGTTAAGGCAATTGTCACCAAATATGTAAATTTTGGTGGTTCTGGTGACTCCAAAAATATGTTGTTAATCAAAATATGTTAGACTTTATACCTAGAAAATATTTGAATGTTTGGTATAAAAATTAAAGGGATACCTACATCCGTATGATTTAGCTTTGGTCTGTTTGATTTGTCTTTTCATTTCTACTAGCATTCTGCTGAAAAACGGAGCTTATCTTCAATAAATAAGAAGAAAGGAAAGCCACAAATAGAAAAGTAAGTTCAATTTAATATTTCCAGTATTAGAAATTTGTAAGGAAATACAGCATGTAGCATTTGATTATGAATATATTTAGTTTTTGTGTGGTAAATATAATTTCTGTTCTTTTTATGTTTTTAATTCTGAGCTTGAAAATATCATTGTATGCAGATGACAGAAGTAAAGCTATTATCAAATACTGCATTGAGTTTAGAGTGTCAGAATTTTCAGAACTATATCTCATGTAGATTTTTTTTCTTACTAAAATTCTTTTTAATTATAAAAAATCTTGAGAGGAATTTTAGTAATATTGTACTTAATGTGTTTTGCAGGGAGTCTTATACAAATGTTGGTAATATGTGCATTTGGTTTAGGGAGAAAATTAAGAAAACTGACAACAGACTGAATAGTAGAATAAATGGTATTAGACTCTCCACTCCTCAACATGCCCATGGTGGTACAATGAAAGGTAAGAAAGTTGTTTTTCTTTCAAATATGCATCATCTAGAGATATTCAACAGAATACTTATTGTATTAGTAGGTAGTGAGCTGTATTGCCAAATCCTCTATTATTTTCACCTTGCATTGATGTGTACAGCAGTTTCCAAATTAGACAATTCTGAAATTAATGGAGTTAGTTTAGGGACTATAAATGGGCCATCAAGGTAGACATTTCCTTTGTCTCAGTTATGCCAGACCACTCTGCTTTTCTCTGATGGTGGCAGTTGCCTAGGTTGTTTCCTTTTTAAGCGAATCTCTACACCAGAACAGAGGTCCCAAAGGTCATGGAGGGTCTTTGCTACAGCTTTGCAAGCTGCCTTCAGGGAAGTCTGCACATGTTCTTATTGAAGCCTTTCTTTTAGAAAATTGTTGACATTTTCATGTTTTAATAACTGTCTTTTATGGGGCTTTGAGGGAAATTCTGACCCTCAGAGTTTTGTGAGCCTGTTTTTGTTGTGATTTCTGTTTATCCACCACTGTTTTTAGGTCTGTATTTTGAAGTTCGAGGTTCATTTAATGTAAAAGTGCCCCTTCTGCTAGTTCATTAATTATTTTTCTGTGTTTTATTTTTGTTATTAATATGTAAAGATAGAAAGAGTGAAAGCTCACAGACTTCTGAAAGAATATTTTATTTTACCTGACACATTTACTGACTGATCCTAAAAACCAGAAATTTTTAATTTAAATTTTATATTGTTAGTGCATTCAGTTGTGATGCAGTATAAATAACCACAATGTATTTATTAAATGAGGAGTATTTTTTAACTAGATATCTGTACAGAGAAACTGAATAGTGATAAAAGAAAAATGGTTACATTTTCAGTCTAAAATCATCTAGCCAACTCTTTGAAACAGCTGTAAACTGGAGGTTAAATGACTTGGGGGGAGTATGTGGAACCTATCTTGTTTATATAAGGTTGCAACCCTAGGAGTATATTGTGATACTTTACAGTCTGAAGTTTTCTCAGGTGATCTCAACTAAAAGTGGGAGGCAAGAGCTAAATAAGGAAGGCAAGGTCTCAGTTGGTGGATGACTAGAAATCACTTCTGGCAGGCCTCCCTGTCTGTTTCCTTCTTGCTCATTTTCCATCCTGCTACCAGTTGTGTCTTCAAAGAACATACTTAACTAGATCATTCCTGTCAAGCGTACTTGACCCTCCGCAAGGTCATGCTGCCCCTCATCTCACATCATTTGGCAACTACAGCTCACCCAAGAAATTTGTGGCTGTTCTTGCTTTTTTAACCCTCCAATTTCCGAAAGAGAAGCATGTGCACTTCAATCAGAGAAAGCCATTGGTTTGGATCTTGTGTCCCCACTTTCTTAAATGTGTGTCTTCTCTGAAGCTGTGGTTTTCTCATTTATAAACTGGAAATAGTACCTACCTACCTCACCAGTATATAAGATTAAATGTAATAACATATGAAAGCATTTTAGTTTGAATGAGCATAGTATCTAGGTGTTCAGTAATTGAGTTTGTTTTCTCTGTTAATAAGTTAGAAAAAATATACATTTTGTAGGCTATTAAGAACTTTGTAACAACATACCAAACTCCAATTTCTTCTCTGTTATTCTTAACACCCAGGAAATGATAGGAGGACAGGTCATAGCCCCCATTACTATGGCCACGTATTCAGCCACTCTCATTCCCCAATCTTATGTTACCCCTTCGAGTCAACCTACCTAAGCTTGTCCCACTAATCCCCCTATCCTACCCAGAAAAGACCTGGCTTAATAAACTGGACTTATACTCTCCTTCGGAGTTACTCTAGTAGGTCCTGCCTGGAGCCCCCAAATTCAGGCTGGATATGTTTTTTACTGGGTCATCACCATTTACCTAATAATAATCTTAGGACTTTTGGATATGTCAAATCTTTTTCCATTTTGTCCTCTATATATGTCACTTGATTCATGTATATGTTCACTTATGGAGTACAACTATGAATAAAATATGTTTTGGACAGCTTGTCTCATTGATGTCAAATATAGCTCAGCTGTATTCCAACTCCAGCTTAAAAAACAATTGTTTGAAATGCTGGAGGGGCTGTGGGGATAAAGGAACCCTTCTCCACTGTTGGTGGGAGTGTAGACTGGTGCAACCCCTGTGGAAATCAGTGTGGAGATTCCTCAAAGAACTAAAACAAGGGGTTGCATTTGACCCAGCTATTCCCCTTCTTGGTATCTTCCCAAAAGAATTAAAAACATCATGCCACATCAATATATGCACACCCATTTTATAGTGGAACAATTTGTAATAGCTAAATCTTGGAAATAGCCCCAGTGTCCATCAGCTGATCAGTGGAGAAAGAAGATGTGGTTTTTTTAATACAATGGAGTACTTCTCTGCCATAGAAAAGGATGAGCTTGAGACATTTGTAGCTAAATGGATGGACCTTGAGACCATACTTTGAAGTGAAATAAATCGAAAACACATGTTTAAATACTGCATTGTTTCTCTGGTATGAGAAACCAAAAGTGGAAATAAGGACTAAAATGTATAATAGTTTTTGGGAAATGGGTAGAAAATGTTCGAATGGGAAGGGGAACATGGGAGCGAGGGGGAGAGGAAAGAAGGAACAAGAAAAAAGAGAAAATCAAAGGAAATATGGAAACAAAGCTTTTGTGCATAGTGGGGGGATGGGGGAAAAAAGCAGCAAAATATATCACTTAACATACAAATTCCCCATGATGAATATTGTTGTGTATGTCTAAAATGTACCAATAAATATTTTGCTCATAAACCCCTGATAATTACCCTTTGAAATATTAAGGTAGCGAGGAGGAATTACCTTTAAGTATTCAGTTAACTTGAGATATGTTTAATCAGCTCCTGTTAGAAAATGTAGATTTTATGTGAGAACTAAAAGTATTAGGCCCTTCTGATTAGATTATTCAGATCTTTCAGTAATGCATACTAACTTAAGATACATATTATTTACTTTAAACTTAGTTTTTTATTATTAAAATTTAACTTCTATTTTGAATGGAAATACATTCATGTAGATCAAAATTCTAAAAGTGCAAAAAATAGAACAAAATAAGGGTCCCTCACTGCCTTCCTTCCAATTGTCTATTTCCAGGAAGCAATCAGTCCTACTAGTCACCTATATTTGCACTTTATTTTCTTTTAAAACTTTGTCTTCTAAAGTGGTTTATGTATTACTGCACACAGATTACTGAGAACTCTTACTCTTCAGTTATCACCCCACTGTTTTCTCTACCCTACACTTCTGTTGCTGAAAAGTCTGGGGGAAAGTGAGATAGTTGGTTTCAATTTCTTTTATAAGATTTAGAATAATCTAAAGATCTCTGCTGCCTTTAATAATTCAGATGATAAATGTGGTTTTATCACCTGTGATTTATTTAAAAGGTTCTTAACTTTGTAATGAACTTTTGTGTTTATAATTACTAATAACCAGAATTTTTGTTAGAATAATAGCTTATATTGTAAGGGGTTTGTGTGTGCATGCGTGCGTGCATTCCTATATGTACCCTCTTAATCACATGCAAGACCATGTATCATTTGGTACATGATAAACTAAAATGATGTCTCTATTTAAAAGGACCTTATGTGGCATATTCATTCATTGGCATAATTCTTTCATATTCACTTCCATACTTTCTGAATCTCTAGAGCATGACTTAATTTTTGATCATAAAAAATCCAAAGGTTCTGCACAATTCTAAAGCACTTTCTGAATCATCAAAAGCAGAAAGTTACTTTTAGTATATATTTAGACACTTACTTCATTCTTTGAAAACTGTCATTTCATATATAGCACTTTGGTTATTAGAGTATTCACTTGTTACTATGAGATAAAGAAAATTGTTTTATAAATTAAGCCATTTGGAGAAAAAATTGTTTGGACTGTTTTGTTATATACTGGATGGAATATGTATATACAGGATTTCCATATGTCCTGTGGTGTTTATGGGTTTCATTTTCATGAGTTCAATTTAATGCTAAGATCTTCAGTCATTGTCTTAGTTACTTTCGTTGCTGGGACAAAATACCTGACACCCACAAGTTAAAGGAGGAAAGGTTTATTTTAGCTCAGTTTGTAGAGGTTTCAATCCATAGTAAGCTGGTCAGTTCTCCAGCTGGAGAAACAGTCCATGATGTGGCAGGCATGAGGCAGCAGCCTTCCTTCTGCTTTCCCTATTATTCCATCCAGGTTATAAGCCTATTGAATGGTGCCACCCGCACCCAGAGCTATACTAATCCAATCAGTGGGCTGATTGAATACCACACACCCACAACCCAGTTGTTCCCAAAAGGTACACCTATGAATTTAGGAGGCTTTGGGGGAACATCTAGATATAAGCCATAACAGCCACTGTGGCACATTAGATTGTCTTCAAACCGTCTTTGGTGTTGACTTGCATCCCCTTCTTTAGTTGTGTTACAAGTGATGATTTAGAGCCTGTAGATGTATATCAGTACACTCCAGATTGTTTTCTGCAGAATTATTGCCTGCCCATGTGACTCCTCTGCCATTTTTCTGACAGCTCCATGAATTTTAGTGCAGTTTTCTCTTGGCAGTTTGGCATTTAACTTACTACTCAAAAGAAATTAGCTACATCTGCATTCTTAATGTCCTTATTTTTCTTTAGTATTCATCCAGTGTATGAGTGGCTAAACTAAAATAGGGAAGATCATCTTTAACAGTAATAATACTGTTAAGAACTTATCCCCTTCAATAGACATGGATTAGTCAACTAAATTGTTTGTTACACAAACCATGTCTTTTCTTTGCCCAGGTGTTCATTACTTTTCAGTGATGCTGCCAGGTTGCCACAGAAATGATTCCCTCATCTGCTGTTTTTAAGAAACCTTAGGATTGCTTACATGAGGGTGCTTGCTGAAAGGCAGGGGCTATACTAGCTACTTAGTTTACAGAAATGAATAGAACAGCTCTCTTAAGTCTGGACTAGTGTATGAATATCCAACGCCAGACATGCCAATAAAACACATACAGCTAATTGATTGTGGCAAGTATTGTACCTGTTCCCATCTTAGCTTGGTATAGGCTTGACCTTTGGCAAGAACTTAAGGGGCTACTCAGTCTTTTTGATGGGAAGCATTTTATTCTTTTGAATAATCTGGCCTGGTAATTTTAACTGAATAGCCATTTTGCTAGAACATTATCTTCTTGAAAGGATCTTTCAGCAAGCTCTAAGGAGTTAGAATATGTAGACTTAGAATGGTTTAAAGTAGTGGTACTGGTTAGTCTACAAAGAACCTTAATTCTGATGTTCTAAGATTGACTCCTTTTATGCCTTTGTTTAAAGAATATATCAGTTATTTTTTATTAAAATTGCTCATGAATTTTCACCTAGATCAAAGATAAGTTTGAGTATTTGTAGAAAACCTGAAAAAATATGTGTAGCTATCACTAATTTCTGACAATTCAACTTGGAAAGTAATTTATACTTAACACAACTTTTTAAAATAGAGTTGTTATTTTTAGATATGAATTTGGACATTGGATCTGGACATGACACGTGTGGAGAAACATCTTCAGAGAGTTACAGTTCTCCGTCTAGTCCACGACATGATGGAAGAGAGAGTTTTGAAAGTGAAGAAGAAAAAGACAGAGGTTTGCTTTTAGGAGGGGATTTAGGAAGAGGTGGGGGTGGAAGAAAATGATTGTTATCTTTTAAAATCAAAGGAAAAAAAATTTTATGTTCCTATCCCCATTATTGAGTTTAAATTTGTTGTAGAGAATAACTTATAGACCACTGTGTTAGTAGTTCCTAGCAATAATTGATTTTATAATTTATTTCACTGCATGTGAAATTAAATAGGAAGAAGACAGAATCACGGTATATAAATATTAAAATAGTGAGTGTTGCTAGATGCATATAGATTTATACTTTTCATGTTTTCCTGATTGACCCTTTTGTCATCAAGATATTCTTCCTTGTCTCTAGTAACAATTTTTGTTTTAAAGTCTTCTTTGTCTGATAGTAATATGGCCACTGCAGCTCTTTTTTGGGGGGTGCTACTTGAGTGGCATTTTAATTTTTTATCCTTTTTACTTTAAACCTGTTTGTGTCTTTGAATGTGTCTCTTGTAGATAACATATTGTATCATGGTTTTTTTCTCATTTTGCCAATGTCTGCCACTTGAAATGAGTATATAGTTCATTTACACTTAATGTAATTACTGATTAGAGGAGATTTGCATCTTCCATTTTGTTATTTGTTTTCTGAATGTGTTACATCTTCAAGTCCTTCTTGCACAGAAACTCAGAGTCAACCAGCAGTGAGAATTTAGGGCATCCTTAGGTCTTTCCTGAGAATGCACACAAGCTTAGGGTGGAGCATAGCTTTGTAGAGTCTCACTAATACATGAAAGCTTTTCAAAGCCCCTTAATTATGACAGGTGTCCTATGGATAAAAGATCATTAACACAGAGTGAGCAGGAGCTGCCAGACAAGGCACACAATGAGTATTTTGGTGAAGAGACACTGAGGATAACTAAACCTGTACTTTGTCTAGTGGTTGCTAAGCTGCTAGTTTTCATAGCTTCCATAGTTGGGGGACTGTTAGTCTACAGGGCTGTTTCAGAGCTGGAGAAAATGCGATAGGGTTAGGGTAGGGCTAGTTGAAAGGCATAAGGTTCTCCATTCTCACGAGGTTTAGCTGTTTTTCTTGATTAAACACTCCTCATATGACTGCAACACATTAGTTAATTCCACGGTTCTGAAAGCATTGATTTTTGATAGATGTTGCCATGGTTTTTGTTGCTGTTGTGGAAGTAAATCATTGGAGGTCCCTTACTCCACCATTCTGGTCTGAAAGTAAGATCTTGCAGAGACATACTGAATGACATTTTCTTTACACATGCTGACAATATCTGATTGCTAACATCTTGGTCATAAGGTGTACTCATGCTGGGGGCTGATATGCAGTGATTTTTCTTTGTGGAAGTCCTTAGACCATACCATTTCTTACTGGGCAGCTTGCAGTTAGTTTCCTGGGGCCTCAACTTCTGTGTTCCCTTCCGACTGTGTCTTACAGACCTGTGCTGCAGTATGTACAACAGTGTTGCTGGTTTGGAAACAGTAGAAGTTGCTCTTTCCTTTGTGGTTATTTGTATTCACACCAGATACAGTCTGCAGTAACTCTGCAACCAGTTCTACCCACCTGAAGCCACACTGTACTTGCTCTGCAGATTCCTCATGAGAGACAAAAATGAAAATAACAAGTTATAAGGCTTAAATAAGAGAAAGTTTTTAATGCCTGCCCCAGAATAGACAAGTTTCAGTATGTTTTGTAGAGCACTCATGCCTGATTCTACAGGATTAATCCCGTGACTCTACCTCACCCTTCAAATTTGACCTGGTTTTCAGACATTTAGGCATTCCTTTGCTGTCATTAGATAGCATAAATTGGTAGGCCTCTGTGGAAGATCTTGCCTTTTATCGTATAGGCCAGTGGTGGAGAGCCTATGACACATATGCTGCAGTGGGCTATTTGTATCATTGAAAGCTCTAAAAGTTTCGCCATCGCTGATACAGGTTAGTTACTGACTAATAAGAATGAACCTTCATAGCAGGACAAACCCAAAGCTCATACAAGGGACGAAATTATAAAGATCAGAGCAGAAATCAATTCAATGGAGATGAAGAGAACGATACAAAAAATTAATGAAGCCAAGAGTTGTTTCTTCGAAAAAGTAAACAAAATTGACAAACCGTTAGCTAACCTTATCAGAAAAAGAAAAGAAAAGGCCCAAATCCATGCAATTAGGAATGAAAAGGGTGATATTGTAATGGACCCAGCAGAAATCCAGAGGATCATCAATACCTACTTCGAGAACCTATACGGCAATAAGATGGAAAACACAGAAGAAATGGACAGATTCCTAGATACGTATGAATTACCAAAGTTGAACGAAGAAGACCTAAAAATTCTAAACCCAATATCAATCAATGAAATTGAAAATGTAATTAAAAACTTATCAACTAAGAAAAGCCCAGGTCCTGCCTGATGGCTTCATTGCCAAATTCTACAAGACATTTAGAGAGGAACTACTGCCACTGTTTAAACTACTGTTTAAACTCTTCGATGAAATTGAAAGGGAAGCAATACTCTCAAATTCATTCCTGGAAGCAAGCATCACCTTGATCCCCAAAGCAGAGAAAGACTCAACCGAAAAAGAGAAGTATAGGCCAATCTCACTAATGAACATGGATGCAAAAATCCTTAATAAGATACTGGCATATAGAATGCAGAAGATCATCAAGAAGATCATACGCCCTGACCAAGTGGATTTCATCCCAGTGTTGCAGGGAAGGTTCAACATATGCAAATTAATCAGTGTAATACACTATATCAGTAGAGCCAAGGATAAAAACCATGTGATTATCTCAATAGATGCAGAAAAAGTACTTGACAAAATCAACACGCACTTATAATAATCCTACAAAAAAATTGGAATAGATGGTCTCTACCTCAATCTAATAAAAGTCATCTATGAAAACCAAGAGCCAATATCATACTAAATGGTGAAAAACTGAAATCCTTCACACTACAATCAGGAACAAGACAAGGATGTCCACTATCACCACTCCTGTTCTGTATAGTCTTCCAAACATTAGCCATGGCAATTAGACAAGAGAAGGAAATAAAAGGAATAAAGATAGGAAATGAAGAAGTCCAATTGTCAGTATTTGCAGATGACATGATACTCTATATAGAAGACCCCAAGAACCCCACTAAAAGTATTCTAGACTTAATAACCAATTTCAGTAGAGTGGCTGGATACAAGGTCAGCACACAAAAATGAATAGCTTTCCTCTACATGAACAACAGACTCACTGAGACAGAAATAGGGCAAACAATTCCTTTCACAATAGTATCCAAAAAACTGAAATACCTAGGAATCAACCTAACGAAAGAAATCAAAGACCTCTTCTCTGAAAACTGTAGCACTCTGAAAAGAAAGATTGAAGCTGATATCAGAAAATGGACAGACATCCCCTGCTCCTGGGTAGGAATGATCAACATAGTGAAAATGGCCATACTTCCAAAACTACTATATAGATTCAATGCAATCCCAATTAAAATTCCAGCAGCATATTTCATGGACCTTGAGAAAATAATTCAAAACTTTATTTGGAACAAGGAAGAGACCCAGAATAGCAAAAGCAATTCTAGGTAACAGAGACATGGCAGGGGGTATCACAACCCCCAACTTGAAACTATACTACAAAGCTACTGTGATAAAAACAGCATGGTACCGGCAAAGAAACAGACCTGAGGACCAGTGGAACAGATTAGAAGATGCAAAAAAACAACTCCAGACACACTCAGCCACCTCATCTTGGACAAAGGAGCCAAACACCCTCACTGGCGGAAAGATAGCCTCTTTAAAAAATGGTGCTGGAAAAATTGGGTTTCAACTTGCCAAAGACTAAAACTAGACCCGTATCTCTCACCATGCACTAAACTAAAATCTAAGTGGATTAAAGATGTAAATATTGAAACAGAAACACTAAACCGGCTAGAAGAGAGTTTAGGAAGAACTCTTGAAGACATTGGTGTAGGAAAAGATTTTATGAAGAAAACCTCAGTTGCCCATGAACTAACAAACAGTCAACAAGAAGTGGGATCTCTTCTTATTAAAAAGCTTCTGCACAGCAAGAGAAACCACTAACAGTGTGAAAAGTAGGAAAAAATTTTCACCAGCTGTCCCTCAAAGGTCTACTATCTAGAATCTGTAAAGAACTTAAAAAAATCAGACCTCCCAAATTTAAAGACCCAATCCAAAAATGGGCATCTGAAATGAACAGACATTTCTCAGAAAAAGAAGCAGAAATAGCAAATAAACATATGAAAAAATGTTCAACATCACAGGCCATTCGAGAGATGCAAATGATAACATCACTGAGATTCCACCTTACTCCAGAAAGAATGGCTGCTATCATGAAATCAACCAATAACAAATGCTGGCAGGGCTGTGGGGAAAGAGGAACCCTGCTCCACTGCTGGTGGGAGTGTAGACTGGTGCAAGCACTGTGGAAATCAGTACAGAGATATCTCAAAGAACTAGGACTGGAAGTCCCATTTGACCCCACTATTCCACTGCTGGGCATCTTCCCCAAAGAATTAAAAGAATCATACCACAGTGATGTATGTGTACCCATGTTCATAGCAGCACAGTTTGTAATAGCTAAAAGTTGGAAGCAGCCCGATTGCCCATCAACTGGAGACTGGATAAAGAAAATGTGGTTTTTTAATAAAATGAAGTACTACTCAGCCATAAAAAACAAGAAATTAGAGATGTTTATAGCTTAATGGATGCACCTTGAGGCGATACACTTAAGTGAAATAAATAGGACACACATGTGTAAATACTGAATAGTTCTCTAGTTTGAGAAACTGAAAGTGTAAATAAGGACTAAGAGGTATAAATGATAATGTGAAATAGGAAGAAAAGGGGAAGGGGAAGTGGGAGGGGGAGGGGAAAGGGAATGGAATTAATATGAAAAAATGAAAAAATGGAAACAATGTTTGTAAATAGGGAGGGATGGAGGGGGAGGGGTTGAAGGGAGGGCAGGGGAAGGGAGAAAAATAAGAACCAAGAGAGATTATGTAAAGGTGCAAATTTCCAATGATGAATGTCATTATATTGTATACCTAAAATGTACCAATAAAATAATATTTTTAAAAAATTAAGAATCAACCTTCCTTAAATGAAAGGCTCTCTCAAACCGGGAAAAATATACTTTGTGATTGATAGCTTTGATCATTTTTAGAATTTTGAATGCATATAAACATTGCTTTGAAAAATATGTGACTTTATTGTTAATTGTAATGGTGTTTTATTTGAGACTTGTGGTTTCCAAAGTCAGTTAAAAAGAAAAAACATAAGACCTGTCTTTCTAAATAACTCGATGAATCCCTATACTGTGTAGAAAACTGTTGGGGACCACCTGAAATCATAGGGCTATTTGCTGTGACTTAAGATTTAAAGCTTAATTGAGACAAATTAAACTGCCATCCAAAAAATGTTCCAGGTGATTTTAGACTTTTATGTTTGTCCTTTAACTTTGCACTGATAGGGTGGTAGAGATATGTTACAAATAGGTTAGTGATTTGAGAATACTCTGTTTTGTAATGTTCAGTAAGAAATACCGCAATCATTAATCTGTTAGGGAAAGTTTATGCTAGAACCATTCACTCATTAAATCTTTTCTAACGAATATAAATTAAAATAGTTCAGTTAATAGCAGTGTTGACATCCTGTATCAGTAAGTACATTCCATTTGACTTGTTCAGGAAAACTAGTCTTAATTTGTTTTTAGTATTTTGTTTCAGAATTTTTAAATAGGCACCACATTTAATTGAATGGTCTGTGTACACATCAATGCATTATCTGGGTTTATGATACTTAAAATTGTGAGTTAAATATTATCTTTCCTCCCATTATACAAAAAAATACAGAAATTGAGATGTCTAGACTGAAGTCATTTCCACATGTAAACGTAAGAGTGTTGCAGTAGTAAAAATAAATACAGTATTATACCTGCCGTTTTGCTGCTTTGATTTTGGAGAAATGGCAGTGCCTTCATATTTGTCCTGCTTTCTATGTTCTAGAATATTCATTTTATGACTAATAGTAGGTTTAAATTTTTTTCCCATTGAAATTTGTAGTAGCAAGTTATCCCATCTTTAAAAACACTTCCACTCCTGGGGCCAGGGATTTAGCTCAGTGGCACCCCGCTTGCTTGCAAGCGCAAGGTCCTGAGTTTGATCCCCAGTACCAAAAAACAAAAACACTTGCATTCCTTAACTTTCAATATCTGAGTTAAATATTGTCTTGATTGAGCACTTTTTAAATAAATATCATTTATCTGAGATCATTTTACATAAATATCATTTATCTGAGATAGATGGAAGGGTTTTAGAGTACCGAATATGAATCAAGAGGATTACCTAAAATTAAGATTTTAAATATCTAATGTCTCCATTTTATACTGAGCCTCATTCAGTCTCCAAATAATCTTTTACTAATTTGCTTATATCCCCATATTTTTAAGATACAGCATGAATATAATCATGATCCATAGAACACTCACATTTTTTTAAAAGGACACCTTAGACAGGAAATGTGATAGAGGGACATATTCCAAACTTTTGAGGTAATGTTAGATATACTTAGATTTTATTTGTAGCAAGAAAGATGGGAAATTTTCAAGAAAGATGGGAGCTATGCTTGGGTTAATACCTGTCTGTATATTTTTTTTTCTTTCTTAGACACCGACAGTAATTCTGAGGATTCTGGGAACCCATCAACAACCAGATTTACAGGTTACAGTTCTGTCAACCAAACTGTCAAGCCACCTGTTCAAATTACTTCACTAGGAAATGAGAACGGAAACCTTTTAGAAGATACCTTGAACTCGCCCAAGTATCCACATATTCCTTTTATGCCAACTTTACACTGTGTCATGCACAATGGTGCCCAGAAGTCTGAAATAGTTGTTCCGCCACCCAAATCTGCAGATGGCAAAACAGTAGGGATGCTTGTTCCTAGTCCTGTTGCTATTTCTGCAATAAGGGAGTCCACAAATTCAACCCCTGTTGGAATTCTAGGGCCAACAGCTTCAAATGGAGAATCAGAAAAACACCTTGAACTACTGGCTTCCCCTTTACCTATTCCATCACCCTTCCTTCCGCACAGTAGTACTCCTGCCCTGCACCTAACATTTCAGAGGTTAAAATTGCCACCGGCACAGGGATCTTCTGAGAGTTGCACAGTTAATATCCCACAACAACCACCCGGAAGTCTGAGCATTGGATCACCAAACACTGCCTTTATTCCTGTCCATAACCCAGGTAGTTTTCCAGGATCTCCTGTGGCTACCACAGATCCCATCACAAAATCTGCATCCCAAGTGGTAGGACTAAATCAAATGGTGCCTCAAATTGAGGGAAACACAGGGACAGTCCCTCAGCCTACCAATGTGAAGGTTGTTCTTCCAGCAGCTGGCCTGTCAGCTGCACAGCCACCAGCTACCTACACCTTACCAGGCTCTCCTCTTGCCGCCAGTGTGTTACCCACCCAGAATTCCAGTGTGCTCAACACAGCAGCCACTTCTGCACAGCCAGCAAGTGCAGGCATTAGTCAGGCCCAGTCCACTGTTCCTCCTGCGGTTCCTACCCATACCCCAGGTCCTGCCCCTAGCCCAAGCCCTGCTTTGACACACAGTACTGCGCAGAGTGACAGCACATCTTATATCAGTGCTGTGGGGAATACGAACGCTAATGGGACAATATTGCCACCACAGCAGATGGGCTCAGGTCCTTGTGGTTCTTGCGGACGAAGGTGTAGCTGTGGGAGCAATGGAAACCTTCAGCTAAACAGTTACTATTATCCCAGTCCAATGCCCGGACCAATGTACCGAGTCCCGTCGTTCTTCACTCTGCCATCCATTTGCAATGGCAGCTACCTCAACCAAGCACATCAGAGCAATGGAAACCAACTTCCTTTTTTTCTGCCTCAGACTCCATATGCAAATGGACTGGTGCATGATCCAGTCATGGGGAGCCAGGCCAACTATGGCATGCAGCAGATGGCAGGATTTGGGAGATTCTATCCTGTATATCCAGCACCTAATGTAGTTGCCAACACCAGTGGTTCGGGGCCCAAGAAGAATGGGAATGTCTCATGTTACAATTGTGGTGTAAGCGGACACTATGCACAGGACTGTAAGCAGTCATCCATGGAGGCCAATCAACAAGGTAATCACAATAACTCCCAGAGGACTTGTTTTTGAGTTCACCTGTTTATCTTTTCTTTCTTACTTGTGTGATTCTGTTGTAGCATAAAGATGTTTGTGTGTTCATTTACAGATGTTGTGTTTTCAGTTACAAACCATAAAGTGCAAACGGAAAAGCCTAGTGTAAACCCAAGTCATACAGAGCACAAGGAAGGTCAGAGGAATATAGTTTCCAAATAAGAAACTCTAAAGGGCACTTTCAAAGAACATAATGGGAATTCGACTTGTATGATGTTTAACTGTCTTGCTTACAGCACTTTTATTAAAGCTACAATTCTGTTTTATAAAGCGACATTTTTAAATATTAAAAAGCTAGGAAGTAAGTTAGTCATCTGACATACACAGTTTTTAGTAACTGTTTAGTGTCTGTGCATAACTACTGACCTCACACATATGCCCATGTTGTCCTTTCCCAACAAATGTGTAAGGAAAAAAATTCCAAGATTCTATTGCATTTTTATAAGAACAAAATAGTTAAACAGCAGGCTGGAGTAAGGGAATATGAACCAAATTTAATATTACTAACACCAGAAAGAAGAGAATACACTTACATAAATATAAGTAAGATATCAAATTCAGTGTAAACCTCAAACTGTTCTTTTAAATTTGTAGTTGGCCTTTGTCATTTTGCCAAATCTTACACAGAAAAATAAGTCTTAAATTGGGAGTATACTGACCTGGCATTCTTAAAGCAAGGTCAAGTTTGATAGCTTTAGGTTAAACTTAAAGCACAAACATCACATTACTTTTTATTTTGAAAGTAATTTATTTGCCTTTTTAGAATGGTGGTAGTGCTGAGGAAAGTGCCTCCAGAAGAGCATGCCCATTTGATATCTTGTAGTGGTTTGTGATGCGTGTCATTGTAAGCAGTGACTTAGCAGTTCTGTCTTTCCCATTTTAGGCACTTACAGACTGAGATACGCACCTCCCCTCCCCCCTTCTAATGATACGTTGGATTCTGCAGACTGAAACGAGTAAAGCTTGCCTACTTAATACACTCAAGTGTGGGGAGTCATGGGGTATGGAGGGGAGGAAAGGAAAGGTATTTTGTTTGTTTCTTTGTCTATACATTTCCTAGATTTCTATGCAGTTGGGAGTTTTTATTTCTCTTGTACCAATGTCCAAACTAAGAAAGAATGCGATGCTTCTTGAGCCTCTGGTCTCCTGGTTCAACAACAGGCTTATATATGTATGATACATGTAACTTAAATTTCCAGACAAACTTATCAAAAGGAAAATGTTGATGTGTGCTTTTTAAAAACACTGAATACTTGCTGTGTGCAATGTTTACTGAATCTTTAAAACTGTGTATTTGACCTTTTTTTAACAACACTGGTGACAGTCATATGGTTTTGAAAAAGAGAAACTTTGCTTCTTCCCCAGCTTTTTCACTTTGACCCTGTAATAGACTTTTCTCTCCAGCCACTTGCAACCCTATCTGTGGCCTGCTGTGAGATTGCCCAGCAGTGTAATTGTCTGCACTTCTGTAAATTGCTCTGCACATAAACTAAGGGCAGAGTGTTTCATCTTAATCTTATGGGAGAAGTCAAATCCCCAAGATAGTTTGTATATATGTAATAAACAGCATCACATAAGTACATATATGCAGTGCTCCTTGTCCAAATAAAGATGAAAATAAGTGGGAGAGAGAGGAAGAAGTCAAACCATATGAAGCTGAAAAAAGTGATGTATGAAATGGACAAAAAGCTTTTTCTTAAAAAAAAAAAACACAAAAAAACAACAATTTTTTCCTTCCGTCATACTTCTCTAGCCTGTTGCTTCAGAGAGACACAAAGTGAACACACTGGTGTGAATGTCATTCTCTGTGTGCTTGTGTTTGTGATGAGAGTCAACAGCCCGTTCTATTCGTTGTCTACCACCTTGTCCTGCTCAAAGACACTACTTGAGTAAAGATTTCTTTTGCTACCAACTGTTACAGTGTTATGTTGTGTTTAAAATGTGTGTGGTTATTGAACAGAAGCTGTGGGTTTCTACAAAAAGTCAGGTATTTGTTTCCTAACCTGTCATTCGTAGCCATGTCACTTTTATAACTGTTTACCACTATGCTTGATTATAATGTGAAAGATTGAATTCTGAGTGTGTTAAGATGGTATTAATCATGTCAGTATCATGTCACTAAGTTCAATGCTGCTGTTTAAAAAAAAAAGTTTTTAAAAGCCAATCTATGTACTAAATTGCTTCCGGGTAATTTTTGATTTCCTAAAGTGCACTGAGGTTATCTGGAAGATTGGGTGTATTTTTGGTGATTGCTGCATTGTACAGCAATGAACAGTTACCACTGTATAGTCAATAAGTTTAAGGGGCTTGGGGGACTATTTTCCCATTCCTCAATACAGCGCAGAAATGATAGGTTTTTGTTGTGTGTAATAATGTTGGTGTGCAGCAGAGAAACTTTGGTCTTGGTTGAGAAGCCTAACAGATTACAAGACAGAAAAAAACTTGAAAAAAAAAAAGAAGCTAATTTAATGCTTCATAAGTAGCATTTATATTTATAGCACCAATGTACATTTTGAAACTTTCAGGGTGGGAGTTAATGGGGAAGGGGCAGAGGAAGTTTAAGGGGTAGATAAAAGCTTTAATTTAGAAAAAAAGTTTGAGGAAAGGAAATTATTTTGATTAAATATATTTTATTTGATTGGGTATTTTTGGACCACATTAAATCAGTTGTTAAGCTGCAGTTGAGTTGTTCAGGTGAGAATGTTGATAAGCCACGTATGAGCGCATTGTGAATCACTTGCCAGTTGTACTTTATGAAGCTTATTTTATGATTTAAAATACTGTACTGTACATAGGAGGTATGTTGCCTTCTCCTTATTTGTATGTTTACCATATACTTTGATATTTGAAATGTTATGTACTGGAAAGGCCACTTATATTTCTAGAACAGATTGGATTTTATGCAATCTTTTTTTCTTGAATTAACAGCAATAAAAAAAATGAAAAAACAGAATTGTGCCTTATTGCAAATTTTGTAAAAATGGAAGATTAGGATATCATCAAGTATTAACCCATTTCCCTGTAATGTGGGCAGTGAATCCCAAAGTCAGTTACCATCTGGGTAGTCTTCAGTTTTTCCTCTAAATTGCCTTACTGTATAGGTACTATGTGACCACTAAGAAGGAAAGTTTGTTTCTGTCCGTTGAGCATACACAGTGTCCCGAAACTACAGTGGAAACAGCACAAAGTCCTTGTTGACTTGGAGCTTAGGTTTCTGGTGTAGGCCCACGCTTGTTGAACGTGTTAAGGATCTAACTTACTTTCTCAATTTTTTTTTAGCCAGACGGCTATCTTGGTTCAGTACTGAAAATCTTTTAGGTCATTTGGTCTCTCTTCTACTCTAGTGTCAAATCAGAAGTCTTTTGAACCACTAGTAATTTTCAAGACACTGGCAGGAAGCTGCTTTTGCTCTGCCCAAACCCTATGGCAGTGCCCCTGCCAAAACATTTAGCACAAGGATGGATCCTCCAAGAGGCTAGGCCCAAGGGCCCTGAATTACTGTCTGGAGCCATGTGACAGATGTTCTCACTAAATCCGCCTTGAAGGGATTATAGATGCTTTCCCTTTTAGCCAATAAGTATGCACCTGTATATAACATGTGAGTCTTCAACCCACTTTCAAATCAAAATAACCGAAATGTCTCCAGTGTCCTCACCTGTCGCATTTCCCTCCCCTCCTCACTACACCGAAGTAATTGTTCTATATCATATTTCTTTTTTGTTGTTGTTTTCTCACATCTTGTAACCACCTCCCCAATACACAGTTTATTTTTGCTTTTTTGAGCATTATAAAAAGGATATCCTTCTGAACCTAGTCTTCCAGGACTGACTCTGTTTATCTGGTTTTATGGTCCTGATGTTATATTCCTCAGGTTATTCTTTTTTACTTATATTCTCACAGTGTGGGAAGGTTGCAGATAATTTTCCAGTCAGTCAACTTATATTTGGAGGGTTTTCATTTTTTGCTAATATGGGTGTGGCTGCTAGGAACATTTTTGTACCAGTTTCCTGGTTCATGTGTGCAAAAGTTTGCTAGGGTATGGTAGGAGTGTAATCACTGGGCTATAGGACGTGCAGATACTACTCAGTTTTACAAGACTTGCTGTATTTTCTAAGTGATTTACACTCCCACAAGCAGTGTACTAGAGAATCCTGAATCTATATGTCATGACACCCTCCCAAGATGATGATGTAGAACTCTCCAGAAGCTGAGGCCAAGGGATGTGCAGTCTGAAGATGTAAAGGCCTTGAGGAGGTGAATCTTGGAAGCCAGGCACACGGTGTGGGTGGGGTTGTATAATATACAGAAAATGTATATAACAGGGACAAAAGTGGTGGTAGTGTATGGTTGGAAAGGTGGGAAAAGAGACCAAGAACATTAATAGTAAAGGGAACATTTAAAGAGGAGATTCATGGGTACAGTAGATAAAATAGGGTCAGAATGGGAATTTGGTGAGGATTGAATGAAAAATAGGAAGTTACCAAGTTTTAAGAAGACAAAAATAACATACTAACTGGTTTTGAGGAAATCATTGAGTGGTTGAGGAAAGAAAGCAGGGAGGAGGTCCAGAGACTCATTTTAGGGCCGGGCAATGTACCAGTTGTAGGTAGGTATGGGCTGTGCATACATGGTCAAGTCATGCTATCCAATTACTTCATACCAAAGTAAAATAACTATGACAAGGCAAATCCACATTAAATTTTTTTTTTCGCTTAAGTACTAAAAACCAAACTTTTCTGAGAAGATTCCAAAGAGATTAAAATGCAGTGTAAAATATCTTTTTCTTTTTTTAACAGGAAGCATCTAGTACTTAAGAGCATCATCCATTTGAGCTTGGAAGACACCTTTTCTCAATTCTACACATTGATGACAAAAGCATTGTAAGGTTGAGGCAGTGGAACCTCATAGAGGCAAGCTGTGACAGTGGTTCAACCCCATAACCCTTCCGTAATTTAATCCCGAAAGAATACAGCAAATGCCAACTCTTCACCTCCAAAAAAGACTCAGTTACTTTCAAAAAAATTTCTGAGGTGTGGGGGATGAAGTGAGGAAATAGGGTGCTCTGACTTGAAATGTCACTTGTATCCCTTCATCTTCCCTCTCTTCAGGGGCTAAGTCCAATTGTGATGAGAAGGATGGGGTCTGAGAGCTGAGTGGCAATTGTGACCTGGGGATGGAGGGTGTGTTTCAGCTGTAGTGCTCTTGGCCCTTCAACCTGACCTTGAGCAGAGAGTGGGCAGGCATGCTGGGCAACCCTGTACCTTCCATTAACATACTGGCTTGTACAGTTTGGATTCCTAAAGTCAATCTAATGTCATTATTTTATGTTATCACAGTGTATAAATGCCGCTATTGTGACCACACACCCCAAATTAACTTTTCTTTGCCATATCTCAGAAATTTATATAATTCCTAAATGCTGTCTTCCTTTGAAAAACATGAGCCCTCCCTATTAGACCATAGGTACACATTGCCTGAATTTTCTGTGTGTATGCAAGCATTTATCAGCCTTGGAAATGCAGAGTGTTAGGCTTCTTACCTGTTCTATAAAGTGCTGCATGTCACGTGTGGAGACCAAAGAGCCTTCGCTTCTGCCATCATACCTCCATCTCTAGTGACTGCAGGCTGTGGTTACCAGAAGCTCTTAATCCCAAGATCCTATTTGCTCTTTGAAATTGGGGGTGTGTGAGGTGGGGTGAGATGGGGATTGGGTGGTTCTTCACTGATTTTCTTTCTCCTCTTGCAGCTCCACTTTGGTCTAAATGGAGGTCTCAGCCAGCCTCTCACCAGAAGAAACTGCTCATTGGAAAGCAATGCTACCCAGTGGGAGACGGAGACAGTGCAAGCGCGCAGATGTTAATTCCTACTGACCTAATTTAAAGAAAGTTAAATGTAAAAGAGAAAACATTTGGAGTTGTTAGCCTGTGCCCAAAACCTTAAAGAATGCAGGCAGCTGGCCATAAAAGCAATTTGAGCAGTCTTCTCTTTCAGCCGTTGTGATCTAAGTTTGTGTACAAACATCTTAAAGGCACTGATGGTACTTTGCAGTTTCCTTCCCACTTTGACTCTGCGTTCATTTAGTCATCACAACTGTGAAGGGGATGGGATCTTACTCCCTATTTTATGGTTAGGAATTCGGGGCTCAGGGAAATTACACACAGTGATGAAGGATGGGCTCAGTTGAGATTAATGCTCACTTCTCTATGCTACTTCCTGCCTCCCAAGCTGCTGCTATACTGAACCAAGTACTGTGACTTTAAAACTAAGCTGCAGGAACCCATGACTTCTAGATTTCTAAGAGAAGGTTCAGCAGTGGGCATACCTGGCACATATGCCATGTCCTAGTCAAATGGGGTGTCTCTTCAGTCTCTGTTAAAGGATGTGAAGAATGAGATGATGGGGAAAGTTTCCAAAAATAGGAAACCTTAGGATACTAGAACTAAGCTTTACACATTGATCTGTTGCAGCTAAATGTAAGGAGCATGAATATTTGCCTGTATCAAAGAATTTAAACATACACAAATAACCTCTATTGAAACACTCTTTGACCCTACAAGTTTTTGTTATCCCTGTGTGTTTTAAACATGAAGTGAAAATTCCATTAAAGACCTCAGAAACTGAGAAATGAAGTAGTGGTACAAGCAGAAAGGACAAATAACTGCTCCATTCACATAGATTCACATAGATTGTCCAAAGCACCTTCCTACTTACTCAAACACTTCAAAGACAAAGAATGATGGTGACAAAGTAACCTTCATGTCAAAAATAGTAACAATCACTCAGCCATACTCAGAAGTCCCGCAAAATGCTAAGAATGCCACCAGATGACCTAGATCATGTGTTAAGCAGGAACATATTTGTACCTTGGGCACCATTAAGTGACTTGTGCAAGAGGTGGCACCAATCATCCTTTTGTTCCTAGCACACACACATTACCCCCACCCTGCCTTTGAGCTTTTTGGGGCCAAGTCACAGAATGGTGATAACACTTTGCAGAGCAGTTACAAGGATTCAGTCTGGCAATACACATAAAGCACTCAATGTGTGGCACATAAGGCTCTCAGTAAGTTTGTCGTGGTAGGGAACACCTGAATGCCCATTATCAGCCAGACACTTAGCTCATTTCAGCTGTATAGTGTCCCTCCCTGTAAGATAGGTATATACCCCATTGTACAGTTTGGGGATATCAGGGCGCTAAGGCTAAGTATCCACAAGCAGAGCAATTAAGTAGCACAGGCAAGGTGGCTTCAGGGTGCTGGTCCACACCTGTGATCATGTTACATGCCTGTCACTGAGGGACTGACAGCTGTGCCATGGAATCAGGTAGACAAAATGCCCAGACAGGCTCAGACTTTACTACTACTGTCTTGAATAAATGGTCCTTCCTGGACCTTTTGTTTTTTCACGTAAAAGCTACACAGATGGTCAGTAATGGACAAGAAAAGTTGCACTACATGGTCTCAAAGTTTCTTTTAGTTCCAACATTCTGACACTTGGAGCTTGACTTTTTTTCACTTTAAATGATTTGTCAAGACTTATAATTCATTATCTTTCTTATCTGTTGGTTTAATGGATTTGAAGTCCTTTGGTGTGGTCAGGAGTACAAACTCCCAACTGTCAGTATGTTCAGGTTGAGGGAAGGAAGAGCTGAGAAAAGACTGAAGTTAAGCTGGCCCATCGCTAGGTGGCAGCACAAACAGTGCTAGCTGTATGATTTCTGTCCCCCATAGTTCCTAGGCTGTTCTCCACTTGTTTGAGTAGTTTTCATGTGGGGCAGGAGTCTTTCAGTAAAAAAACAGCACTCATATATGAGTCTTGGCTGAAGGACCTGGGCATTAACCATAGCTCCAGGGTTGGCAGCACATACCACGGGCTGCAAAATAATGGCCCACCCAGCCAAGAGTGGCTTCTACATCTTTAATTGAAAAAGAAAATAATGACACATGAAATGAATGTAAGTTACAGTGTCTACAAATAAAGTTTGTTGGAACACAGCTACTCTCATTTACCTGTTGTCTATGCTTCTTTCAACCTACATCAGCAAAGCTGAACAGTTGTGACATTGTATCCCTCAGAGCCTAAAATTTTGCTATTTGTCCCTCTACAGAAAAAGCTCACAAACCTGACATACTGTACCAACCTTCCTTAAGTAAAGATATGCATCCCCACTGTCTTAAAACTAATGATCTGTGACTAAGAATTTGCATTCCCACATTCCATTTTGGTGCTGTTTTCTGACCAGTAAAACATTCTTGGTCCTTAAATTAGTGATTCTTGCACACTTTGAGACATTCAGCAAACATTGGCTGTGAGCTCCGCCTAGGGAGGGACAAAACCAACTACAGTAACACACCCTGGGGTCACCAGAGTTGGAAAGGCTAATCATGTGGAGAAATGAGAAATTTTCAAAGTGTACATTTTAGTTGGGCCAGGCAGGAAGAATGGAGATTTTCCTTAGGAGTGGGGTGGTGGCAAATACAACAGCATAATCAAAGCTGTATTTCAGAAACAATTCATTTGGAATGTCCTGGCTCAGGCAAGATGAGAATCTGGAGTACTTGCAAATGCAAATGCCTTGCCAAAGGGGCCCACTCCAGGGCCAGGGATGTAGCTCAGGGTGTGGTACTGTGCCTGCCTGGCCAGTGCAAATCCTTGAGTTGGATTTCCGGTACCAAAAAAGGCCTATTCCTGCCCTGCTCCCACTGTCAGAAGTCAGCCCCAAACCTCCTGCAGTCACCTTGAGCCTTGCTCCCGCCTCTTCAGCCTTCATTTTTGCAAGCTCTAGTTCCTGTCCCAGCTTCCAGGGCACTGTTCCCTGTGTTATGTGGGAAACAGACTTGCCCCTGGACACCCACACCTTGTCCACAAGTTGATAGTAAACTTTGGTAACACATGAGTACAACAAATGGGCACAAGAGAGTTCATTGGTCTCCAGAATTGTCTTTCCACACTGGTGTGTGTGCACCAGGTAGCTTGCTAAATCTGACACTCCATCTAGACTTAGCTGGTTTAGAGATAGGAAAAGGTGAGTAGCTAAAATTTGCCTTCCACTGCTGTTGGTCAGTAGAAAGAGCAGTTACCTAAACATGGCATAAATTCTATTCCTGGGAGAAAATTTGAACTACAAAGATGAGTGACTTCCAAGTACTTCACAAGACTCTATTAACACTTTTACGGTTCTAAACTAATCCCCATCCAGTTGCTAATTTTTTGAGCAGCAGTATAATATAGAGATTACTGGTGTGGGGACTAAAATATGCCATCCCAGAATACCCTTCTTTGGCATATTTCAGTCTGGCCATTCAGAGACACTGCAGACACACGAACAACTCTGAGAAACTCCTCTCATAAAAGAAATACACATCTTTTACAGAGATCCACATTAGTGAAATGACCAGGGTATAAACAGGCTTCCTAGGAGGCCTCTTTAACTGTCTTACGTGGCTCTAGAAAAGAACACGTGGCCACCCCACCAGGGAGGCCACAGGCTGTCTCGTCACATGTTCTCCTGAGGGCTCTTACCTGAGAGACTGTCTACATAATAAGAACCTTTGTTCACAGTGCAGGGCTTCCCTTCACCTCTCATAACCCACCCCCTTCCAGAAGCTCCTCCTGTTTCTTTCTGTATGGTATAAAAACTTCAGTCATTGGGCCCCTCTTTGAGTCTCAAATTTTGCAAGCTCCTGTGTACTCGCAAGTCATAAATTTGTATGTCTTTTCCCCTGTGATGGAGACCACCCTGAGCGAGCTACAAATTCATAAATTGGCTTTTCATATTAAAAGTCTGAGTCTGCCTATTAGCCCACAGTGGCTTGCCTAAAGGGCCAGCAGTTGGTGTGTGGAAAAGGAGCAACTCCCCACATCACTGGTTATAGCAGAGGTCTCAATGATCTGTGATGCTGTGACGTATTGGATGGCAAGACAATAGTGCAGCTAAGCGCAGCATGACACATACAGAAAACTCCTATAGAGGCAAAAATTAATCCATGGGAAGACACAAATTTCCCATTAATCAAGAATCTGCTCCTACTAGAATATTTTGTTCCCTTGTTGCTAGGAGCCTGCTCGAGTCCATGCTCCACTTCACTGTTTGCTGCACCACTCCTTACCCTTTCTAGAAGCTGCATGTTCAATAAATAGTGGCAAACTCCAGGAGACGGTGTCTTAGCCAGATAAGAGCTTTGACCGTCCTGGGGCCCCCATTTATGCATTAAGATCTTGTCTTTTATTATCCTGCCGCCATACCATTTGTCAGGTGATTGAGAGTTTGCGCAGGTTCCAATACCCCTGTAAATCTATCTAGTGTCATTCTATTTCATAAACTCAAACATTGAACTGCCAGAGGGAGAAAGGAAAATTCCCTTTGCCTTTACATCAGCATAGACTGAGTTTTAATCCAAGCTTGCCACTTTCAAACTTGGGCCACAAAGCCAGAGCCTCCTTAACTGCTAAGAAAGATAACAAAAGAGTGTCCACCTCATAGGTGTGTGTAAAGTTCAATAAGATAATGCATTTAACTGTGGGGTAGAGCACACTGGGAGCACTAAAACATGGTTATGTTTTCTTCAAAAATGTCTTCTTAGTCAAAATCTGTTCTTATTTTAGGACCTGTCAAAATAAAGAATGCTTCCCTTCTCCGCATTAGATTGTGCTTTGTTCTTTTGTTTGTTAGCTATTTTTATTTTACATAATTACATAATCATCCTACCCATGTATTTTCTATGTTTCTGTTTTACAATTGATGAGCCAATATTGGTACTTTATTACTAAAGTCCATAGTCACATTAGGGTTCACTCTTGTTTTACAGCTCTGTGGATTTTGGCAAATGTTCAATGACATGTACATGATTACAAAATCATGCAGAATAGTTTCCATTGCCCTAAAAATCCTCTTTGCTCAACTTGTTCTTCCTCCCTCCGACCTAACCCCTGGAAATCACTAATCTTTTTACTGTCTCCATAGTTTTGTCCTTTCCAATATATCACATGCAAATACTCTTCCACTTACGCTGGGGTTGCATCCTGATAAACCCATAGTCAATTGAAAATATATTTAACTAGAAAATTAATTTAATATACCTAACCCATCAAACATCATAGACTAGGCCATGGCACACTGTGCATTATCAGCTATTTACTTTCAGGATTGAGTAGCTGACTGGGAGCTTCAAATGGTATGCCCTGCACAAAAGAGTTATCATGCCACACTTTAACAACTGGGAAAATAAAAATTTCAGTTTTGTTTTCTATTGATAACATTTTCAAATCAACCTAAAGAAAAATTGCAAGTCCAGCCTTCAAAGGTTGAGAACTGCCTACATAGTTGAAGTCATATGGTATGTAGCCTTTTCAAATTGACTGCTTTTGCTTAGCAATATGTATTTAAGGTCTCTCTCGGTGTTTTCAGAGCTTCCTCCCCCCACCCCCAACCCCCATTTCTCCATTCCTCTGACTCTTTCCTTCTTCTCCTTCCTTTCTTCCTTCCTCCTTTCCTCCCTTTCTTCCTTCCCACCTTCTTTTCTTTCTCTGAATAATAGGTCCTTGAATGGATATACCAGAGTTTCTTTAGCCATACACCTATTAAATGACATCTTGGTTGTTGTCAAATTTTGACAATTATAAATAAAGCTGCTAACTAGTTTGCAGGATTTAGTATGGATATATGCTTTCAACTCCTTTGAGTAAATACCAGACCGTGTAACTGCTGGATCATTTGGTCAGAGCTTGCTTAGTTAAGAAACCATCAAACTATCTTGAAAAGTGGCTGCCTTCCCACCAGCAATGACTGAGAATTCCTGTTGCTCCATATCCTTGCTAACATTTGATGTTGTTGGTGTTTTGGATTTTAACCATTCTAATAGGGGTGCTGTGTGGTGGTCACATTGTTGTCTTAATTTGCAATTCCCTGATGACTATATGTTACACCTTTTTTCATATGCTTGTCAACATCTTTGGTAATGCGTTCATATCTTTTGCTGATTATTTGTATATTTATTTATTTTTATTTTTTTGAGACAGGGTCTTGCTATGTAGTTCAGGCTGGCCTTGAACTCACTGTCTAGCCCAGGCTATGCTCAAACTTCCTGTGATCCTCCTGTGTAAGCCTGCTGAGTGCTGAGACCACAGGTGTGTACCACCACATGCAGCTTTGCTGATTTTTTAAGTTGGGTAATTTTCTTACTGAGTTTTAAGAAATTTATATGTTTTAGATGCTGGTCCTATATTGGATATTTGTTTTACAAATATTTTCTCCTTCCCTGGGGCCTGTCTTTTCATACGCTTAATAGGTTGTCCTTTTTATTGTAATGAAAAGGAAATATAGTGACACAAAGGGACAGAAAGCAGCCAGAGGACTTCACCCTGTCTTTATCTGTATCAGATAAAATGCCAAGCAGTCTCGAGTAGTAGCTCCTTGTGCATTCAGCAGCATCCCCAAAGTGAGGGTCCTTGATGGTTGCCAAGTCCTTAGTCTAGAGCTAGTATGGCTCACTTAGCAGAGGACATGGACCTTGGGTGTTTCCAAGCTCTTCCCTGCAGAAACAACTGGGCACTATGGGGGTCGGGGTGCTGAGCCAGTGCCAACCCCAGGAAACAGAACCCTGGGCCTAGAGGACTTTTCCTTATAAATTCCTCCAATCTTATTTGTGATACAAATGACTGAGCTCCTCCCCCATGTGTTTCTAGGGACATGCTTGTTACAAGGACAGTTACCAGGTTCCCAAACACAAACGGGGGTACGGGTGTTGCCCATTCCCCCTCCAGTGTGGTGCGCCTCTTTTGTGGAAGGCACACACAGACTTTGGCAGGGCCTTGGCCAAACAATAGACAATAGTCCCAGCTGGTTAGTCCTGTCTGTGTCCCACAGGATGGAAAATTACTGCATGGTGGTAAAAAGGAAGTCTAGCTCCCAAAGGGATTTTCCTGCAGGTCTCCTGGATATTCTTCCCACCCCACCTGCCTCCTGACAAATTGATGCAATGGTCTGGAGCTTTAGAGCAGCTGTGCATCATCTCCAGCATTCAATATTAACATATACCTATTTCTGGCTATACTGGGAAACATGGCAAGGAAGAAGTGAACTATTCTAGAGTTTCTCTCATAAAGTCTCCTGACCCCAGTGAAAATCAGCCATGCACCACGCTGGTTCTAATTCTGAACCCCAGTTCCCTCTTATATCAGACTTTCCATGTAGCAGAAAGTAAAAGTGTGTTTACTCTGGCAAAGAATGGCAGCAGTTCTCGACTGCAAATTTTTGGAAAGGACCCTTAAATTCACTGCAAAGTGGTGGAGCACAGTGCTTTTCCCTGTGCCTTCCAAGGACCAGTAGGGCTAGGGCAGGACTTCGAAATGCAGTGTCCAGGTCCGGGCGGCCTGTCTCACAGCACAGACTGCAGTGGAAGGGAACCCACGTCGAATGTGTATGTCACAAGCTCCCGCTCCACTCAGACACACGTGACATTTTAAAATCATTAGATTAAAAGCACAAACTTCAAGAGGCCTGACCTGAGAACCTGGGCTTAGATGTGGACACTGTTGCCTTTGGGCAGATATTTAAATGGCTTCACTCTCATCTGCAAAATGGGAATAGACAGGGTTGTCGAGAAAACCAAGCATCATCCCCACCTTGCACCATATGCAAAAATTAGCTCAAAATAGTTTGTAGATCTAAATGTAAAAGCAAAAAGTTATAAACTTTATAGAACAAAACATAGAAAAAGCTTTGTGACCTTGAGTTAGGCAAAGATTTCTTAGATGCTACACTGAAAACACAATCCATCAGAGAACAAAGTGATAAATCAGATTTGATCAGAATTAAAACTTTGCTCTTTGAAAAGCATTCTTAAGAAAATGAAAGCCAGGGCTGGGGACTTAGCTCAGTGGTGCAGCTGCCTGCCTCGCAAGCGCAAGTTCCTGAGTTTGATCCCTGTTACCAAAAAAACAAAACAAAACAAAAGAAAATGAAAGCCAAACTTAACATCGGTGTTCTGCTTTCTCCTGAATCACTAAGTACTCAATAGGAGAACTTGGGTGGCTGTTTTGTGTCTTACACTCTTTAATGGCTGCATGAAGCCTGACTTCCTTCTCAGAAAGTGTTTCACTGCATCAAGTCACATACACAGAATTATAAAGAAAACCAGTGGTGGTAAAATACAATTTTGTCCCCAGAACCTGGTTGTACAGGACAACTAAGGTACCTGCAAGGGGGAATACTGGTTGAATCTACTTGAAATTTTGGAAATTCTCACCACAGATTTCAGAATACAATGGGGCAAGGAGTTTGACTTCCCTACAAATCAATTTTTTAATGAATTAAAGAAATTGAGACAACACCTGGAATTAAAAGCAGAGTCCCTGGACCATATACATATCCATTCAACAAAAATGTGTTGGTGTTGAGTCTTCAGTGCTGGGGTGAGACGAGGTCACGCCATACCTCACATGCACTGGGCACGTTGCCACATTAAGAGGAGGAAAATGTTGAGGTGACCGGGGCACCGAGTGGGGTCAGGGTAAGATCCCTCCGGGGACCTCCGAGGACTCTCGGAAGCCTTTCTGGCTCAGGCCCTCGACCCCGGGATCCCCAGGACCGCCTCCCGCTCCCAGTCCACCGCCACGCCCTGCGCCCGGGTTTTGCGTCCACCCGAACAAACCTCCCTCTCTGCAAACAAGGCGCTCCGGGCCAGGCCCGAGAGCCGCAAAGCACTGAAGAGTGATCATCCCGCTGTTTGTGCGAACACCGTGGGGCAGCGAGGGCCAGTCCCTGCACCCCTCCGTGGCATGGGCTCCCCTGGCCGGCGTGGAGACTCCTCTCCATATCCCCACACCATCCTTAGGGACAAAGAGGAGCCCAGGTCTCACACGGGCGAGCTGCCCTCTAGGGGTGTTTGAAACGCGTGCATAGCTTTCACGCTCAACCCTGAGGAAATGCGCGTCCGAACAACGCGCGTGACAGCGCACTACTTAGACGGTCCCGCCCCGAGGTCCCACGGCACTGGCCGCTTTCGCAGCTCGCGCGGGTGGGCGTCCGCGAGGGGCCACCTCAGGCCCCTGCCCCACGGCGCCAGTGGACTGGGATGGAACAGGCAGGCTCCATGAAGACATGCGCAACCTTCAGCGTCAAGGCCACTTGGGTGTGGAGGAAAGTGCGAATGGGTTCTTTGCAAAGGTTCCAGACAGAGCTTCCTGTCCTGCTAACCCTCGGAGGCGGTGTCCTAAAAATTGCTCCTCCCCTCGCTCCCTGCGTCTTGTTCCCTGGCGCCTCAGCTGGCAAGGGGCCTTGACAGGCTGGCAGGCATCCCTGGGCGGCCAGGGAAAGTCCTTTCCCTTTGGATGTCTTTGCCTCCCTTTCCGCCTCTCCCGGGAGCCTGATTCCACTGACCTCAAGTTTGGGTTGGTTTCATCCTGAACTAAGAGAGCAGAGCTTTGGACTTGGGAACTGTCTGCAAAACGGCAACGCCTTGTTTCTTGTAAGCACACAATAAACCTTAAATGAATGAATAAAGAATGTGAGGAGCCTTCTGCCCCATGGATCCCTTTTGTTCTTTCTCTTATGAAGAAACGACGTATGTTCCTAGTGGATGTTTTAGGATCACAGTCCTAACGAGAAGAAATGGTATGTGTGTGTGTGTGGGGGGGGGATCCTCCAGGGAGTCTATGGGGGGGTCTTTTCCCTCTTGAAACAAGATAAGGACCTTAAAAGCCACTAACTTCCTTAAATAAGCAGATAGGAAAGGCAGGAAGCATTATTCTGAAAGCAAAAGCAGATGGCTTCATTTATTTATTTTTAAAATGGTACATATGAAACATGAAGACATGTTCATAAACAATATTTTTAAAAATAGAATTAAATGTTAAAATCCCTGGTCCCCATCTCCCAGTCTTAATTCTCTCCCCAGGGATAACCCTCGTTAACTGATGTGTAGTCAACCTTATCTCACTACCCCAGTGAGTATCAATTACTTTTTAAATTTAAAAAATGGTAATTGTAGTAAAATGCACATAACATAAAATTTATCATGTTTAACCATTCTCTAACTGTACAGTTCAGTAGAATTAAATACATTCACACTGTTGTACAGCAACTCCAGAACTCTTCTCATTTTGCAAATGTGAAACTCCATTCAACAACTCCCATTTCCCCTTTCTTCCAGCCTCTGCCAACAACCATTCTATTTTCTATTTCTATGAATTTGACGACTCTGGGTACCTCATATAAGAGGAAACTTGCCTCTGTTTGTGTGTGTGTGTGTGTGTGTGTGTGTGTGTGTGTGTGTGTGTTCTTTCACTTAGTTTAATGTCCTCAGTATGTTTTAGCATATGCCAACATCCTTGCTTGTTAAAGCAGAATTATATTTCATTCCGTGTAAACCCCATAACTTGTTTATCAATTCATCCATCAATGGACACTTGGCATGTTTCCACCTTTTGGCTATTGGGAATAATGTTGCTATGAGTTCTCAACTGCAAATATTTTTTCAAGACCCTATTTTCAATTCTTTTGGGTATAAACCCAGAAGCAGAATGGCTGGATCATATGGCAATTCTAATTTAAATTTTTTGAGGGTCTGCCATACTGTTTTACGTAGTGACTGCATCATTTTATATTCCCACCAACAGTGCACAAGGGTTCCAATTCACATCCTTGACAAAACTTTTCTGTTGTTGTTTTTAATCTTTATGGGTGTGAAGAGGTATCTCATTGTAGTTTTAATTTGCATTTTCCTAATGATTGATAATGTTAAGCAACTTTTCATGTGCTTATTGGCACCATTACTGGCTTATATAGCCATTTGTATATCTTTGGAGAAATGTCTATTCAACTTCTTTTTAAAGTCAGCTAGTTTGGGTTTTTGTTGTTGTTCAGTTTGGAGTACATATTATTTTTTAAATCAAGAATAACTTTTTTATGAAGAAAGGGAGAAAAATCATACACAAACCCAATCAAGAAAAGTGAGTGGTTATAATCTTCAGAAAAATTCAGTCACCATAACTTTGAGCATCCACTCTAACAAACAACCTCAAAGGCCCAATGACTTTTTACACTTACTTGCATGTTTTTTTCTCTTCAAGTCCACTATGATCTGATGGGAGGTGGGGGAAAGGCGAGATCTATGGAGGGACCACAGGACAGTCATGTAGCCATTCAGGGTCCTGGGCTGCATCTATCCTGTGATACTGTCACATCCTCAATGCCTGGCCTCCAATATCACCATGGGAGGGGATGAAAGTAAGGATTACACTAAGGTAATTTTTATTGACCAATTTTTGCCAGTATTACATCAATTCAAACTTGCAACACACCCCCATCCAAGTATGAAAGAGACTGGGCAGCATCTTCTTCCTATGTGCTAAAGGAAATGCAGTGGCATCGTCTCTCCCATCACACACCCCTTAGATCACCAAACCATGTCAGTCTCCTTGCCACATACAGGCACACTCATCCCTGTCTCTAGGGAGACACCCAAAGTCCCACTCAGTCATTGCATCCAGGATCTCTGTATCTTGAAGTTTTCTCCCTCAGGATCAGATATCAATCCTAATGTTCCACCTACCACTGAACTACCCAAATGTGTCATCTACCTCATCCCATACCAAACACTGACATAAAATAGAAATAATAAAGTTCTCATTGACCACCTCTTTCCCAGGAGACAGGCATTGGGAGAGTTCCCTGCCCTGGTTAGGGGCCGTTCCCTGATCAGGCTGTGACCTGACACCAGAGGCCACTCCCTGTCAATTTTGCTCCAAGCCCAGGTTTCACCTAAAGAGGTTTTCCTTTTTTGTTACCTTTCCTCTTCCATTTTCTTCCCTAACTACACTGGAAGTGTTTTTGGAACCTCAACGGTTTCCTTGGCACTACCCAGTGTAGGGAGCTCTCTTCCTGCTCATGAGATCCAAAGGATTGTTTTAAGTCTGCCAGGGTGAAAGGGTATTTTTGGCAGGGGTCCAGGGTTGACTTCATGATGTCTCTAGAATAATTTTCTCAGAAATTTAGTAGGTTTCCAATCTCTTTCTTCCAGTCAGACCCTTGTGCTAGTGACCATATTTGTATTCTTCCCTAGAAGTAGCTTCCACATTGCCTTATTCCTTCACTTGCACATCCTCCTGGCTCCACTGCAGTACCAGCTACCTTCAGACCAACAGGAACAATTGGTGGAAAGGCCTTTTCTTTAATCTGATCTTGCCACAAGCATTCAACATCAGTCTCTAACTGAGATGTTTTCCTGGGCCTCTGTTGTTGAAAGTTTTTCTTCAATCTTATCTCTTACAGTTTGGAACATAGAAACAATGGACACTTCCAGCACTTCTATCTCTGCATTTCTGGATTCTCTCACACCTCCCTTCCTATTTCTGCTTTCAAAAAGGCCAACCCTTCCTGGTCTTATACCTGGCCAAATGCTGCCAATGACAACACACTATTATTCACTTTCTGTCCCCTAACCTTTTCCCCAGAGCCCATACTCAACATGTATGTGATCTGCCCATAAGGTTACCACAGGCAACAGTTTTACCAAGCCTTTGCTACCACATAAAATGGTTTACCATCTCTCTGTCTTCTCATACTAGTTTCCTTCCCAACTGCTGCCCAACCACAATGCTAGTGGCACAGATCTCAGTAGGCTACAGCAACATGGTTCATATTCTACCACACTATTTCAGCTGCTGGAGAACCGCCGCCAAACCAAATGTGGAGTCAGGCCCTTGGCAGAAAGCCAGAGGTGTGGCACCTCCAAGTGCTTTTCACACCCCATTCAGTCTCCTAAAGGTGCTTGCTGCTGCCTCCATACAGTTCAATAAGTTACCTTATTGCAATTGAGCTCTAGGGAAGTGCGCCATAAATCCTGCCATTTAGCATTGTCTGGTGCTGGAAACTTCCAGGGCTCTTAACACAAGTCCACAAAGCCGGGTCTGATCTGAGAGGTAGCCAGAATTTCTGCCCTCTGCTACTTCATGAGAAAGGCTCTAGGAGGAATGCCTTGGCTCTTCTGCAATCTCCACATGAACAACCATCTCTAACTATAAATTCTTACTTATATCTGTGAATAGACCAGAAAGGGCAATGTGTCTAGGTGGACCGGAGTTCAGACAGGAACTGTTTGCTCATCAGAGGTGAGTAATTGCTATAAGCCTGCAGGGTTTGCCCACGGGGGACATAGACATTGGGTGGCTCAGGAGGTCTCTGGAAAGATTTTGCTGCAAATATTCCTAGGGAATTAGCAGAACCTGGAATTTTCCCATTGGCAAAAGCACCCTTTCTCTGGCTCCCCCAGGAGTGCCCAGCTTGTTCCCTTTTTTTTTTTTTTTTTCTTTTTTTGGTTCTTTTCATTTGATGCTGGAGAGATACAGTCATCACTTCAAGCTCTATTTTTTCCCTGAGAAAGAAACAATCCATTTATTTTCTCCCCTTCCTCTTTCTCCTTTTTACTTTAGAAATGTGGAAACTTTCCCAGTAGTAGCCACAGTGAAAACACTCCGAATCTTACTAATGATGACAACAATGAGGGACACCAAAGTAAAGCACTTGTCTTAATCCTTAGGATGTTAAAATGAGCTCAGGCTGGACATCCTGAGAAAGCAGGACTCTTGTGTTCTGGCAACACAGAAGGCCCAATTTCTGCGCAGTTGCTGTATCACCAGAGTCCTATCACCCATATAGAGTGTTATCATTTCCTAGACCAATTTGGTCCATGGTATTTGCTCTAGTTTGGCACTTTTCATGGAGTCTTTAAAAATAGGGAAGTGGGCCAGGGATTAGCTCCGTGGTTCCACTGCCTACCTGGTAAGCACAAGGTCCCCAGTTCAATCCCCAGAAACCGCCTCCCCCCAAAAAAAACAAAAATAGGGAAGAAAAGGACATTCTGAGGATCTCTGTGATGATGCTAGCAGGATGCTATTGGGGTAGAGAGGGATCTGCAGACTATCCAATAGGGCCTGCTCCTCCGTGAGTCTGCTTCTCCCTGGCTGTCTCTGATGCTGTTCCCTTCTGCTCTACCTCTACCTATTGCTGGATCCTGCTACACCAGTTTGTGGCCCATGGTGCTTTGTCCAGACTTCTGCATGTCATGACCTCTCAAATCCTCTTTCTACCATGAACCACCTCAGGCTCATGGTATTTCAGAATTCACATTTTTTTTTTTTTTTTTTTTGGTACTGGGGATCGAACTTGGGTCCTTGTGCTTTTGAGGCAGGCGCCGGAACCACTGAGCTAAATCTCCAGCCCCGAGAATTCACATCTTGAGAGAGAGAAGTAGGCTGGTCCTTGTCGTAGTTTGCTAGGGCCATCATGACAAAGTACCATCAACAGTATGGTTTAAACCACAGGCATGTATTGGCCCAGGGTTCTGGAGGCTGGAAAGCCCAAGATAAAGGTGTCAGCAGGGTTGGCTGCTTCCACGGGCTATAGGAGAATCTGCTCTGGGACTCTCCTCTAGCGAGTTTACTGAAAAGTTTTGGTATTCCTTTGCTTATAAGTGCATAACCCCAACCTCTGACTTCTTCACATGCTATTTCTGTTCTCTGTCTTCATGTGCAAATTTTTGCCTTGTATAAGAACTGCAGTTATTTTGGATTAGGCATCCACCTTACTCCAATATGAACTCATCTTAACTTATCTACATCTACAGCGACCCTATATCCAAATAAGGTCATAATAGAGGTACTGAGGGTTTAAGACTACTACATATGGAACCCAGCACCCAGGAGGCTGAGGCAGTAGGATTACTGTGAGTTCAAGGCCAGCCTGAACTACCAGCAAGACCCTATCTCAAAAGAAAAAAAAAAGACTATTACATCTGGATTTTGGAGATACAATTCAACCCACACCAGTTTTGCTTAATCGTTGGGACCAGCATGGTCACAGGGGAGTGGCTGCATTAGTTAGTTTCCTGGAGCTGTTGCAACACATTACTATAGGCTGAGTGGCTTAAAACAATCCACAATCTCCCAGCTTTGGAGGCTAGAAGTAAAAAATTAAAGTGTCACCAGGGGCCAGAATTCCTCTAAAACTTGTACTTTGGAATCTTTTCAATTTCCAAGTAGTCAGGTTCACATATTTTGGGAGAGGGAAATTCAACATATCTTTTGGGAGGGACACAGTTCAGCCCACACCTGTGACAACCTTGCAACTGGCAGCTTTATAGATCAGATCCATTCTGTTCCAGTCAACTCTTTTTTAAAAAATTAGTTTTATCGGTACATTTTAGGTATACACTATAATGACATTCATCATCGGAAATTTGCACCTTCACATAATCTCTCTTGGTTCTTACTTTTCCCTATTCCCCTGCCCTCCCTTCAGCCTCTCCATCCGTCCCTATTTACAAAGACTTTGTTTCCATTTTTTCATTTTCTCCTATTGATACCATTCCTTTCTTTCCTTTCCCCTACCTCTCCCACTTCCCCTTCCCCTTTGCTGCTTTTCTTCCTATTTCACATTATCTATTATATCTTTTAGTCCTTATTTACACTTTCAGTTTCTCACACTAGAGAAACTATTCGGTATCTACATATGTATGTCCTATTTATTTCACTTAAGAGTATGGCCTCAATGTGCATCCATTTAGCTATAAATGTCTCTAATTTCTCACTTTTTATGGCTGAGCAGTACTCCATTTTTTTTTTTTTTAAAAACACATTTTCTTTATCCAGTCTCTAGTTGATGGGCAATTGGGCTGCTTCCAAGTTTTAGCTATTACAAACTGTGCTGCTATGAACATGGGTGCACATATATCACTGTTGTATGATTCTTTTAATTCTTTGGGGAAGATACCCAGCAGGGGAAAAGCTGGGTCAAATGGAACCTCCAGTCCTAGTTCTTTGAGGTATCTCCATACTGATTTCCACAGTGCTTGCACCAGTCTACACTCCCACCAGCAGTGGAGCAGGGTTCCTCTTTCCCCACAGCCCCACCAGCATTTGATATTGGTTGATGTCATGAAAGCAGCCATTCTTTCTGGGGTGAGATGAAATCTCAGTTTTGTTTTCATTTGCTTCTCTTGAATGACCGGTGATGTTGAACATTTTTTCACATGTTTATTTGCTATTTCTACTTCTTTGTCTGAGAAATGTCTGTTCATCTCAGATTCCCATTTTTGGATTGGGGCTTTAAATTTGGGAGGTCTGCTTTTTTAAAGTTCTTTATAGATTCTAGATAGTAGACCTTTGTCTGAGGAACAGCAGGTGAAAAGTTTTTCCCAAATTGTGGGTTCTCTCTTCACATGGTTGGTGGTTCCTCTTGCTGTGCAGAAGCTTTTTAAATAAGAAGAGATCCCACTTGTTGATTGTTTGTGCTAGTTCACGGGCAACTGAGGTTTTGTTCATAAAATCTTTTCCTACACCAGTGTGTTCAAGAGTTCTACCTAACCTCTGTTCCAGCCAGTTCAGCATTTCTGTTTTAATATGTAGATCTTTAATTCATTTAGATTTTAGTTTAGTGCATGGCAAGAGATACAGGTCTAGTCTTAATCTTTGGCAAGTTGAAACCCAATTTTTCCAGTACCATTTATTAAAGAGGCTATCTTTCCTCCAGTGAGGGTATTTGATTCCTTTGTTGAAGATGAGGTGGCTGAGTGTATCTGGAGTTGTTTCTGCTTCTTCTAATCTGTTCCACTGGTCTTCAGGTCTGTTTCTTTGCCAGTACCATGTTGTTTTTATCAGAGTAGCTTTGTAGTATAGTTTCAAGTTGGGGGTTATGATACCCCCTGCCATGTCTCTGTTGCCTAGAGTTGCTTGTGCTATTCTGGGTCTCTTCTTCCAAATGAATTTTTGGATTGTTTGCTAAAGGTCCATGAAGTATGCTGCTGGAATTTCAATTGGGATTGCATTAAATCTATATAATAATTTTGGAAGTATGGCCATTTTCACTATGTTGATTCTTCCTACCCAAGAGCAAGGGATGTCTTTCCATTTTCTGATATTGTCTTCAATTTCTCTTTTCAGACTGCTATAGTTTTCAGAGAAGAGGTTTTTGATTTCTTTTGTTAGGTTGATTGCTAGGTCTTTCAGTTTCTTGGATGCTATTGTGAAAGGAACTCTTTGCCCTATTTCTCTCTCGGTGAGTCTGTTTTTTTGTGTAGAGGAAAGCTATTGATTTTTGTGTGTTGGAATTGTGTCCAGCTACTTTACTGAATTTGGTTATTAAGTCTGGAAGACTTTTGTTAGAGTTCTTGGGGTCTTGTATATAGAGTATCATGTCATCTATAAATAATGACAATTTGACTTCTTCATTTCCTATCTTTATTTGTTTTATTTCTTTCTCTTGTCTAATTGCTATGGCTAATGTTTCCAAAACTAAATTTACAAAACTATATTGAGGGCCGGGGATTTAGCTCAGTGGTTCTGGCACCTGCCTTGCAAGCGCAAGGTCCCGAGTTCAATCCCTGGTACAAAAAAAACCAAACTATATTGAACTGATAGTGGACATCCTTGTCTTGTTCCTGATTTTAGTGTGACAGATTTCAGTTTTTGACCATTTAGTGTGATATTGGCTGTTGGTTTTTCATAGATGGCTTTTATCAGATTGAGGTAGAGGCCATCTATTCTGATTTTTTGTAGGGTTTTCATCATAAATGCTTGTTGGATTTTGTCAAATACTTTTTCTGCATCTATTGAGATGAACATATGGTTTTTGCCCTTGGCTTTATTGGTATAGTGTTTTACATTGATTGATTTGCGTGTGTCAAACCATCCCTGCATCCCTGGGATGAATCCCACTTGGTCAGGGTGTATGATCTTCTTGATTGTCTTTCTGCATTCAATTTGCCAGTATCTTATTAAGAATTTCTGCATCTATGTTCATTAGTGAGATTGGCCTATAGTTCTCTTTTTCTGTTGGGTCTTTGTTTTGGGGATCAAGGTGATGGTTTCTTCCAGGAATGAATTTGGGAGATTGCTTCCCTTTCAATTTCATTGAAGAGTTTAAACAGTAATGGCAGTAGTTCCTTCTAAATATCTTATAGAATTCAGCAGTAAAGCCATCAAGACCTGGGCTTTTCTTAGTTGGTAAGTTTTTAATTATGTTTTCAATTTCATTGATTGATACTGGGTCATTTAGAATTTTTAGGTCTTCTTCATTCAACTTTGGTAATTCATATGTATCTAGGAATCTGTCCATTTCTTCTGTGTTTTCCATCTTATTGGTGTATAGGTTCTCAAAGTAGGTACAGATGATCCTCTGGATTTCTGCTGGGTCCATTGTAATCTCATTCTTTTCATTCCTAATTGCATGGATCTGGGCCTTTTCTTTCCTTTGTCTGATAAGTTTGGCTAAGGGTTTGTCAATTTTGTTGATTCTTTTGAAGAACCAACTCTTGGCTTCATTGATTTTTTATATCATTCTCTTAGTCTCCATTGCATTGATTTCTGCTCTGATCTTTATAATTTCCTCCCTTATAGGAGCTTTGGGTTTGTCCTGCTCTTCTTTTTCTAGAACCTTGTAATTCAGCATCAGGTTGTTTCATTGAGCTCACTCCATTTTCCTAATATGAGTTTTCACTGCTATGAGTTTCCCTCATAAGACTGCTTTCATTGTGTCCCATAGATTCCGATATGTTGTATTGGCATTTTCATTCAATTGAAGGAACTGTCTGATTTCTTCTTTAATTTCCTCTGTGACCCATTGTTTATTGAGAAGTGTGTTGTTCAATTTCCATGTGTTTATGAAATTTTTCCAGTTTCTTTTGCTATTGATCTCCAATTTCATCTCACTATGGTCTGATAATATACAGGGGATAACTTCAATTCCTTTGCACTTACTTAACATGTTCTATGTGTGAGTATGTGGTCTATTTTGGAGAAAGACCCATGTCCAGCTGAAAGAATGTGTATTCTGATTTTGTGGGTTGAAACACTCTGTAAACATATGTTAAGTTCATTTTTTCAAGAATTCGATTGAGTTCTCCTATTTCATTACTTATTTTTTATCTAGTTGATCTATTTGTGACAGTGGGGTATTGAGATCCCCCACTACTATTGTATTAGTGCATATATGACTTTTCATGTCCATTAGTATTTGTTTTATATAGTTGGGTGCACTAGTGTTTGGTGCATATATATTTATGATTATCATCTCTTCCTCTTGGATAGTTCCCTTTACAAGGATGTAGTGTCCTTCTTTGTCCCTCTTAATCAGTGTTGGTTTGAAATCCACTTGATCTGCAAAGAGGATAGCTACTCCCGCTTTTTTTCGGGTTCCCATCACATGGAGTATTGTTTTCTACCCTTTTACATTCAATCTTTGAGGGTTCTTTTGAATTGTTTTTCTTGCATGCAGCATATTGCTGGATTTTGCTTCTTGACCCATTCTGCAGTCTATTTCTTTTGATTGGTGAATTGAGACCATTAACATTGACGGTTATAACTGATACATATTGACTTATCATTTTCATGACTTTTTCTTTTTGTTGGATTCTCCCCCTTTGCTTTTAATTTCTTGTCATGCCTGCTGGATTCATTCTGCTGGGCTTCCTGGGGTTGTGATCCTCATTGTCTTTTCCTAGGATATTGTCTAAAATTTTATGGAGTGCTGGTTAGGTATTCATGAAGTTCCTAAGGGGTTCTTTGTCATGAAAGTTTCTTATTTCTCCATCAATTTTGAAAGATAGTTTTGCAGGGTATATCAGTCTGGGTTGGAAGCTGTTTTCCTTTAGGGCTTGAAATATGTCACTCCAAACTCTTCTTGCCTTGAGGGTTTGCACTGAGAAGTCTTCTGTGATTCTGATGGGCTTTTCTTTGTATGTGATTTCTTTCTTTTCTCTAACTGCTTGTAGAATTTTTTTCTTCTGTTGCATTTCTGGAATCTTAACTATTATATGCCTATGTGCAGATTTTTTTTTTGATCAAGGCTATTTGGAGTCCTATATGCCTCACTTATCTGTATGTCAAGCTCTTTTCCCCTGCTTGGGAAGTTTTCTGCCATCACTTCTGTGAAGAGATTTTTTATGTCATGCACTCTGTCCTGTTTCTTCATTGACTCCAATCAGTCTTATGTTATTCTTCTTTGCATCGTCTACCAGCTGCTGGATTGATTTTTTGTGGTCCCTTACTATTTTAAAGAAATTTTCTTTTCCTTGTCACTAATTGCAATCTTATCTTCTATATCTGAAATTCTGTCCCCACACTGGCTCATTCTGGTGCGTAAACTTTCAGTGGAGTTTTTAATCTCCTGGAAATCTGTTTGCATCTGTTTTATGGATTGCATTTGTTTCCTATGTTGGGATTCCATCATGTTCCTCAGCTCCTCTATTTTTTTTTAATCTGTGTCTGCTCTAGATTTATTAATCATGTCTTGCACTATGGGAACAATCTCTGCTGATATCTGAGAAATTATTTCTGTTTTCTTTTTTTCCAAATCCTCTTTTGTTTCCAGTTCAAGGAGTCCAGGTAATTGAGTATCAGATTGTTCCATTTCATTTCCCTTTGGGGTTGCTTTAGGTGATCTGGAAGTCTGGTTTTAAGACTTGTTTATATGTCTTCTTATTTCAATGGGGAGTGGTGGGTTGGGGGGGCTGTGTGCTGCAGGCACCCCCACAGCTCACCTCCTCCGTGCTTGGGGTGGTGGCACTGTGGCTCAGAAGGTTCACCTCCTCTGGGCTGGTAGCAGCTCTGCTCCCCTACACTCAGGGTGGTGGTACAGTGGCCCAGACCATTCACCTCCTTTGCTTTGGGGCCAGCTCTGCTCCTCTGTGCTGGGGGTGGTGGTATGGTGGCCTGGAAGGTTCCTCAACTCTTCCACCCAGTTGCAGAGAGGGCGTTTCATGAGTGATCCAACTTGGCTAAAGGTGGGCACAGCTTCTTATGTCCTCACCAAAAGTAAGAACCTAAGAGATTCCATACATTTGTCTTCTAGTTCATGTTTTCAAATATGCCCCCAACTAGTGTGATCCAACTAACAAAACCCAAGGCCCCAAACACTTTCATTACATATCTAGTTCTTGCCCAGAAATAAGGGGGTTGGGTCATTTCAAAATTCCCTTGCTCATAACGAATTCTCTCATCTTGCTGTGTTGAGAGCTCTTTTAAATATTTCTCTCCATTCCAAATCCATGTATTAGGTGGATAATGTGCCCATGGCCTGTATAGATTCTTTATGATGGAGGAATGTCCATATATATTCTTTATGATGGAGGAACAAGTTTTTGCTTGAGCAGAAAGAAAATCACCTCCTCCATTGGCTCTTAGACCCACAGATTCCAGTGATGGCAGGGCAGCATCGTAATCCGTGACTTGTTTCCAACCTGTCCTGAGCCCCTCCCAGCACCATCCTAGCCTCACAGTATGAGACCTCTACCATTAGTTTCACCACATATGGGTGGTGGGAGAATTTGGGAGTCCCCTGTGACCTCTGAAATGAGTCCTGTGGTTGCTCAATCTGATTTTCAGAGCCTCAGCCTGCTGGGAGGTTGTTTCACTTTGCAACTGGTGCTTATGTCACAGGGAGAGCTACCGACTTTCCAGCTTTGTTCTAAAGCCTCAACATTAATTTGGCAACCAATGATCCCTGCAACCTTTGTTTGATGTGACAAATCCCTTTTATTAGGCTCAGTCTTTTATGATGATAAGAGTTCCTACAGAATTTCTGGGGGGTTACATGTCAATTCCCACCCTGGGGTCTCTTGCCTGTTAGACGATGATTTTGCATTTCCATGCATCTGGATTGCTATACCCTTTGAAAGGGCACCTCTTAAGAGCAACAGTTGGGCCCTAAAGACCAACTGCAAGGTCTTCACTGCCTAGCAGCAACAGGCTGGCTTTCCTGTTGGTGAGGTTGGTGCACCCAGAAAGCCTAGCAGGTGAATGTTTTTCCACCTGATCTGATATGGACCTTATTGCATGATTGTGGGTGGGATGGCTTCATCATCATCAGTTGTGGGTGGGACAGGCACTATGAACACACACTATCATTATGTTATATAAAATTCAATGACATTTAAAAATCGGATCAGATTGGCAGATTCAGCAAGCTGCCAATGGGCTGGTTTTTCCATACACCCATGCCAATCACCTCCACTGAGGGCTCCTTGAGGAATACACTCTGCTTCCCAACCATGATTTCATTTGAACAATTCCCAAGTCTGGTTTTAGGAGCCTCCATGATAACTGGGAAATGAGGCAGAGGTCATTTAACTGAGATTTTCCAGGTTATAGGGCAAGACTAAGAACCCTCATGTAATCTCTAGCCCTATTCTAAGCCTTTAGTTTGGTGTTAACAGTGCTGTACAGTTTTAGCAGGGCAATGCACTATGAGTGCTATTTGTCAAGAAAGGAAGGACAGCATTAATAAATGCATAAGAAGGTCACTCTGCTTAATCCCCGAGGTCCTCTGGGTTCCCTGGCTTTGATCCTCATTGTCTTTGTTAGAAATTCACTTTGCTGTCTTCTGTGCTCATTACACATCGTCATGGGGTGGCAGGGGTGGAGAGGGGGGCGGAAGGAATAACTAACTCCCAGACTCTGCCATCCCATTGTCTCAAGCACTGTGCATCCTGCTGTCTTTCTCCTCTAGAGATTAAACTCTTTTATCCCTTTTGCTATCTTCCTTTGATGCAAGCTTCATGACTTGGAGGATGTGCTTGTTAGTTGCTGTTCTAAAGTCTTGGAGGTCATTTCAGTCCCTGTCTCTGTAGGAAGGATGACTTTGGAGGGAGGCAACCCCCAGCCTTCCCTTCCTCCACCCTGCTTGTTTGTGTTTGCAGAATCTGTTTTCAGCAGTAATTATCCTATATATGAAAATATGAAACCTTACTTTGACAGCTGGCAAAGTCTTTGATATTGGAAGATGTCATCTGGAGGGAAGAGGGGAGACACAGCAGATCGGAAGCAGCTGTTTCTTGCTGCAGTAGCCTGTGAGCACAGCTGTGGGGTGCTGAGGGTGGGACCTGCACTTGGATGGGTTTGTGGGTTTCTGTTTTGTGTTTTGCCACATCTGCGGGGCTGGATACCATTAAGCTACAAGCACCATGTTCTGTTTAGTTAGAAGCAGGAGTTCTCAGCATCAGAAAACAGGAGGGAGAAAGAGTAGAGATGTGAGGAGGGAGAAAAAAGGGAGAAGAACAGAAGAAACCCTCAAAAGGTGGGAAAAGAGTGAAGCAGAAAGCCAGAAGTGATGGCGCATGCCTGTAATCCAACACTTTGGGAGGCTGAGGCAGAAGGATTCCAAATTTGAGTCCAACCCGGGCAATTTAGTGACTTAACAAGAGCCTGCCTCAAAATAAAATATAAAAAAGGGTTGAGGATGTAGTTCAGCGTGAAGGCTCTGTGTTCAATTCTCTGTACTGGAAAGCAAAACAAGTAAAGCAGAAGACCATGAATATAAGGGAGAGAAACCCCAGGATGAGAAAGACAGGAAAATAAGGAGGCACCAGCAGGGTACTTGGTGGAGGGGCTAATTACCTGAGTCAGGCTTTTTCCTAAAATTGGAAATCCTCCAGCCGTTTTTGCTGATTAAAATCCTAGAGGCACATAGGGATCCACAGGCTCACCACTCACCCCTGTAGGCTGCAGTAGGGCCCCCTGCAACTGCTCCCCTCTCCAGCAGCTGGACATGGCTTCCAGAAGCAGGTGAAGGTGAGGAGTGAGAGTCACCACTAGCTGGCCTGCTCTGTGGCTGCCTGTCAGTGAATGTACACCTGTGGGAAAAGTGATTCTTGCTCTTTCTTAGGGGTTCCAAGATAGCCAGTGAATGGCCTGTGAGGTGAAAATGCTGCTCCCCTCAGGTCCACCCAGGCCTGTAGCTGCCTTGGCTCAAGTTCCTGCCCCAGCTGTAGAATCAGTTCAGCTTGAAGCCCTCCTCCTTGCCCATACACATTTCTCCGTCTTTCTCTCATTCTGTTTCCTGTCCTGAGAGTTCCTTGTCACCACCACTACAATAAAGTCCAACTCTAGTTAAGGATAGCACAGGAACTCCAGGACAAGTCTGCTTCATGACAGAGAAGCCCTCAGGTAGAGTTGCTCGAAGGAGCCAGGCTGGGCTCCTCTCCAAGTTGATGACTGGGGAATTATCATGGGTCACTGGCCTCTCCGCCACCATCAGGCCCCAGACTTAGGGAGGACAGCCATCCCCCCCTGGCCCTTGCCCAGAGCAGCCAGGCTTGCTTGTGTAAGCCCAGAATATCATACTAAACCAGGGCAGCTGTGACCAGCTTCTGACCTCAGAGCAGAACCACATGCATCCAGTAGTGTTGCTGGGGAGGCCCAGAACCTGGCACAGGGAGAGCTGCCTCCACTCCAGTCTGAACACCTGCTGCCAACCAGACTCCTGCAGCCCTTTGTGGAGTTATCCATATCACACTTAGCTGACAGAGCCAGGAGGAAGTTCCTTGGCTTTCTTCAGAATGGCCTGGCCACACGTAAGTGCACAGAGGAGCAGCTTGAGGTTGCCAGTCAATCCCACCATTTTGGCAGGAAGAGGGGGCAGGAAGACAGGAGGGAAAGGCATGGTTGGGTCTGGCTGCTTCCACTTCAAGTCCTTCTGGTGTCAGAGGCTCCCTGTGAGGTTGTCATCTTCCTGGGTCCCAGAAGTGATGAGGTGCTGTGCCGGATGGGCCACCAGGAAGCCAGGAGCCCCAGGAAGCAGGGTTGACCAGGGTTGACAGCCGCACTCTGTTCCCTGCAATGGGGTGGGATGGCTGTGTGAAAAGAGCCAGCTGAATTTCTCTCCACGGATCTGTCTTTCCCTGGCCTCCTATACAAGCCAGAATCATTGTCCCAGGAAGGGGAAAGTTTCAAGGAAACAGTGGTCCCAGCATTCAGTGTTTCAGAGATTGAAAACTGATAGTTCAGCTAACACCCCGTATATGAACTGAGCAACTTACAGAAAACACTAACCAACATTTTAGTTCTTAAATTCTCTTTGGATATACTGTGTATTGATGTCTGCATCAGTTCATAAAGCTGTGACTGATAGGTAGAAATAATTTCACGTTCTACTTTTCATCACTAAATATTTCATGTACACATTCTCATTTAATGGTATATTCTAGTAATATCTAACAGCTAAATGTATTTTACTAATTCATGTTTCCCTATTATGGATATATTGGCTATTTCTCATTGTTCACCTTATAAATAGTGCTGCCAAGAGTTTTTATACAATGGTTTCCACAAGTGACAAGACTGATATAAAGAGTATACCCAAGGGATTGATACCTTATTACATTTTACACACACACACACAAACACACAAACACACACACACACCAGTTTCCCTTTAGGTCTAACAGAATTTCTTTTTTTTTTTTTTTAGTTTAATAGATATGTAACATGGCTCTAAAAAGTTTTGTTTCAAAAATTTTTTTTAATGTACCCTTCTCTTACTCCTCCATCTCTCAGTTCCCTTTCCATTTGCAAAAGATCTATCTCCCTATTTTCTATCTTTTATTTTGTATTTTATTTCTACTTTGAGTTTTTGTTGTTTTGTTTTTGTTTGTTTGGTTTGATTTTGGTGGTGGGAACCCAGGCACTTATGCGTGCTAAGCACATGCTCTACTACTGAGTACAACCCCCTCAGCTCTCAAAGAATCATTTTAAATGTGTATTTAGGAAATTGAAACTAGGGTAAGCTAATGCCTCTGAAGCCACCTCAAAGTATCAGGACCTCGTCCCAGACAGCTTTCATGCACACATGTTTGAACCCAAAGAAACAAGTTTCTTCAAGACCCAAGCCCAGACAACTGGCTCATAAATGCATATGAATGGTAAAAGGGGCGGCGTTCAGCTGGTCTGGAGCATATCACAGTAACTATTCATTCAGTACAACTTTGAGGGACGTCTAGACAGTCCTTAAGTAAATCTTGAACTTTATGTATCTCAGGAGTATTAAGGAGCATGTGATCTTGTAAAATTTCCTCTTCTGAAACAGCATCAACCATACATGCCACGTACAGAGCTTGCCTTCTCACTCTGTCCTCTCTTCTAAGTATGGCAACATCATGTCATATATATATACATATAATTTTGGGGGTTTTGTTTTTTTGAGACAAGATCTGTCAGGCTGACCTTGTACTCACTGTGTAGCACAGGCTAGTCTCAAACTCTCAGCAGTCCTCCTGCCTCAACCTCCTGAGCACTGGGATTGCTCCACCACAGCAGGCTACAACACCATGTCTTACATCTCCTAACATTTCAAAAATATGGCCTAGTTGTCACCATAACGCACACCCTTTTCTTGAGACCAAATTTTGATTTGGAAAACATGCTCATTATTTTACCATATTAGACTCACATGCCATTAAGATACAAGCCTATTAAAGTAAGGACTAAAACTAAGTTAAATTTTAAAAATTTGTGTCTTACTGGACAGTGAGATCCTAAAAAAAAAAGGAGTAAGTATACCTAAAATGTAACAATAAAAGAATTTAACCAAAAAAAGAGTTTTAAAAATAAAATATTATGTGACAGAACTGTAAAAAAAAAAAAAAAAGGAGTAAGGACTAGGTCTTATTCACCATTCTAAATCTGTCACCTATTTCCTGCGACCTACACCATCCTTAAATTATAAAGTTGGTTCTACTTTCTTTCTCATCACTTAGAAAGTTGCTATTCTTTATAAGTACAAATCCTAAAATAGCACTCACTGTTTTCTCTCTTCTAAGCTTTGTGTGTGTGTGTGTGTGTGCATTTGTGTGTGTAAATGGGTTCTAAAAATATATTTTTCCTTAATGTTTTATATACAACAATATAGAAGCTAAAGGCAATAATACATCCAGCAAGCATTGCCTACCAAATTAATTCTTCAGAATACAGTACTTCCTTGACAACTATAGGGTGGTATTTGAAAGTCATCCATTTCCATGCTTTCATTTAGTACATAAATTAAAGTTGGTGCAGTCATGAAACATATTAGCTGTGTCAGTCACAAAGAGCTTTCAGTACAGTATGAATGTGTAGCTTTCAATAAATATAAGATGAAAATAGTAAACACTCTTTCATACTAGTCCATTATATACACAGAGAAAAACCTAGGCTATCAGAACTCTGGCAAATGTTTTGATTCTGAATTCTTCACATTCTACTGACTTTGTCACAGACTCCAGCACTTAATATTTTCTTCCAGATTCCTCCTCATGTAACTCTCTACAAGCCATCTTGTTGAATTGGCACAGCATTCAATGTGCAAGAAGACCATATCCATCAACAGTTTAGAGCTCAAAATCAAGCTTTTACTACTAGAACAAAACACCTAGATGGGTTGGGTGAGTGTGGAATGAAGGGGATATCTTATTCATAGAACAGTAAGTTTCATTTGATACCAGTTGTCTTTATTGTTCTTTAAGATTTTGCATTCTCCATCAAACACCTTTACCACAAATTCCACATAAATTAGAAAGTATCTTTTGGAAGATAAACATTCATCACAGTCGCATATTTAGGTTCCCAAGATAGCTGGAGTGAATTCAGGATAGTACACAATGTCTTCCTCACCTCCCTGACTCTGTCACTCCTGGTCCCAAACCAGAGCCTTTTAGGTTCAGAAGACTTCATGGCTTTCTTCTGCTGCCTTCAGTCATGCTTGCTGGCATCAATAGCACAGAGTTACAGATCAACCAGTGAGTATCTGCTCTGTCCTCCTCCCGACCTACATGACCTGAATCCAGACCTGACACTGCAGAATAGAACAGGCTGGAAACTCACTAGGGCTAACTTGGAGCCACTGCTCCCAGAGACTAAAGACAAGGTAAACTAGGAACTCCACTAGTGGTGGGAAATGGAGAAGGGGAATGTGGACTCAGAAAGTCCAAAGAGTGACCACCAGGAAGCTGCTATATTTGCCAGAACCCCAGCTCACCATCAGGATCAGGAAAAGCAAGGAGTCAGGACCAAGAAAGGTATCTGGTATGGCCAAGAAAAGGCTGGTCCATATTATAACATCTGGGGAGGGGTCAACACCACACCACGCCATGTCACAGTTCTGCTGGAACATGCAGCACTCAGCGATCCTAAATCCAGCATTGGTAAAAGAACTAAAGAAGCAGAGCTTAAAATAAAAGCAGATTATTTTTTTGAAGGTGGGGAAAACTGGGAGAGAGAAAGAGAGAGACAGAGAGAGAGGGAGAGGGAGAGAGAGAGGAGAGAGAGAGAGGGAGGAAAGCACTCTGAATGAGGAGGGAGTATTCTAAAGGAAATACTCATGGATATTTTTTATTCTGCAGCTCCTTTTTATGAAGATCCTTGTACTATGTAGCATCCTGGAGTCTGATTGGCTCCCATGGCTGGTTTTGGTCCTCTCTTTGGATTTCTTCCAGTCATATGACCTTTCCAGTCATTTGGTGGAGGCTTGGATTATGAGTCAGGGGCTTAGGGACAAGTAGTATAGGTTTAAGTATTAAGCAAAGGGGCTTATGTTGATCACACTAGTTGGGACCTCCTGAGCTTAGCTTCTTTGCCTTTGTCTTGCTAACTGTTGAGCCTAATCTGCGGAGGCAGAGGCCATTGCCCTTAGTCTCTCCACTAACTTCTAACAAAGCTCAACAAAGCCTTCATGGTATCTTTCCTCTACCTACACCCATCCCTACAGTGGGACAACGGGAAAGGCTCTACCATGACAGAACCAGCTTCTTGCCTGGCTGGATCATGTGTAAGACTGGATAGAAATGGCTGGGACAGAAGCTTGGTTAGGATTACTGGGGAGAGGTAATCTGGGATCCCTGGGCCCAACTCTGGTTCACCAGCTCAGCATTCAGTGCTAGGGTTAGGGATCCACCCGCTAGAAGCCCAGCTGTGAATGGGGCAAAGAGGACATGCTCAGTGTGCACAGTGCCCTGGGTTCAATCCCTGACATCACACACACAAATTCTAAAATAACTAATAGTTTTTTAAAGGAAGGCTATAACATGGATGGACATTGACAGGCTTATGTTTGTCCTTATTCCATACAATAATTCTAGCCTGCCAACACAAGAAAAAATAACAAAAGCTGTTTTTGTATTAGCTGTGTTATTTTGACCAGCCATCCTTAGACATTCGGGTCAAATTTCAAGAAATTTGCTGCTTACATTTGATGGAGGAATTATGTGTCCTAACCTCTCAGTGTGACCTATTTAATTGGTATTCATTTGTAATACTTTGCTTTCTATAGCCACTATCCTTAAACTGCTCCAAATTTTATCCATTTTTTGCCTATGTTATACCACATATCAAAATTCCTTCCATGTTAAGATTTTTACCCAAAACAAACCAATAAGAGAATGTTTCTTTACATACATTGTGTATTGCTATGGTGCTTATATTGTGAAGGTATTTTAATCTTTTACAACCTTAATGTAGACTGAGGAAAACTTATTCTGCTCAGATGTTTAGTCATTGTTTTTTAATCCTGTGTGTGGATTTTCACAAATTTATTTTCTTTTTTTTTTTAAAATAAATTCCTTTATTGGCACATTGTAGGTATACAACACAATTACATTTCTCATTGGGAACTGTACCTTTATATAATGCATCTTGGTTCTTATTTTTTCCCCATTCCTAGCCCTCCCTTCACGCCCTCCACCCTTCCGTATTTACAAAGACTTTATTGGGCTGGGGATTTAGCTCAGTGGTTCTGGAGCCTGCCTGGAAAGTGCAAGGTCCCAAGTTCAATCCCTGGTACCAAAAAAAAAAAAAAAGTCCCACAAAGACATTATTTCCATTTTTTCCATTTCTCATCATTTTTCCTTTCCTTTCTTTCCTTTCCCCTGCCCCTCCCACTACCCCTACCCCTTTGGACCTTTTCTTCCTATTTTACATTTTTGATTGTTCATTCTAATCATTGGTACATTTTAGGTATACAATATAATGACATTCATCATTGGAAATTTGCACCTTTACATAGTCTCTCTTGGTTCTTATTTTTCACCTTTGCCCAGCCCTCCCTTCAACTCCTCCATTCCTCCCTATTTGCAAAGATTTTGTTCCTATTTTTCCATTTTCTCATATTAATCCCATTTCCTTCTATCCTTTCCCCTAGCCCTCCAAATTCCTTCCCCTTTGCCCCTTTTCTTCCTATTTCACATGACCTATTATACATTTAGTCCTTATTTACACTTTCAGTTTCTCACACTAGAGAAACTATTTGGAATTTATTCATCTGTGTCCTATTTATTTCACTTAAGAGTATCGCCTCAATGTGCATCCACTTAGCTATAAATGTCTCTAATTTCTCATTTTTTATGGCTGAGTAGTACTCCATTTCATAAGAAAACCACATTTTCTTTATCCAGTCTCCAGTTGATGGGCATTTGGGCTGTTTCCAAGTTTTAGCTATTATAAACTGTGCTGCTATGAACCTCGGTGCACATATATCACTGTGGTATGATTCTTTTAATTTTTTTGGGAAGATTCCCAGCAGGGGAATAGTGGGGTCAAATGGGACTTCCAGTCTTAGTTCTTTGAGGTATCTCCATACTGATTTCCACAGTTCTTGCACCAGTCTACACTCCCACCAGCAGTGGAGCAGGGTTCCTCTCTCCTCACAGCCCTGCCAGCATTTGTTATTAGTTGATTTCATGATAGCAGCCATTCTTTCTGGAGTGAAGTGGAATCTCAGCATTGTTTTCATTTGCATCTCTCAAATGACCAGTGACGTTGAACATTTTTTCATGTATTTATTTGCTATTTCTACTTCTTTGTCTGAGAAATGTCTGTTCATTTCAGATGCCCATTTTTGGATTGGGTCTTTCAATTTGGGAGGTCTGATCTTTTGAAGTTCTTTATAGATTCGAGATAGTAGACCTTTGTCTGAGGAAGAGCAGGTGAAGATATTTTCCGACATTGTGGGTTGTCTCTTCACACTGCTGGTGGTTTCTCTTGCTGTGCAGAAGCCTTTTAATAAGAAGAGATCCCACTTGTTGATTGTTTGTGCTAGTTCATGGGCAACTGAGGTTTTGTTCATAAAATCTTTTCCTACACTGATGTCTTCAAGGGTTCTACCTAACCTCTGTTCCAACTGGTTCAGAGTTTCTATTTTAATACTTAGATCTTTAATCCATTTTGATTTTAGTTTAGTGCATGGTGAGAGATACAGGTCTAGTTTTAATCTTTGGCAAGTCGAAGCCCAATTTTTCCAGCACCATTTATTAAAGAGGCTATCTTTCCTCCAGTGAGGGTGTTTGGCTCCTTTGTCGAAGATGAGATGGCTGAGTGTGTCTGGTGTTGTTTCTGCATCTTCTAATCTGTTCCACTGGTCCTCACGTCTGTTTCTTTGCCAGTACCATGCTGTTTTTATCACAGTAGCTTTGTAGTAGAGTTGCAGGTTGGGGATTGTGATACACCCTGCCATGTCTCTGTTACCTAGAATTGCTTTTGCTATTCTGGGTCTCTTCTTGTTCCAAATGAATTTGTGGATTGTTTTCTCAAGGTCCATGAAGTATGCTGCTGGGCTCTCCATTGGAGTTGCATTAAATCTATATAGCAGTTTTGGAAGTATGGCCACTTTCACTATATTAGTCCTTCCTACCCAGGAGCAGGGGATGTCTGTCCATTTTCTGATATCCTCTTCAATCTCTCTTTTCAGAGTGCCATAGTTTTCAGAGAAGAGGTCTTTGATTTCTTTCATTAGGTTGATTCCTAGGTATTTCAGTTTCTTGGATGCTATTGTGAAAGGAATTATTTGCCCTATTTCTCTCTCAGTGAGTCTGTCATTTGTGTAGAAGAAAGCTATTGATTTTTGAGTGTTGACCTTGTAACCAGCTACTTTAGAAGACTTTTGGTGGAGTTCTTGGGGTCTTCTATATAGAGTATCCTGTCATCTGCAAATAATGACAATTTGATTTCTTCATTTCCTACCTTTATTACTTTTATTTCTTTCTCTTGTCTAATTGACATGGCTAATGTTTCCAGAACTATATTGAACAAGAGTGGTGATAGTGGACATCCTTGTCTTGTTCCTGATTTTAGTGTGAAGTATTTCAGTTTTTGACCATTGAGTATGATATTGGCTGTTGGTTTTCCATAGATGGCTTCTATCAGTTTGAGGTAGAGACCATCTATTCCAATTTTTTGTAGGGTTTTTATCATAAATGCATGTTGGATTTTGTCAAATGCTTTTTCTGCATCTATGGAGATAATCATATGGTTTTTGTCCTTGGCTCTATTGATATAGTGTATTACATTGATTGATTTTCATATATTGAACCATCCCTGAATCCTTGGGATGAATCCCACTTGATCAGGGTGTATGATCTTCTTGATGATCTTCTGCATTCTGTTTGCCAGTATCTTAGTAAGGATTTTTGCGTCTATGTTCATTAGTGAGATTGCCCTATAGTTCTCCTTTTCGGTTGGGTCTTTCTCTGCTTTGGGGATCAAGGTGATGCTTGCTTCCACGAATGAATTTGGGAGTATTGCTTCCCTTTCAATTTCACTGAAGAGTTTAAACAGTAGTGGCAGTAGTTCCTCTCTAAATGTCTTGTAGAATTCAGCAGTGAAGCCATCAGGGTCCAGGGTTTTCTTGGTTGATAAGTTTTTAATTACATTTTCAATTTCATTGGTTGATATTGGGTTGTTCAGAATTTTTAGGTCTTCTTTGTTCAACTTCGGTAATTCATATGCATCTAGGAATCTGTCCATTTCTTCTGTGTTGTCCATCTTATTGGCGTATAGGTTCTGGAAGTAGGTATTGATGATCCTCTGGATTTCTGCTGGGTCTGTTGTAATTTCACCCTTTTCATTCCTAATTGCATGGATTTGGACCTTTTCTTTCCTTTTTCTCACAAGGTTGGCTAAGGGTTTGTCAATTTTGTTTTTTCTTTCAAAGAACCAACTCTTGACTTCATTGATTTTTTGTATAGTTCTCTTAGTCTACATTGCATTGATTTCTCCTCTGATCGTTATAATTTCCTCCTTTGTATGAGCTCTGGGGTTCTCTTGCTCTTCTTTTTCTAGAAGCTTGAGGTTCAGTATCAGGTTGTTTCATTGGGATCTTTCTGTTTTCCTGATATGCGTATTCACTGTTATGAATTTCCCTCTTAAGCCTGCTTTCATTGTGTCCCATAGATTCCAATATGTTGTATTGGCATTGTCATTTAGTTGAAGGAACTGTCTGATTTCTTCTTTAATTTCCTCTGTGACCCATTGGTTATTCAAAAGTGTGTTGTTCAATTTCCACCTGTTTATGAAATTTTTTGAGTTTCTTTTGCTATGGATCTCCAATTTCATCACACTATGGTCTGATAATATACACGGGATAACTTCAATTCCTTTGCACTTACTTAAACATGTTCTATGTGTGAGTATGTGGTCTATTTTGGAGAATGACCCATGTGCAGCTGAGAAGAATGTGTATTCTGATTTTGTGGGGTGGTAGACTCTGTAAACATCTATTAAGTTCATTTGTTCAAGGGTTCGATTGAGTTCTAGTATTTCATTACTTATTTTTAGTCTAGTTGATCTATCTATTTGTGACAGTGGGGTGTTGAGGTCCCCCACTACAATTGTGTTGTGCATATATGACTTTTCATGTCCATTAGTATTTGTTTTATATAGTTGGGTGCACTAGTGTTTGGTGCATAGATATTTATGATTGTCATCTCTTCCTCTTGGATTCTTCCCTTTACAAGGATGTAGTGTCTTTCTTCATCTCTCTTAATCAGTGTTGGTTTGAAATCTACTTGATCTGCCAAGAGGATAGCTACTCCTGCTTTTTTTTCGGGTTCCTGTGGCATGGAGTATTGTTTTCCACCCTTTAACTTTCAGTCTATGGGTTTCCTTTTGAATTAAGTGTGTTTCTTGTATGTAGCATATTGTTGGATTTTGCTTCTTGACCCATTCTGCCAGTCTATTTCTTTTGATTGGTGAATTCAGACCATTAATGTTGATGGTTATAACTGAAACATATTGACTTGTCATTGCCATGACTTTTTCTTTTTGTTCGGTCTCCCCCTTTACATTGAATTTCTTGTCATGCCAGATGGGTTCATTCTGCTTTGCTTCCTGGGTTTGTGATCCTCAATGTCTGTTCCTAGGCTATTGTGTAAAATTCTTTGGAGTGCTGGTTTGGTATTCACGAAGTTCCTAAGGTGCTCTTTGTTATGAAAGTATCTTATTTCTCCATCCATTTTGAAAGGTAGTTTTGCAGGGTACATCAATCTGGGTTGGAGGCTGTTTTCTTTTAGGGCTTGGAATATGTCACTTCAAGCTCTTCTTGCCTTGATGGTTTGTGTTGAGAAGTCTGCTGTGATTCTGATGGGCTTCCCTTTGTATGTGATTTCTTTCTTTTCTCTGACTGCTTGGAGAATTTTGTTCTTCTGTTGTATTTCTGGAATCTTAACAATTATATGCCTATGTGTAGATTTTTTTTGATCAAGGCTATTTGGAGTCCTATATGCCTCACTTATCTGTATGTTAAGCTCTTCTTCCCTGCTTGGGAAGTTTTCTGCCATTATTTCTGTGAAGAGATTTTTTATGTCATCTGCACTCTCTTCTGTTTCTTCATTGAGCCCAATCAGTCTTATGTTATTCTTCTTTGCATCATCTAGCAGCTGCTGGATTGATTTCTCATGTTCCGTTATAATTTTGAAGCAATTTTTCTTTTTCTGGTCACTAATTGCAATCTTATCTTCTATATCTGAAATTCTGTCCTCATACTGGCTCATTCTGCTGTGTAGACTTTCAATGGAGTTTTTCATGTCCTGGAAATCTATTTGCATCTGTTTTATGGATTCCATTTGTTTCTTATGTTGGGATTCCATCATGTTCCTCAGCTCCTCTCTAGATTTATTAATCATGTCTTGCACTACGGGCACAGTTTCTCCTGTTATCTGAGAAATTATTTCTGATTTCATTTTTTCCAGATCCCCTTTTGTTGCCAGTTCAGTAGGTCCAGGTGGTTGAGTATCAGAGTGTTCCATCTCATTTCCCTTTGGGGTTGCTGTAGGTGATCTGGAAGTCTGGTTTTGAGACTTATTTATGTGTTTTCTCATTTCGACTGCAGTGGGGGGCTGTTAACGCCTGCACAGATTACCTCCTCTGAGCTGGGAGAGGTGGGACAGGGGCGGGGAGCAGCGGTAGGGATGGTGACCCAAAAGCCCTTCCCTGTGTGTTGGGAGCAGCGGGAGGGATGGTGGCTGGGAAGCCCCTTCCTCTGGACCAGGAGCAGTGGGATGGTGGCTCAGAAGCCCCTTCCTCTGGGCCGGGAGTGGCGGGACAGAAGGTGGCCCAAAAGCCCTTTCCCCTGGGCTGGGAGCAGCAGGAGGGATGGTGACCAGGAAGCCCCTTCCTCTGGAGCAGGAGCAGTGGGAAGATGGCTCAGAAGCCTCTACCTCTGGGCTGGGAGCAGCAGGACTCAGTACCTTGGTCTGGTGGTCTGGTGTCCTCTGCATCTTTGTAGTGTGGAACCAGGTGGCTGCCTGTCTGCAGCGGGGTGATTCGGCATGTTCTGTGCCACTCGGGACCTCGGTAGGGCATGGGCAGACCTGCCTGTCTGCAGCGGGGTGATTCGGCATCTTCCATGTGACTCGAGACCTCGGTAGGGTATGGGCAGACCTGCCTGTCTGCAGCAGGATGATTCGGCGTCCTCTACAAATTACACTGTATAGAGGAGAAACCCAGGGAGCTGAAACTCAGAGGCACTGTTTCTTGTGGAGGTGGTGATGAAGCTGTTTCTGCTAGTGTTGATAGAACTGACAAAGTAGAAACATGAAACTGTGGGAAGGCCCTGAAAATCAGGGAGTAAGCTACAAATTTATTTTCATAAAATTAAATGTCCTAGGGCCAGGGATGTAGCTCAGTGACACTGCGCCTGCCTGGCAAACATAAAGTCCTGAGTTCAATCCCTAGTTCCACAAAATAAATAAATAAATAAATAAATATTCTACTTTAAAAACAATACAAACAAACAAAACTAATATGCTAAGTGAAATAAGCCAATCACAGAAAGGAAAATATGATTCCACTTACACCAAGTACATAAAGTAGTCAACTTCATAGAGAGAAAAAGTAGAATGGAGGTTTCTGGGGCTGGAGGGGAGGGGAAAGGGGAATTTTTTAAGGGGTACGGACTTTCAGATTTGTAAGATGAAAAGTGTTCTGGAGATAAGCTGCACAACATGGTGGCTGCACTTACCCTCCTGAGCTGCATGGGGAGCTATTGTTGAATGGCACTGAGATTCAGTTTGGAAGATGATGGGATGAGATGACAGCTGCACAGTGACATGAATATAATCCCCGCCACATAACTGCACGCCTAAAGTGGCTACAAATGGTGCATTTATGTTAGGTATATCTTACAATTTTTAAAAAAAATATCATATATCAAGTAAGTTTCCTTCTAAGTTAGGACTTCTTCCAAGGCCATCTTCCCCACCTGGCATGTCAAAAGCTTAGGAAATGCCAAAAAATAAACAAAAAAGGAAGAAAGAAAGAAAGAAAGAAAGAGAAAGAAGGAAGGAAGAAAGAAAGAAAGAAAGAAAAAAAGGAAAGAAGGAAGGAAGAAAGAAAGAATGAAAGAATGAAAGAAAGAAAAAAAGAAAGAAAGAAAGAAAAAGAAAGAAAGAAGAAAAAAAGAGAGAAAAGAAAGCAAACAGAAGCTGGGAGTGGTAGCATACTCCTATAATCCTAGCACTTGGGAGACTGAGCCAGGAGGATCACCATGAGTTTGAGGCCAGCACGGGCTACATAGTGAGTCCAAGGCCAGCCTGAACTGCATAGTGAAACCTTGTCTCAAAAATAAAAACAAACAAACAAAAACTAGAAAGAGGCAGGTGTGGGGTATATGGTGAGAGATTGGCACTTTATGAGGTTAGCCTGTCCCAACAATTCCCAAATTTTGACGTATGTCAGAGTCAGAGAATTTATAAAACATGATTGTATTTGCATTTCTCACAATTTACATTCCCATGTGCTGCTGATTTGCTGATGTGCTGGGTATCTTACTTTGAGAACCACTGGCCTTTCAATAAAATCATAGTCAAGGAATTCTCAAATTTTAATAAGTGTTCTCAAATTTTAGTAAATTTTAACAAGGGGTTTCAAATTTTGTTGCCATTCCAGATTCCTAAGCCCAATTAAACTTTGTACTTTTTAAAGCTTCTTCAGCTTCTTCTGATGTAGTAGGTTCTCATTTTGTAGACCAATGAGTACTGCCCCAAGTGTACATTAACTCACTGGTTCTCAACGTGTGTTCTGTGATGCCAACCCCAGAAGCAGCATCACCTTGTACTAATGATAAAACCAAATTCCCAGGCCCCACCCAATACCCTTGAATCAGATCCTCTGGTGCTGAGGTCCAGCTCTCTGGGTTTTAACAGACTTATGTGAGTGGTTCTGATTCACATTAAAAGTTGAGAAGGGTTGAGCTATACAATTTGAACAACTTTCTTTTTCAGTGACGATGGTTAACCCAGAATTTATTTGGACAATTGGATGTGACCAATTTCTACTAGAGGAAGGGAGTATTGATTCTGTCATCCTGGAAATATGGTTTGTATATTATTGGGGGTGGAAAAATTAAAGAAGAGAATTAGAAATACTCTGGTACCAGAGGCCATGCCTAGCATAGTCAATAGAAACTTTAAGTTGTTGAATTTTGGCTCAGCCCTAGGCATAGTGTTATTGTATGGAGAAGTTCTCTGGCCATGGCAAGGGCTTTCCTGAGGTATGGGGAGTGCCTTCTTGCTGAGGTACCCATCTGCATGTCACAAGGGAGTCAAGAAGCAACTAGACTTGGTCAAGGATTTCCAGGTGCCTGCCAGAACAATGCTAGCCTTGGAGACACCTGGAATTATTTAGAAAAAAATCACTCTAGATCACCATTCATAGAGATGACCAGGCACTGCATTGATTCTCCAGTAATTGTGAAGTGTCAGTAATATCTGAGAATCACTAAGCCAGATTTATTTGATTTCCTTCCAAATTTGAGGGCTGTATAAAAGAGAAGAGAAAGACTAGTTTCTAAAGGGTGGGAAATGAGTAAAGATTAAAGAATTCTCTCTTCCAGACAAGAGGTTTACATTAAAAAGTAATATGGAGGATGGGTCTTCAGCTCCACAGAGAGCACCCATATGAAATGCAATTAAGCTTCTCTGCTGGTCAGCCAGGCAGCGTGAAGCTCCTTGGCTGTGTTCCTGTTCCTGCCCATGCCACGGTGAGGTCCTGGGAGCGGCTTGGAGCCCCACCTCCATCCGGTGCTCTGCTTAGCCACGCGGGCACCTGCAAGGCCCAGTTCCACACGCGCCCCCCCCCACCTTTCTGCTGCCTGGTCCCACACTACAGAGGCACAGGGGATTATACTTAACATAGTTAAATGTGATAGATTAATAACTACCACAAATTGTTATTTTCTAAACTGCGCTTGATGCTATGGTATTGCTGATTGTAACATTTGGCCTAACATGTTGTGATTGATCTAATCAATTTTCCTTCCTGGTATAAGGAAAATAAAATAGCCTCAGAGTCATTAGAGCCTCAAAACCTAAACACAAGCTATATCTGGATGACACCTCTGAAAAGCAGTCATTCTACAAGGGTTTTATACACAAGCAACAAAGATACCTGCATTAAGCAATTTTGAAATATCAACCCAGGAATTAAACCAAGGACAGTACCAAAAACAAAAATGAGAAGACATTTAAGCAAGGCACAAATGCAGGCTTCCACACCACAAAAAGGAAATTCTGGGAGAAATGAGGTGGAAAAATCAGATAATCAACCACCTGGACACCCTGAACTGATAGCACAGGAAGTAACAAAGCAGATACATCAGGCTCTAGAAAAATTCAAAGCAGAAATAATCTCCCAGATAAATATAGAGATGGTGAGTAGAGTGAAAGACATGATTAGAGGCTCTAGAGCAGAAACAGATAAGAAAATAGATGAGATCAGAAACATGCTGGAAGCCATGCATGCCCAGCATAAGAAAAAAATGGAAACCATGATCACCCAACATAAGAAAGAAATGGAATCCATGAAATAGATTCAAACAGATATTCAGGAGATTAAAAACTCCATTGAAAACATGCAGAGCAGACTAAGAGAATCTGAAGACAGGATATCAGATATAGAAGATAAGATCACAGTTAAGGACCATGAAAACAGAGATTTCTTAAAGATAGTAAGGGACCATGAGAAATCAATCCAACAGCTGCTAGATGATGCAAATAAGAATAACACAAGACTGATAGGAGTCCATGAAAAAACAGGAGAAAGTAAAATGACATAAAAAAACTGTTCACAGAAGTAATAGTAGAACACTTCCCAGACAGAGGTGGAGAATTGGACATACAGATAAGTGAGGCATATAGAACTCCACCCAGCCACAATAAAAAAAATCTACACCTAGACATATAATAGTCAAGATCCCAGAAACCCAACAGAAGAACAGAATTCTATAGGCAGTTAGAGAAAAGAAACAAATCACCTACAAAGGAAAGCCCATCAGAATCATGGCAGATTTCTCAACACAAACCCTCAAATCAAGGAGAGCCTGGAGTGAAGTATTTCAAACCCTAAAAGAAAATAACTTCCAACCTAGACTGTTGTGTCCTGCAAAATTATCTTTCAAAATCGATGGGGAAATCAGATACTTTTATGACAAAGAACACCTGCGAAATTTCATGAAAACCAAACCAGCACTCCAAACAATTTTATGCAATATCCTAGAAAAAGACAATGAAGGTCACAACTCCATGAGGGCCAACAGAGAGAAGACACCATGCAAGGTAAAGCACTAAAGGGAAAGGGGGAAAAATAAGAAAAGAGCCAACAACAATAAAACATCATGGCAAGAATGAGTCAATATCTCTCAATTATAACTATCAATGTTAATGGCCTCAATTAGCCAATCAAAAGAAACAGACTGACAGAATGGATTAGGAAGCAAAACCCAGCAATATGCTGTATAGAAGAAACACACCTATCTCAAAAGGAAATTCATAGACTGAAAGTAAAAGGATGGAAAACAGTTCTCCACGAGACAGGAACCCAGAAAAAAGCAGGGGTAGCAATCTTATTTGCAGACAAAGTAGATTTCAAACCAAAACTAATTAAGAGAGACAAAGATGGTCACTACATACTTGTGAAGGGAATAGTCCAAGAGGAAGACATGTCAATTCTAAATATTTATGCACCAAATATGAATGCCTGAAATATACAAAACAAATATTAATGGACATGAAAAACCAAATAAACAATAACATAATTGTAGTGGGGGACCTCAACATCCCTCTATCACAAATAGACAGATCATCTAGGAAAAAAATTAACAATGAAATTCTAGAACTGAACCAAGCCATTGAACAAATGGACTTAATAGATGTTTACAGAGTATTCCACCCCAAGAAATCAGAATACACATTCTTTTCAGCTGCACACTGGTCATTCTCCAAAATAGATTGCATACTAACTCATAGGGCAAATCTAAGTAAATGTAAAAGAATTGAAGTTATCCCCTGTATATTATCAGACCATAGTCCAATAAAATTGGAGATCAATAACATAAGAAACCGCAAAACACCCACAAACACATGGAAATTGAATAACACTCTCCTGAACAACCAATGGGTCACAGAGGAAATTAAAGAAGAAATTAGACAGTTTCTACAAGTAAATGATAATGCCAGTACAACATTCAGGAATCTGTGGGACACAATGAAAGCAGTTCTATGCAGGAAATTCGTAGCAGTGAATGCCCATGTTAGGAAAAGAGAGAGAACTCAGTTAAATAACCTAATGTAGAAACTCAAGCTCCTAGAAAAAGAAGAGCATAACAAACCCAAAGCTCGTACAAGAAAGGAAATTATAAAGATCTGAGCAGAAATCAATGCAATGGAGATTAAGAGAATGATACAAAAAATCAGTGAATTGAAGAGCTGGTTTTTTTGAAAGAATAAATAAAATTGATAAACCTTTAGCCAAACTTATCCAAAAAAGGAAAGAAAAGGCTCAAATCCATGCAATTAAGAAGGAAAAAGGTGAAGCCACAACAGATCCAGCAGAAATTCAGAGGATCATCAATACCTACTTTGAGAACCTGTATCCTAATAAAATGGAAAACACAGAAGAAATGGACAGATTCCTAGATACATACGAATTGCCAAAGTTAAATGAAGAAGATATAGAAATTCTAAACACCCCAATTACAGTGAGTGAAATTGAAAATGTAATAAAAAATTTACCATCAAAGAAAAGCCCCAGGTCCTGATGGGTTCATTACTGAATTCTACAAGACATTTAAAGAAGAACTATCTCCATTACTCTTTAAACTCATCAAGGAAATTGAAAGGGAAGCAAGGCTTCCAAATTCTTTTCTAGAAGCAAGTGTTACTTTGATTCTAAAACCAAGGAAAGACACAACCCAAAAAGAGAACTACAGATCAATCTCCCTAACGAACATAGATGCAAAAATCCTCAACAAGATACTGGAAAACAGAATACAGTGGGTCATCAAGAAGATCATACACCCTGACCAAGTCAGATTTATCCCAGGGATGCAAGGATGGTTCAACATCTGTAAATCAATAAATGTAATACACTATACTAACACAGTCAAGGACAAAAACCATATGATCATCTCAATAGATGCAGAAAAGGCATCTCACCAAATCTAGCACCCATTCATGATAAAAACGCTACAGAAAATTGAAACAGAAGGTCTTTATCTCAACCTGATTAAGGCTATCTATGAAAAACCAACAGCCAACATCATACTAAATGCTCAAAACCTGAAAACTTTCACTCTAAAATCAGGAACAGGACAAGGATACCCCCATCACCACTCCTGTTCAGTATTGTTCTGGAAACATTAGCCATAGAAATTAGACAAGAGAAAGAAATAAAAGGAATAAAGATAGGAAAGGAAGAAGTGAAACTGTCATTATTTGCTGATGATATGATACTTTACATAGGAGACCCAAAAAACTCAGTCAAAAGTCTTGTAGACCTAATTGACAAATTCAGTAGAGTAGCTGGATATAAGGTCAACACTCAAAAAACAATAGCCTTCTTATACGCAAATAGTAGACCCATTGAGAGAGAAATTCAGGAAATAATTCCTTTTATAATAGCATCTAAAAAAAAGAAAGATCTAGGAATCAACCTAACAAAGGAAGCAAAAGACCTCTACACTGAAAACTACAGCACTCTGAAGAAGGAGATTGAAGAGGTTATAAGAAAATGGAAAGACATCCCTTGTTCCTGGGTAGGAAGAATCAATATAGTGAAAATGGCCATACTTCCAAAACTACTATATAGCTTTAATGCAATACCGATTGAAATTCCAACAATATACTTCACAGAACTAGAGAAAACAATCCAAAAATTCATTTGGAAGCAGAAGAAACCTAGAATAGCAAAAGCAATTCTGGGCAACAGAGACATGGCTGGGAGTATCACAAACCCCAACTTGAAACTATACTACAAAGCTACTGTGATAAAACAGCATGGTACTGGCAAAGAAACAGACCCGAGGAACAGTGGAATAGATTAGAAGATGCAGAAACAGCTCCAGACATACTCAGCCACCTTATCTTTGACAAAGGAGCCAATTGCCCTCATTGGAGAAAAGATAGCCTGTTCAATAAATGGTGTTGAAAAAACTGGATTTCAACCTGCCAAAGATTAAAACTAGGCCCATACCTATCACCGTGCGCTAAACTAAGAGCAAAGTGGATTAAAGAGCTAAATATCAAGACAGAAACAGTAAACTTGCTGGAAGATAAGTTAGGTAGAACTCTCAATGCCATTGGCATAGGAAAAGACTTTATGAACAAATCTTCAGTAGCACAGGAGCTAGCACAAAGAATCAACAAATGGGATCTCATTTCATTAAAAAGCTTCTGCACTGCAAGAGAAACTACCAACAGAACTAAGAGACAACCTACAATATGGGAAGAAATTTTTAGCAGCTGTACCTCAGACAAAGGCCTACTATCTAGAATATATAAAGAACTGAAAAAAATCAGACCCCCCAAATTCAAAGACCCAATTCAAAAATGGGCATCTGAAATGAACAGACATTTCTCAGACAAAGAAGTAAAAACAGCAAAGAAATATATGAAAAAATGTTCAACATCACCGGTCATTGGACAGATGCAGATGAAAACAACACTGAGATTCCACTTCACCCCACAAAGAATGGCTGCTATCAAGAAATCAACCAATAACAATTGCTGGTGGAGGTGTGGAGAGAAAGGAACCCTTCTCCATTGTTGGTGGGAGTGTAGACTGGTGCAACCACTGTGGAAATCCGTATGGAGATACCTCAAAGAACTAGGACTAGAGGTCCCATTTGACCCAGCTATTCCCCTACTGGGTATCTTCCCCAAAGAATTAAAAGAATTGTACCACAGTGATATATGTGCACCTATGTTTATAGTGGCACAGTTTGTAATAGCTAAGGTTTGGAAACAGCCCAAGTGCCCATCAACTGGAAACTGGATAAAGATGTGGTTTTTTATAAAATGGAGTACTACTCAGCCATAAAGAATGAGAAACTAGAGTCATTTATAGCTAAATGGATGCATATCGAGGTCATCCTCTTAAGTGAAATAAATAGAACACACATGTGTAAATACTGAATAGTATCTCTAGTGTGAGAAACCGAAAGTATAAATAAGGATGAAAATGATTAAAATGAATAATTGATAATTTGAAATAGGAAAAGGTCCAAAGGGGTAGGGGTGGTGGGAGGGGAAGGGGAAAGGGAAGAAGGGAAAGGAAAAATTATGAGAAATAAAAAATAATGGAAACAAAGTCTATGTAAATAGGGAAGGGTGGGGGGGGTGAAGGGTGCGTAGGTAATGGGGGGGAAAATAAGAACCAAGATATATCATGTTCAGGTACAAACACCCAATGATAAATGTAAATGTATTGTATACCTAAAATGTACTAATTAATATATAAATAAAGAAATGCAATTAAACTGCAGCAGCGATGATTTGCATTAAAGGAAGAAAAATTTCTTGGCAGTAAGGATTCTTGAACATTGGGCTGAGCTAAAGTAGTTGACTATGGAAGATACTTCATTAGAGATTTGAAAAAGCAAGATGACTCCTCATCTGTCTGGAATGATGCCAGGGAATTATTTGAACTCCCTTACAACCATGATTCAGATGTCCAAGCTTCCACAACAGCGCATTAAGCTCATGTGGACTCTGTGTTCCTCAAGCTTATAAAAAAGCCATAATGGGAGCCTTCTTCATTATTAGATTGTTAATAAAACAGAATTAGCAAGTGGTAAGTGGATAAAATACTAATACACTATTAAGACCTTGGTTTGAAGAAGAGGAATCCCTTGATTCTTGTTTACCTGTCAGTTTCCTCTGTGTGATGTAAGAGGCATAACTTTTGTCTGACCATTCATCCTATGGGGGCCAACTCTCCTATAAAGAAAAATCAGAAAGAAACTTTCTACCTGACATTTTTTTCCTATGGTTGTGATTTTAAGTTACACTTGCAATTAGACGTTGAAAAAAATTGCTGCTGAGAAGGGAAGATCTTGAAGTGAAAAGGGGGCAGGAAGGAAGCCTCTGAACAAATACAGATATGAATAGCAAGCAGCAGAGAGAATAGGCCTCCACCCGGGGTACGGAGGAGCTGACGGTGAGCCAGGGCAGGGGCACTGAACACTCGGGTGAACACGGCTGGGGACCAGTCACCGGCTTTGACTCTTTTAAGTATTTTTGCCTTGGGAAAGATCATCCTAGGGAAAAATACCCTTGTATTTTTTTCATTTGGAGATGTAACTAAATCTGATGTAGAATTGTCTGGAAAACCTAGAGGACTTTCCCTGTCAAGGAGTCAGTTTCTAACATCTAGCATGATGACTTGAAATGTTGGCCTGGAACCAAGAGACATGGATTAAAATATTTCTCTACAATTTGGTCATGGATAACTTTCTTAACAACTCTAGGTCTCAGGTTCCTTATTTGAAACAGGAGGACAGAAACAGGAACTGGTTATTGAGGCATTGTATGAGATAATGACAGTGTAAGGGGCTGGCACAGGGTCATCGCTCAATAAATGTTAGCTTTTTACCGTTTGCTCACAGAGCGCGTAACTAAACTCTTACCCTTACTAAAGCAGTACTATCCAAATGGAAGGATGGGGACTTGCACCAGTCTGTGACAAAGCTTTTCAACATTCCTTAGTATCTTAGTCCATTTTCTGTTTCTAATACAGGAGATTTGAGACTTAATGATTTACTAAGGAAAGAAGTTGCTTTTGGCTTGCCGTTCTAGATGCTAAGAAGTCTGAGATTTGGTAACCACATCTAGTGAGGGCCTCATGCTGCTTTATAACATGGTGAAAATCAGCAGGGTAAGCAGACACATGCAGAAGAGTCAGAACATGAGATGTAGCCCTGCTTTATAGTAATCCACTCTCAAGGTAACTAATTCAGTCCTTGGCAAAGAAATATTCCCTCTCACAAGAGTGTCATTAATCCCTCTGAACAACCTAATCATCTCTTAAAGGGCTCAGTTACCCAGACCACCACAAAGGCAATTGAATGTCACCATGAGTTTTCTGAGGAGACAAATCATATTCAATTGTGGCACTTGGGAAGATGGGAGAAATAAGGACAATATTATATGTGCACACAGGATATTTGGTTGCTAATTTCTTAGAAAGTAATATCCTTTACTTTGAGAATGCACACTGTCCTTTGTTTTTAGAAATAAGGCTCAGAGTAGAAGCTACTTTAACTTTCATGTTCTTTACAGCTTTAAACTGGCCCTTGTTTTTGTTTTTTTGTTTTTTCTGGTACATGAAATCCAAGAGTCTGGGAACCATTCTTCTAAAGGCTGTGTAGAAGTAAAAAAGAGGGATGGAGGGCCAGGGATTTAGCTCAGTGGTTCCGCCCTGCAAGCACAAGGACTGGAGTTCAATCTCAAGTACCACAAAAAAAAAAAAAAAAGAAAGAAGGATGGGTGGAGCAATCACTAGTGATTCTCACTGATGCTCCAAAGTCATGAGCTTGGCAAGTATATTTTCTGCTTCTCCTACTTCCACAAGCTTTGCATGTGCATGTGTTTCTGTCTCTATTCTGTCTCTTGTTTTTGCACCAGCCTGTTAGGCTACTGTCTTAGTTACTTTTCTCATTGCTAAGACAAAATACCTGACATCCAAAGTTAAAGGAGGAAAGGTTTATTAAGTTTACAGTTTGTGGTTTCAGTTCATTATCAGCTGGCTCCAAGGTAGGGTGGCATGGCAGACAGGCATCATAGAGGAGAAACAATTCATGGCAGGCAGAAGGTAGCAAAGCAACAAGGGATGACCACAGCTCTTTCTATTCCTTACATCTTATCCAGGCTACTTAGGGCAGGTAGTACTCACACCTTTAATCCTAGTGCTCTTGATCCTAGCATTGCACTATTAATCAATTTCAGTGTCACATACTCTAGATCCAGCCACCTCTGAAAAAGCCCCATCTATGACCACATGAGGCTTTGGTGGGACATCTAAACACAAGCCATTACAGCTACTTTCTCATTTTCATGGTGTCCTCCCTTTTTTGTGACCTACACACACACACACACACACACACACACACACTTCATATCTGTTTGTGGTTTTATTCCTGATTCTTTTGTTCTAGCCACAGGTGCTGTATCACCTTGTGGGCCCACTCAGGTAACAGCAGAGGAGGACACACATGCTACATGAGGTGGACAGGACAACAAACGTGGTCCTCAAAGTTGGTCTCCTTGTCTCTGGACTAGTAGCATGTCATTCATTAAGATGTTCCCCTTTAGCAATAGAGGTTCGACTGGCAACATTTATTCTCCAGAGAGATTCCAGCAAGGCCAACCTGTCCTGATTTGTCTGGAATTTCCTGGTTTTCCCACTGAAAGTCCTGGGATGATAGATCACCAGAGAGCCAGAGGTGATCAGAGTATTGGCCAAAGATTAGTCACAGGCTGGTCTAATTTCAAGGAATGAAATCCATGAGAAGAGATGAAAGAAGTTGGGATCATTTAACCTAAAGCAAAGAAAGCTGGAGGTGGGATGGAAGGCATCTATTTTGGTAACAGCCTTCAGATGTGTTCACTGAGTGTACTCCAGTGTGTGTCCAGCTGCTGTCCATCCCCACCCAAGATCAGAGCCAAAGGAAATGGGTGTGAGAGAGCCCAAATTTACTCACAAAGCCGAATTTCCTGACAGTAAGTATTCTTGGACACTAGAATGATTTTCTGAGACAGATTAGGCATTGTCCTTGGAGATCTTCAGCACAGTAAATTCCTGAGGGATTTAAGTGTTTAGGTGTGGCTCAAGAACTAAAAGGATAGCCAACACACGTTTCCAAGATTCCTTCCAATCCAAGGATTCCATTTTGATCTACCATCTATCATGGATCAGATTATTTTTCTTTCTCTATTTTGCCTGTAGTTACACCTCACAATGATGGGGGGCAATTTGATTGTGGCCTCCTGGTAAGCCAGGCAAGCTTATGCACAGTATGATAGAAATGAAAAATTAGTTTGTTGCTTTGTATTTCTCAAAGGAGTGCTTACATTTAGAAGAGGTTATTTGTTGCTCAATTCAATGAAAATAATGTCAGATATTTTAAATAGATAGAAAATTTTACTATATCCTACCACTCCAAGAGACTGAGTGACCTAACTTCTCTTCACACTCATCACCCTCAGATTTCCTCAGGACTCCATTAGTGTTTAACCCAGCATCCAACTTACCCTCATAGGATTCTTACATTAGGGCAATTGGACTTTATTGACTGATTAAAGTAAAAGGCAAAACAAACTTTTTTAAAAAACCTAGTTGAGTTATTTTAAATTTTATCAATCATCTTTCTTTCCTTCATGAAATTGTCTTATGTTTTGAAAATTAAAGCTGAGCCATCCAGTGATAAAAGTAATAGGTGGGTATGGTGGTGGATTCTTGTTGTTTTAGGGTATTTTCCCCTTCATCCACTTTCCCTCTTCATATAAACAGTTCCATTGGATGGAAGTTGAGTACTGACTACACCAAATCTGATTGAGCATCTCTCTGCTTCGCTATTCTGGTGTTGTAGTTACTTATCATTGATTGCAGATTGCCAATCCCAGGTCAGAAGCTGATGTCATACACCTTTTGGTTGATCAGTAAATTTTTTGGAAGATCTCCTGATCAGTCCCCTAGGAGTTCCTTGGATTCTGTCTCCACAAATGCTTAGAATAGACCCCTGACCCAACCCTGACACTACCCACCCCTACCTGAGTCTACCACACTCACACATAATTTCAGCAGGGTTTAATGTAAACTTTTTCTGTCACTGTGACAAAATACCTGAGAAAAAGAACTTAAATAAGGAATGATTTGTTTTGGTTAATGGTTTCAGAGGATTCAGTCCATGGTCACTTGGCTCCATTGCTTTTGGCCCTGTGGTAAGGCAGAAATATCATGGTGGAAAGGCATCACAGGGGAAAGTAGCTCACCTCATAGCAGCCAGGAAGCAGAGAGAAAGGGAAAGAGAAAGAGGACAAAATGTACCTTTCATAGTCATACCCACAGTGACCCACCTCATTTAATTAGCCCCAACTCCCAATAAATCCATTGATCTATGAACTGCACAGTGGGTTAATCCAGCAATAAAGCTAGGACCCTAATGACACTATTACTTCCCAAAGCCCCACCTCTTAACACTGCTACATTGGAGGGCAACCCTCCCAAAAAATGAGCCTTTGGGGATACATTATATCTAGCCATAACAAAGGGGTTATTTTACATGTTCACAATCCCAAATGGCTATGGGAAATTTAACCAGCTTTAATCAAAATAATACAACTGGGGCCAGAAAAAAAATCCTTAATTCAAAGGACAACATCATGATTCTTGCATGACTGGCTTTTTCACTTAAGGGAAACACACACATACATATACATGTAGTTTTGGTTTTGCCTTTGAATATAAACTAGATTAGAGGGCTGGGGATTTAGCTCAGTGGCACTGCACCTGCCTTACAAGCACAAGGTCCTGAGTTCTATCCCTGGTACCCAAAAAATAAATTAATTAAATTAATTAAAATTAACTAGATGAGATAAATTATGCTCAAGGTCAATATGAAGCATGAGGCCTTGTGTAGATACTAATTTTGTATTTAAAGAAGTGATTGTTATGCAGCAGCAGAATCAGAGAGCAGAATGCACCATGGATGCCAGTGAAGAGAACCACTAAACTTTTAATACATGATTTAGGCATGACATCTGGCACATTTCTCATATGGATTCTTCTTTTAAGAGGAGGAAACATGCTTTTGTCTAATTTTGTTCCCCAGTGGGCATCCATTTAGAGTAACAGGTAACAGCGATGTTAGTGATGCCAGCAACATGTTGCCAAAGCTGGTGAGACCACTTTGTATTTTGTATTCTACTTCTGTAAAGGACACTCTTCCCATAGTTTATATGGTTCCTACTCTGTTTTCCAAATCACAGCTTTATCAGTAAAACTCACACAGTTATAGGCATCAGGTACACGTATAAAACAATTTTTCATGTTTTATTATAGTCCTTTACTTACTTATCCTCAATCTTATTCTGTTCCCATTAAGTACTGACTCCAAGTTTTAATACTGTATGTGTTCTTCCCACTCACCTTGCACACCTTCACATAAAGTAGACTTTATTCACACAACTGCTATTGTGCTGAACAACTCACTTCAGTTATTTTTTCATTCAGCAAGATATTTTTGAGATCTAGCCATGTTATTTACTGCTTCTGGGCACAGTCTAGTTTTTTCATCCTGTGCATATACAATATTTTGCTAATCCACTGTCTCACTAAATGACAGATTCCCAACTGTGTACATTGGCAGTTAATGCTACTGCAAACGTGACCTGAATCTCTTTGGGCATCTGTCAGAAAGATTCTCTAGGGTGTCACCAAGGAAGAGTTTTGCTGGGTCACACACATCGTCTATCTATCTATCTTTTTATCTGTCCCACCCAACTCACTCTTAAATATGATAGCAACAGCTGACTCTTGCCTATTTGTAGTGCAATGAATTCCATTTCCATTTTCCCATGTCTTTGTCAGCACATATTATACAACTTTTAATTTCTTGCCAGTCACATGGTTGTAAGGTATTATCTCATTTTTAGCATAATCTGCATTTCTCTTATTATTTTATGTCTTCTTATATATTTACTGGCCATTCCAGTTTTACTTTTATGAATTTCTTACCACATTTTTGCTTATTTTTCTACTTTCATCTTGCTAATTTGAAAGAGTTTCTTAGATATTTTAATATTTTGTCTTAGTTTTGCAAAATATCTTTTCCCACATCTCCCACTACCTTTTTCTAAGGTATCTTGTTTTGAAGAGAAAACTTTACTTTTGATCTCATTACATCCATCCAGTTTTCCTTTAGATTTGTACCTTCTGTTCCCCTACTTGCATCAGTTAGCTTTTGCTGTATAACAGACCACTCAAGGCTTGGTGGCTCCACGACACCACTCTATGGCCTGGTGGCTCACACCATGGGCTCCTTGCTGTGGGTTGGTGGGTGCTCCTGCTGGACTGGGCCTGATTGGCAGGGGCTAGACAGTATAGGGTGGCCTCACTCACCTGTGAGGGACCTTGGCTGGGATGGTCAGCCCTCTCCCTCACATGGCCTCTCAGCCTCTTGAAGGCTTGCTAAGGAAGCTTCACAGGGGTTTGGAGGTTTCCCCAGTCAAGAAAGGGGAAACCTTGTGTACGTGTGCTCATCTTTGCTAATGCCCAGGGCTCTAGAGCAAGCTGCACAGCTAGACATAGACTCAAGGAGTGGGAAAAGAGGGCTCCACCTTCAGACGGGAGAAGCTGCAAATGTACTAGGCACAGTCCATGTGGTCCTCCCACGTATGTCCTATGTGCGCCCTGTGTCATGTCTTTGTTTTTCTTTCTCAGAATTCCTTTGACTATATGTTCACTTTTACTCTTCTTTATAAATTTTACAACTACCTTTTCCCATTTAAAATCACCATGAGATTTTGGTGAAAATTACATTGACTTAGAGATTAATTTAAGAATGATTAATTCCTTTTCTGAGCCTATTTGGCCCATTCATAAGGTAGCTAGGTAGATAGATATAATTTATTTGTAGTTTTATATATATATTAGTTTTTATTTTTGTCTATAATCCCAAATATTTTTAATAATTTCATATTATTCCAAAAAATTTTTGATTAGGTTAATGATAGGTAACCTAATATAACCTTTTGTAGTTTTTGTAATATTTACACCAAACACTGTTGCTTTTATCAGACTTCAAATGTTGTAGATGTAGACTAATAGAATTGTTGAGATGTTGTAATGAAAATCTGAATCTGACTAAAAAGCTTATTATCTGGTAATATTAATATTTGAGATTACATCATTTATCATGCCTTCTAAAATGCACCAAATGATTAGTTTCAAAATGAAATCAGCCTATTGAAGTATTCACCTAAGAGATTTTAATAGATTTTTCACTCCCAGTAAATGCAGGAGGTCAGTTCTCAGTACAACACACAAAGGCAAAGAAGGTCATGAACTATTCTCTCTGAAATCTCCTTTATTTCAACAGCTTTCAAGTGTTAGAGAGAATTAATTGCTCAACTGTAAAAACTAGGTCCCAGAGAAGTTTCAAAAACCATCCAGATGGGAGAGAGTTTTATGGCCCACGTGGTCTTATACCCTAGCAACAAGAAACCAGAGGGGAAAAAAGCTTGCTCTTCCATTGTCAGCACAATGCCTGTAATTTTCCTTTGTTCTAGGGAATAAAAACTGAGGAAAATGAAAGCTAAACTTATATACCTGAATTTTCATAATGTTGGGTGCTCGGGGTTGTCATCATTTGCTCAGAAAAGGATTATAACTGCTTGTCATTTTTGCAGGAGAAAAAGAATACAATGAACCTTTTGAAAAACACATGTTTAGACAGCCTGAGAGTGCTTTGCCTTATGGCTGTATAAATATGTTTAGCAAAATGATTACCTGATCTAGGGAGCAAATATCATTATGTATTTTTGTTTAAGATTTTTTTCCCCTTAGTTTTGCATCTCTTGTTTCGATTGCTTTTTGTAGTATTTCAGTCACCCCTTCCTTTGCACTCATTTTTAGTATCTGGATTCACTGTGGTGTCTCTGTCAAGGAGGAGACATGGCATAGTTGAGCCTGGAGGCACCAGCATTTCTCTTTGTTGCAGGATTGTAGGCAAGCCACCCTCCTCTGAGCCTCAGTTTACTCAGCCAACATAGGAAAGGTTTAGATAACCCCAAATATCCTCTCTAGCTCTAAGATTCTGAATATCTTCTCAGACTCTTGGCCTCTGGAGATCATTCTTGAAGGTTCTATAAATAAAAGTGGAAATCAGCCATCTCTTTAAAACCAGTGAGAAGCTTAGAAATTCCAGTAATCACCATGTTTCTGTAATCCCTGCATAACCGAATCAGAAATTGGAAGGATGCTAGGCACTCATGTGATAGTGAGGAGCAAAGACTTAATCTGTCTTTCCAAAGTCTGTATTTCTTCTAGCAATTTCTTGAATAGCCATGAAAATTGGATGGATGAGAATGTTTGTTTCTCAACAAGATAAAAAGGCTCATAGATAAAGTGAGTTATCTGCTTTTTGTTCAGACCAAAAGGTGACTTTACCAGAAATTATGCTGAACATCTAAGGAATTAATCTGGATGAGTGAGCTCAGCCTGACATAAAGATGCTCCAACGATGCCCTTCTCAGCAATGATGCTGAAATAGCAACAGCTTTCATTTGCTGAGGGAAGCACAGCTGCCAGGGGGGGGAGAAGGGAAAGAAACCAGGAAATCAAAGCCATTCCAACAATATAATTAAGAGTCTGAAGTAAGCAATCCGTCAACCAATATATATTGATTAGCTTCTGATCAAGACATCATAGCTGCATTACGTGCCTCTCATAGCTTATCATTTAGTTAATAGTCACCCTCCCCTTTTCAGGCAAGTAACCCCAGTGCTTGCAACTCTTCCTGAGACTGTACCACACCCCTTAGAGCCACAGACAGCCCCCAGCTGATTAGTCTGTTTCATCTGACATTTGATTTTTTTCAGCCTCTTTCAGTACCTTGAGAATGTACCTATTATTGGCTTTTAGCTGCCTGGGTCCTGACATTGCCCACTAACCATTCTTCATTTTCGGAATGCACTTTGGTTGCTGTTGTGTGTGCTTTTCCAATTTAATTGTTTCATTAGGCCCTTGCTCTCCTGGATTCTTCAGACTGAGATCTTCCAGGCTACTTTGGCACATTGAAGTTTCTACTTCTATGTCTTCGATGCCCTTGGAGAGCCTCATCTGTTGTCTAGAGCTACCCTGCAGCCTGTCCTCTCTTGGAACTTGATTCTTCCTTGGATCTACAAATGTGTCTTGACTTGAAAGATATGGTTGATCCCCTCATTTCTCTGTCAGGTCATCCACAGTGGACATGCTGATATCCAGAATGTGGCTTGCTGTGGTTTGAGCAGACTACTGAAGCAAGAGCAGTCTCTCCTTTGTTTAAAATTCCACTGCCTCAAAGACTCCCACTGAAGACTCTCATTATCGAAGGGTATGGTAGTGAATGAAGGGAGATGGCCAATTTGTGGAGAACTTTGGCTTCTCTGATAAGAAACATGACCTTTCCTTGTCAGAGCAAAAGAAAACCTTTGATCAGAGTGGAGAAGGGAAATGACTAAGGTGGGGCTGGGGCTTCCAGGTGAAGACATTATTGCATTGGTCTAGGTGAGACAGAATGAAGGCCTGAACTAGGTGACAGAAGATGGGAAGCAAACAGTGACATGTTTTGCAGATACAATTGGTTTTCTAGTAGAGTGACAAAGAGATTTTCCCAATCTGATCACTAGTTACATAATGATGTCACCAGCTGAGATACAGAGGAAGATGATGGGCAAGGAAGATGAATTCAATTCTAAGCCACTGTATCTGTCCTGATGATCTCTCGGAGTGATCAACCCCACAGATATATTGACTTTGGGGAATTATGTCCTCTTGATGGCTAGGGATCAAAGAATGGCTGTTTCTCTTGTCACTATGCCTCATCTTCCAGAGAACACCTCATTTCTGGAATAAGGAGATTCCTCTTCCATCTGGAACCTTTTGTCACTAATGACCCTATAGCTCTAACTCAAGAAAAGTCTCGGTGTGAGTCACCACAGTCATTGGAAATTGTAGGTACACAAGAATGTTTATTGAAATGGGTCTATTCAACTATATGCTCAAAAGCTTGGTTCTAAATATTGATACATACCTGCACACATACTTGTACTATTGTTATACCTATATACATACATGCTTAGACACACACACATATGCACATACACATGAATGAACACTGACCCCTGCACACTTGTACACATTCATGGACAGGTGCACAAAACCACAATTCACACATATGTACATATACATACACTTGCACCACAGGCAAACCTATACATATTCACACACATATTCATATGAACACATACAAACTCACATGTGTATGCACATAAATACATGCTCATATATTTGTGCACATATATGCCCCCTTGTACAGATGTGCACACAGGTACACACACACATACTTTATTGTACCTGTGAAAGATGAGTTTTGCCAAGGGCAGTTGCATGTAGAATGGTGAAAGACTGACTGACTTGCAGTAAGGGTGGTAAGGCATCAGGGCTGAATTTGACGGTACATTTGTTCTCCACATCTGACCATTCCATCCATGTAACATCCTGGCTGGTCACTCTCTTTGCTCAAAGATCAAGTGATTCAACTGGAAGGAAATGTAGAGAGAGCTAACCCATGTGATTGGACCAGCACCTCCCTGGTCTCCTCTTTGGAGTCACTTTGCCATCTGGGGGGGCAGGATTTGAGGGGTACTCTGGGGAAGGATAGGACTGGGCCACACTGGGAGGTCACCATGACCCAGGCTGCTATGAAGGAGGTTACTGTTTGTAGCTTTATTTACCCACAGATAAATATAAGCTACATCTTCAGTGTGAGAGTAACTAAGGTGATACTGTAGCTTCCACCTGCCATCTTGTTTTGCTTTGTTTTTCAATTGGCTCACAGACCCAGCAGGGAGGGTCTTTTATCTGTTAGGGCCCCTCACAGAACTAACAGAAGTTGGGACCTGAGGGTAGAACTTAGATAAAACCCCTCTTCTCTGGCTAATCAGATGGCTTCAAATTCACTAAGGGAAAGAGGCTGGTGAATTTTCCTTTGGTTATGAATTGGTAAGTTTATTTACTGCTTGTGATGTGTAAGACAACACTGTAGGTATTTAGTGGACCCCAAAGACAGATATGATACTTCTTGGCTTTTCCAGGAGTTAGAATCTCATTGAACAAAAGACCCCATTCTTACTCACCTCAGTTTGTTTACAACAGGGTTGGCTGGCAAGACTTTTGTGCTCTATTGGCTTCATCTGCCTGGGGAGCTGGTTTCAGACCCTGGAATATTCGTTTTCCTCCCCTGGTTGTAACATCATTACGTTGGCCATATTGAGGCAGGCATCTCATCCAGAAGGAGCTGTGTTTTCCTCTCGGTAATGAGGCACTCTTGGGGACAAGGCAAAGCAGCCCTATTTTTCAGCAGCGTGTACAATGCTGGCTCGCAATGGCTCCTTCCTTTGTCTCACTGGTGCACTCAGTTCTGTATTCAGATATCTCCTTTAGAGCTGAGACAAATCCAGAGAAGATTCTAGATTAGTTAGGGTTAACCTGACAATTAGAGCCAGTGAGGAAGGGTTAAAGAGGAAGGAACTGTTGGAAGAAAAAGCTGAGTTGAAGATCGGGAATTGTGGCCTCCAGTAGCTTGGTGATCATTTTACAGCATCAGTGCCCAGCTGGTATCCATCTCCACTGATGAAAAGATGGAGAGGAAATAGCCTTCAGCTGCAGTAGAGGAACCAAGTCTATAATGGATGACACAGGGATTTGGTGTAGTCATCTTTTCTTGAAGATCTTGGAGGTTAGAATAGATTTTACTCAGCCTGGGATGGTTGGCATTACTCTTCAAATAAATTTCAGAAATAAGCAATAATCCATCACACTAAAAACGTTTTACCAACTCCACTCTCATCAAAAGAGGGTTTTCTGTTTTTGTCTTTGTTTGCTCTGGGGAATCCAGTAATTATTATGCACTGCCTTCTCCCCAGGATCCACTCAGGCAGAAGCAATACCATGGAACTCGTTGATATGAATATTACAATTATTCTACTTCCAGCTAGGAGTGCTACCCTTCTGAGAAGCCTGCAATGGTCTGTTTTGATAAGGATCATAGAGCATATGTTTATTCTTGAAATTATGTCTAAATAAAATAAATATTTCTAGAATTATATGCTATTTTTGAGATTTTAAAAACTGAAAGTAGAGTCTCAAAATGTAAAGGGCTGTACAAGCCATGTGATACATTCTCTGTCAGACATGTCAGTCCTTTTGATAGCATCCCCAAGAAGTGACTGGGAATCCTCTCATGGCATCCCACCCCCACCCTATGCCTACCTCCACGAGGGAAGTGAGGTCTCTGCTTCTCACAGTAGCTCAGTTTCCAAAAATGTGGCATGGGCCACTGCTGGTGTTTGGGGAAATGTCAGTGACAGACAGATGACCTCTTTTTTAACTTCAGTACTTATGTATTTATTTTTATTATATATGAGGTGTCAGGAGCAATGCTACATAATTTTAGGGTAGCCTAGTTCTCCTGCCTACAGCCCAGCTATGGAATTCCGAGACATAATTGCCTTTGGGCCTCCGGTCACAGCTGAGACCTCAGTGATCTGGTGAAGCTGTGATTCTCCAGGACAAGAAACATCCTGGGAGCTGAAAACATCCTGGGAGGAACAAATATCTACTCAGTTCCTCCTTGTTTTTGGATTGTTACATCTTATTTATGCAGGATGTACTGAACTCTCTGCAAGTCATTTGTTACACTTTGTTTCTCCCGATGTACTGAATAAAAGGTGCAGTAAACTGGGGGCTTTCATCTTTGCCCCCCAGAGCAGCACTGATCAGACCCAAAGCTCAGCTTCTTCTCAGTCTCATTTTTCTACCTTTCCTGTCATTTGGCGTGTGCTGCCGTGGCTCGCAGGAGACCAGGACTCACTGCAGAGTTTCTGGTAACGTCCCCTTTCCCTGTTCCCTACAATGAGGCAAAAATAATGAAAGGATAGCTATTTCAAAGAGAAATGAGGAGAGGCCAGTACCATAATTAAAGGAACACAGCACGTATTTGCTATTTGTAAACAAAAGAGAGGAGACTATTGTAAAAGTATAACAAGGGGATGATGACAGATCCAGGAGAAGTGTGTTTAGATAGAAAATGTGGAGTGTCTCAGGGAGGACATTGAAAACAATAACAGAGGTAATAAATGGCACATTAGCAATAGAGAGAGCACAGGCTTTGTAGAAAATTAGATGGGATTATGCGTTGAGTTGCTGAGCTAACCATGAATGCAATGATGGCTTTTACTTTACTTTTTACTAATGGAATATGAGATACTGGTGATTTGTAGGTCATGGTGGTTTCGCAATTAGCTAAATTATCCACTGGTGGTAGTTATGCTTCTGGCAATTGCTCAATAGGTTACATTATATCAGACTTGTTTCTGATAACAACTAGAAAGCTGAACTAAATATGAAAATATCTTTTTAAAGACAATTTTATTAGCTACTGCGTTAGTTACTTTTCTCTCGTTGCTGAGACAAAACACCAGACACCCAAAGTTAAAGGGGAAAAGGTTTATTTGGCTAACAGTTTGTAGAGCTTTCAGTCCATAATCAGCCAACTCCAAGGCAGGGACAGCAAACAGGCATGGCAGAGCAGAAACAAGATGGCACACACAAGGCAGCAAAGGTAACAAGAGAGTGTTAACAGTGTCTCCCTGCCCCTTTTATCGTATTCAGGCTACTTAGGGGGGGCAGCACTCACAACCTTAATCCTAGGGCCCTTGAGCCTAGCATTGCATCATGAATGAATTCTAGCTTCATACACTCTAGATCAAGCCTATGACCACAGGAGGCTTTGAGGGGACATCTCAAACCATGACAACGACTAAGGTACAGAGAATTTGCAATGCCAAGATCAGAATAGTTTCCTTCTTTCATTTTTTTAAAAATTTTATTTTATTGGTACATTTTAGGTATACATTCATCATTGGAAATTTGCACCTTTACATAATCTCTCTTGGTTCTTCTTTTTTCCTCATTCCCCTGCCCTCCCTTCAACCCCTCCATCCCTCCCTATTTAAAAAGACTTTGTTTCCATTTTTTCATTTTTTCATATTAACTCATTACCTTCTTTCCCTTCTCCTACCCCTCCCACTTCCCCTTCCTCTTTGCCCCCTTTCTTCCTATTTCACATTATCTATTATACCTTTTAGTTCTATTTATACTTTCAGTTTCTCACAATAGAGAAACTATTAGGTATTTACAAGTATGTGTCCTATTTATTTCATTTAAGAGTATTGCCTCAAAGTGCATCCACTTAGCTATAAATGTCTCTAATTTCTCGTTTTTTATACCTGAGCAGTACTCCACTTTATTTTTTTTAAAAACCACATTTTCTTTATCCAGTCTCCAGTTGATGGGCATTTGGTCTGTTTCCAAGTTTTAGCTATCACAAACTGTGCTGCTATGAACATGGGTGCACATATGTCACTGTGGTATGATTCTTTTAATTCTTTGGGGAAGATCCCCAGCAGGGGAATAGCAGGGTCCAATGGGACTTCCAGTCTTAGTTCTTTGAGGTATCTCTGTACTGATTTCCACAGTGCTTGCACCAGTCTACACTCCCACCAGCAGTGGAGCAGGGTTTCTCTTTCCCCACAGCCCCGCCAGCATTTGTTATTGGTTGATTTCATGATAGCAGCCATTCGTTCTGGGGATGAGGTGGAATCTCAGCGTTGTTTTCTTTTGCATCTCTCAAATGACTAGTGATGTTGAACATTTGTTCATATGTTTATTTGCTATTTCTACTTCTTTTTCTGAGAAATGTCTGTTCATTTCAGAGGCCCATTTTTGGATTGGGTCTTTAAATTTGGGAGGTCTGATTTTTTTAAGTTCTTTATAGATTCAAGATAGTAGACCTTTGTCTGAGGAAGAGCAGGTGAAGATATTTTCCCACATTGTGGGTTGTCTCTTCACACTGCTGGTGGTTTCTCTTGCTGTTCAGAAGCTTTTTAATAAGAAGTGAGCCCACTTGTTGATTGTTTGTTAGTTCATGGGCAACTGAGGTTTTCTTTATAAAATCTTTTCCTACACCAATGTCTTCAAGAGTTCTTCCTAAACTCTCTTCCAGCTGGTTTAGTGTTTGTTTTATTATTTAGATCTTTAATCCACTTCTATTTTAGTTTAGTGCATGGTGAGAGATATAGGTCTAGTTTTAGTCTTTGGCAAGTTGAAACCCAATTTTTCCAGCACCATTTATTAAAGAGGCTATGTTTCCTCCAGTGAGGGTGTTTGGCTCCTATGTCCAAGATGAGTACCTGAGTGTATCTGGAATTGTTTCTGGATCTTCTAATCTGTTTCACTGGTCCTCAGGTCTGTTTCTTTGCCAGTACCATGCTGTTTTTATCACAGTAGCTTTGTAGTACAGTTTCAAGTTGGGGGTTGTAATACCCCCTGCCATGTCTCTGTTACCTAGAATTGCTTTTGCTATTCTGGGTCTCTTCTTGTTCTAGATGAATTTTTGGATTGTTTTCTCAAGGTCCGTGAAGTATGCTGCTGGGGTTTCAATTGGGATTGCTGTGAATCTGTATAGCAGTTTTGGAAGTATGGCCATTTTCACTATGTTGATTCTTCCTACTCAGGAGCAAGGGATATCTTTCCATTTTCTGATATCATCTTCAATCTCTCTTTTCAGAGTGCCATAGTTTTCAGAGAAGAGGTCTTTGCTTTCTCTTGTTAGGTTGATTCTTAGGTATTTCAGATTTTTGGATGCTACTGTGAAAGGAATTGTTTGCCCTATTTCTCTCTCAGTGAGTCTGTCATTCGTGTAGATAAAAGCTATTGATTTTTGTGTGTTGACCTTGTAACCAGCTACTTGACTGAATTTGGTTATTAAGTCTAGAAGACTTTTGGTGGCATTCTTGGGGTCTTCTATATAGAGTATCATGTCATCTGCAAATACTGACAATTGGACTTCTTCATTTCCTATCTTTATTCCTTTTATTTCTTTTACTTGTATAATTGTGGTGGTTAATGTTTCCAAAACTATATTGAACTGATAGTGGATATCCTTGTCTTGTTACTGATTGTAGCATGAAGGATTTCAGTTTTTGACCATTTAGTATGATATTGGCTGTTGGTTTTTTATAGGTAGCTTTTACCAGATTAAGGTAGAGACCGTCTATTCCAGTTCTTTGTGGGGTTTTTATCATAAATGTGCATTGGATTTTGTCAAATGCTTTTTATGCATCTATTGAAATGATCACACAGTTTTTGTCCTTGGCTCTATTGATATAGTGTATTATATTGATTGATTTGCGTATTTTGAACCATCCCTGAATCCCTGGGATGAATTCCACTTGGTCAGGGTATATGATCTTCTTGATCTTCTGCATTCAATTTGCCAGTGTCTTAGTAAGGAGTTTTGCATTTCTGTTCATTGGTGAGATTGACCTATAGTTCTCTTTTTCCGTTGGGTCTTTCTCTGCTTTGGGGATCAAGGTGATGCTTCCAGGAATGAATTTGGGAGTATTGCTTCCCTTTCTATTTCATTGAAGAGTTTAAACAGTAATGGCAGTAGTTCCTTCTAGATGTCTTGTAGAAATCAGCAGTGAGGCCATCAGGACCTAGGCTTTTCTTAGTTGGTAAGCTTTTAATTACATTTTCAATTTCATTGATTGATATTGGGTTCTTCAGAATTTTTAGGTCTTCTTCTTTCAACTTTGGTAATTCATATGTATCTAGGAATCTGTCCATTTCTTCTGTTTCCCATCTTATTGGCATATAGGTTCTCAAAGTAGGTATTGATGGTCCTCTGTATTTCTGCTGGGTCTGTTGTAATTTCACCCTTTTCATTCCTAATTGCGTGGATTTGGGCCTTTTCTTTCCTTTGTCTGATGAGGTTGGCTAAGGGTTTGTCAATTTTGTCGATTCTTTCAAAGAACCAACTCTTGGCTTCATTAAGTTTTTGTATCATTCTCTTAGTCTCCATTGCATTGATTTCTGCTCTGATCTTTATAATTTCCTCCCATGTAGGAGCTTTGCGGTTGTCCTGCTCTTCTTTTTCTAGAAGCTTGAGGTTTAGCATCAGGTTGTTTCATTGGGCTCCCTCTGTTTTCCTAATATGAGTATTCACTGCTATGAGTTTCCCTTGTAAGGCTGCTTTCATTGTGTCCCATAGATTCCAATATGTTGTATTGTCATTGTCTTTCAATTGAAGGAAATGTCTGATTTCTTCTTTAATTTCCTCCATGACTCATTGGTTATTCAGAAGTGTGTTGTTCAATTTCCATGTGATGATGAAATTTTGCAGTTTCTTTTGCTATTGATCTCCAATTTCATCTCACTATGGTCTGATAATATACAGGGGATTACTTCAGTTCCTTTGCACTTACTTAAACATATTCTATGAGCGAGTATATGGTCTATTTGACAACAACCCATGTGCAGCTGAAAAGAATGTGCATTCTGATTTTGTGGGATGGAACACTCTGTAAACATGTTAAGTTCATTTGTTCAAGAGTTTGATTGTGTTCTAGTATTTCAGTGCTTATTTTTTGTCTAGTTGATCTATCTACCTGTGACAGTGGGATATTGAGGTCCCCCACTACTATTGTATTAGTGCATATTTGATTGTTCATGTCCATTAGTATTTGTTTTATGTAGCTGGGTGCACTATTGTTTGGTGCATATATGTTTATGATTGTTATCTCTTCCTCTTGAATTGTGCCCTTTACAATGATGTAGTGTCCTTCTTTGTCTCTCTTAATCAGCGTTGGTTTGAAATCCACTTGATCTGCAAAGAGGATAGCTACTCCTGCCTTTTTGTCCCATGGCATATTGTTTTTCACCCTTCAACTTTCAGTCTGAGTTTCTTTTTGAATTCAGTGTGTGTCTCGTATGTAGCATATTGTTGGATCTTGTTTCTTGACCCATTCTGCCAGTCCATTTCTTTTGATTGGTGAATTGAGACCTTTAACATTGATGGTTATAACTGATATATATTGACTTATCATTTTCATGATTTTTTCTTTTTCTTGGATTCTCCCCCTTTTCATTTAATTTCTTGTTGTGCCCAATGGATTCATTCTACAGGGCTTCCTGGGGTTGTGATCCTTGTTGTCTTTTCCTAGGATATTGTCTAAAATGTTTTGGAGTGCTAGTTTTGTATTCATGAAGTTCCTAAGGTGTTCTTTGTCATGAAAGTATCTTATTTCTCCATCCATTTTGAAATATATTTTTGCAGGGTACATCAATCTGGGTTGGAGGCTGTTTTCCTTTAGGGCTTCCAATGCATCCCTCCAGGCTCTTCTTACTTTGAGGGTTTGCACTGAGAAGACTGCTGTGATTGTGATGGTCCTTCCTTTGTATGTGATTTGTTTCTTTTCTCTAACTGCTTGTAGAACTTTTTTGTTGTTGTTGGGTTTCTGGAATCTTAACAATTATATGCCTATGTGTACCTGTTTTTTGATCAAGGCTAGTTGGAATCCTCTATGCCTCACTTATCTGTATGTCAAGTTCTTTTCCCCTGCTTGGTAAGTTTTCTGCCATCACTTCTGTGAACAGTTTTTTTTTTTACTTCATCTGCACTTTCTCCTGTTCCTTCATTGACTCCAATCAGTCTTATGTTATTCTTCTTTGCAACATCTAGCAGCTGCTGGATTGATTTCTCATGTTCCCTTACAATTTTAAAGCAATTTCTCTTTTCTTGGTCACTAATTGCAATCTTATCTTCTATATCTGAAATTCTGTCCTCACATTGGCTCATTCTGCTGTGTAGACTTTCAGTGGTGTTTTTAATCTCCTGGAAATCTGTTTGCATCTGTTTTATCAATTCCATTTGTTTCCTATGTTGGGATGTCATCATGTTCCTCAGCTCCTCTCTAGATTTATTAATCATGTCTTGCACTATGAGCACAATCTCTGCTGTTATCTGAGAAATTATTTCTGATTTCATTTCTTCCAGATCCTCTTTTGTTGCTAGTTCAGGGAGTCCAGGTGGTTGAGTATCAGAGTCTTCCATCTCATTTCCCTTTGGGGTTCCTTTAAGTGATGGATGTCTGGTTCTGAGGCTTGTTTACGTGTCTTCTCATTTTGATGTGGGGGTGGGGGGTGGAGGTGTGCTGCTCGTGCCCATGCAGCTCACCTCCTCTGTGCTGGGAGTGGTGAAAGGTTAGCCCGGAAACCTCCTACTCTGCCACTTTTTTTTTTTGAGACAAGGTCTCATTATGTAGTTCAGGGTGACCTTGAACTCAGAGTGATCCTCCTGGCTCTGCCTCCCAAGTGCTGGAATTACAGGCACACACCACCATGCCCGGCCTATAGAATATTTTCTCCTACAACAGTGAAATCAAGCGAAAAATGAATAATAAACAATTGAGAAGAAAATCCTCATATGTCTGGAAGTTATGCAATATACTTATAATGCCAAAGGTCAAAGAAGAAATCACAATTAAAATTAGAAAACATTTTTAATTAAGTCATAATTAATTTCTCTATTTCAAAACTTGTGGGTTGCAATTAAAAATAACCTTAGATGGAAATTTTTGGCTTTAATATGTAAATATGAAGAAAAGAAGAAAAGGCTGAAATCATGATATAAAAATCCATCTGAAGAGTTTTTAAATAATTTTTTTAAAAAATCATACCTATCTCTAAAAGGTTAAGAGGAAAACAAAGAAAAAAATAAAAATCAGTAAGATATAAAATAAATTTACAACTGAAAAAAGCCAACAATACCAAAAAGACAAGATAAATTAACACAGAAATGGTACAAAGAATGTAAGAAAATAAAAAGAAGTGTATCACTATTTTTAAATGTATAACTTTATTATCATTCACTAAACACACACATGTACAAAAATTAAAATTATTCAAAGAAAAGCAATGCAAGAGAAAAATCTATAATAATAAATATAATAGAACTCAACCAAAGCAAAACTGAAAAATACTTAAACATTTTTCCATATAATTTTAAAAAAATCTCAAGCATTAACAAGACATCAAAGGATGTGATTTGTTTTACAAAGATTTTCAAAAGTAATATTGAATCAGCCCCCTGGAAACAGGTAAGTCTGCACACGCCCTACCGAGGTCCCCAGTTGCACAGAACACGCCAAATCAGCCCACACCCTAGCAACAATCCACTGGATGACCCCCACCCCCACTCCTCTGTACAGCCACCTGGTTCCACACTACAAAGATGCAGAGGACACCAGACCACCAGACCACGGTACTCACTCCCGCTGCTCCTGGCCCTGAGGTAGGGGCTTCTGAGCCACTGTCCCACTGCTCCTGGTCCAAAGGAAGGGGCTTCTGGGCCACCATCTTTCCCACTGCTCCCAGCCCAGAGGAAAGGGCTTTTGGGCCACCTTCTGCCCCGCTGCTCCTGGCTCAGAGGAAGGGGCTTCCAGGCCACCATTCCTCCTGCGGAACCAGCCTACAAGAAAGGGCTTTTGGGCCACCATCCCTACCGCGGCTCAAGGCCCCTGTTCCACCTCTCCCAGCTCAGAGGAGGTAATTCGTGCAGGTGCTAAGAGGCCCCCGCCCCAGTCGAAATGAGAAAACATGTAAATAAGTCTCAAAACCAGACTTCCACATCACCTACAGCAGCCCCAAAGGGAAATGAGATGGAACACTCTGATACTCAACCACCTGGACCCACTGAACTGGCAACAAAAGGGGATCTGGAAAAAATGAAATCAGAAATAATTTCTCAGATAACAGGAGAAACTGTGCCCGTAGTGCAAGACATGATTAATAAATCTAGAGAGGAGCTGAGGAACATGATGGAATCCCAACATAAGAAACAAATGGAATCCATAAAACAGATGCAAATAGATTTCCAGGACATGAAAAACTCCATTGAAAGTCTACACAGCAGAATGAGCCAGTATGAGGACAGAATTTCAGATATAGAAGATAAGATTGCAATTAGTGACCAGAAAAAGAAAAATTGCTTCAAAATTATAAGGGAACATGAGAAATCAATCCAGCAGCTGCTAGATGATGCAAAAAAGAATAACATAAGACTGATTGGGCTCAATGAAGAAACAGGAGAGAGTGCAAATGACATAAAAAAAACTCTTCACAAAAATAATGGCAGAAAACTTCCCAAGCAGGGGAAAAGAGCTTGACATACAGATAAGTGAGGCATATAGGACTCCAAATAGCCTTGATCAAAAAAAAATCTACACATAGGCATATAATTGTTAAGATTCCAGAAACACAACAGAAGAACAAAGTACTCCAAGCAGTCAGAGAAAAGGAACAAATCACATACAAAGGAAAGCCCATCAGAATCACAGAAGACTTCTCAACACGAACCATCAAGGCAAGAAGAGCTTGGAGTGACACATTCCAAGCCCTAAAAGAAAACAGCCTCCAACCCAGATTGATGTACCCTGCAAAACTATCTTTCAAAATGGATGGAGAAATAAGATACTTTCATGACAAAGAGCCCCTTAGGAACTTCATGAATACCAAACCAGCACTCCAAAGAATTTTACACAATAGCCTAGGAACAGACATTGAGGATCACAAACCCAGGAAGCAAAGCAGAATGAACCCATCTGGCATGACAAGAAATTCAATGTAAAGGGGGAGAACCCAACAAAAAGAAAAAGTCATGGCAATGACAGGTCAATACGTTTCAGTTATAACCATCAACATTAATGGTCTGAATTCACCAATCAAAAGAAATAGACTGGCAGAATGGGTCAAGAAGCAAAATCCAACAATATGCTGCATACAAGAAACACACTTAATGCAAAAGGAAACTCATAGACTGAAAGTTAAAGGGTGGAAAACAATACTCCATGCAACGGGAACCCCCCAAAAAGCAGGAGTAACTATACTCCTGGCAGATCAAGTAGATTTCAAACCAACACTGATTAAGAGAGATGAAGAAGGACACTACATCCTTGTAAAGGGAAGAATCCAAGAGGAAGAGATGACAATCATAAATATCTATGCACCAAACACTAGTGCACCCAACTATATAAAACAAATACTAACGGACATGAAAAGTCATATATGCACTAATACAATTGTAGTGGGAGACCTCAACACTCCACTGTCACAAATAGATAGATCAACTAGACTAAAAATAAGTAATGAAATACTAGAACTCAATCGAACCCTTGAACAAATGTACTTAACAGATGTTTACAGTGTTCCACCCCACAAAATCAGAATACACATTCTTCTCAGCTGCACATGGGTCATTCTCCAAAATAGACCACATACTCACACATAGAACATGTTTAAGTAAGTGCAAAGGAATTGAAGTTATCCCCTGTATATTATCAGACCATAGTGCGATGAAATTGGAGATCCATAGCAAAAGAAACTCAAAAAATTTTATAAACACGTGGAAATTGAACAACACACTTCTGAATAACCAATGGGTCACAGAGGAAATTAGAGAAGAAACCAGACAGTTCCTTCAATTAAATGACAATGACAATACAACATGTCGGAATCTATGGGACACAATGAAAGCAGGCTTACGAGGGAAATTCATAGCAGAGAATATGCATATTAGGAAAACGGAACGAGCCCAATTAAACAACCTGATGTTGAACCTCAAGCTTCGAGAAAAAGAAGAGCAGGACAACCCCAGAGCTCATACAAGGGGGGAAATTATAAAGATCAGAGGAAAAATCAATGCCATGGAGACTAAGAGAAAGATACAAAAAATCAATGAAGTCAAGAGTTGGTTCTTTGAAAGAATCAACAAAATTGACAAACCTTTAGTCAACCTTGTCAGAAAAAGGAAAGAAAAGGCCCAAATCCATGCAATTAGGAATGAAAAGGGTGAAATTACAACAGACCCAGCAGAAAGCCAGATGATAATCAATACCTACTTCCAGAACCTATACGCCAATAAGATGGACAACACAGAAGAAGTGGACAGATTCCTAGATACATATGAATTACCAAAGTTGAATGAAGAAGACCTAAAAATTCTGAACAACCCAATATCAACCAATGAAATTGAAAATGTAATTAAAAACTTATCAACTAAGAAAAGCCCAGGCCCTGATGGCTTCACTGCTGAATTCTACAAGACATTTAGAGAGGAACTGCTGCCACTACTGTTTAAACTCTTCAGTGACATTGAAAGGGAAGCAATACTCCCAAATTCATTTCTGGAAGCAAGCATCACCTTGATCCCCAAAGCAGAGAAAGACCTAACTGAAAAAGAGAACTATAGGCCAATCTCACTGACGAACATAGATGCAAAAATCCATAATAAGATACTGGCAAACAGAAGGCAGAAGATCATCAAGAAGATCATACACCCTGATCAAGTGGGATTCATCCCAGGGATGCAGAGATGGTTCAATTTACGAAAATCAATTAATGTAATACACTATATCAATAGAGCCAAGGACAAAATCCATATGATTATCTCCATAGATGCAGAAAAAGCATTTGACAAAATCCAACATGCATTTATGATAAAAACCCTACAAAAAATTGGAATAGATGGTCTCTACCTCAAACTGATAGAAGCCATCTATGAAAAACCAACAGCCAATATCATACTCAATGGTCAAAAACTGAAATCCTTCACACTCAAATCAGGAACAAGACAAGGATGTCCACTATCACCACTCTTGTTCAATATAGTTCTGGAAACATTAGCCACGGCAATTAGACAAGAGAAAGAAATAAAAGGAATAAAGATAGGTAATGAAGAAGTCAAATTGTCATTATTTGCAGATGACATGATACTCTATATAGAAGACCCCAAGAACTCCACCAAAAGTCTTCTAGGCTTAATAACCAAATTCAGTCAAGTAGCTGGTTACAAGGTCAACACACAGAAATCAATAGCTTTCCTCTACACAAATGACAGACTCACTGAGAGAGAAATAGGGCAAATCATTCCTTTCACAATAGCATCCAAAAAACTGAAATTCCTACTAATCATCCTAACAAAAGAAATCAAAGACCTCTTCTCTGAAAACTATGGCACTCTGAAAAGAGAGATTGAAGATGATATCAGAAAATGGACAGACATCCCCTGCTCCTGGGTAGGAAGGATTAATATAGTGAAAATGGCCATACTTCCAAAGCTGCTGTATAGATTTAATGCAACTCCAATGGAGAGCCCAGCAGCATACTTCATGGACCTTGAGAAAACAATCCACAAATTCATTTGGAACAAGAAGAGACCCAGAATAGCAAAAGCAATTCTAGGTAACAGAGACATGGCAGGGGGTATCACAATCCCCAACCTGCAACTCTACTACAAAGCTACTGTGATAAAAACAGCATGGTACTGACAAAGAAACAGACCTGAGGACCAGTGGAACAGATTAGGAGATGCAGAAACAACGCCAGACACACTCAGCCATCTCATCTTCGACAAAGGAGCCAAACACCCTCACTGGAGGAAAGATAGCCTCTTTAATAAATGGTGCTGGAAAAATTGGGCTTCGACTTGCCAAAGATTACAACTAGACCTATATCTCTCACCATGCAATAAACTAAAATCAAAATGGATTAAAGATCTAAGTATTAAAATAGAAACTCCGAACCAGTTGGAACAGAGGTTAGGTAGAACTCTTAAAGACATTGGTGTAGGAAAAGATTTTATGAACAAAACCTCAGTTGCTCGTGAACTAGCACAAACAATCAACAAATGGGATCTGTTCTTATTAAAAGGCTTCTGCACAGTAAGAGAAACCACCAGCAGTGTGAAGAGACAATGCACAATGTGGGAAAAAATCTTCACCTGCTCTTCCTCAGACAAAGGTCTACTATCTCGAATCTGTAAAGAACTTAAAAAGATCAGAACTCCCAAATTGAAAGACCCAGTCCAAAAATGGGCATCTGAAATGAACAGACATTTCTCAGACAAAGAAGTAGAAATAGCAAATAAATACATGAAAAAATGTTCAACATCACTGGTCATTCGAGAGATGCAAATGAAAACAACGCTGAGATTCCACCTCACTCCAGAAAGAATGGCTGCTATCATGAAATCAACCAATAACAAATGCTGGCGGGGCTGTGGGGAAAGAGGAACCCTGCTCCACTGCTGGTGGGAGTATAGACTGGTGCAAGCACTGTGGAAATCAGTATGGAGCTACCTCAAAGAACTAGGACTGGAAATCCCATCTGACCCCACTATTCCACTGCTGGGGATCTTCCCCAAAGAATTAGAAGAATCATACCACAGTGATATATGTGCACCCATGTTCATAGCAGCACAGTTTGTGATAGCTAAAATTTGGAAACAGCCCAAATGCCCATCAACTGGAGATTGGATAAAGAAAATGTGGGTTTTTTTAATAAAATGGAGTACTACTCAGCCATAAAAAATGAGAAATTAGAGACATTTATAGCTAAGTGGATGCACATTGAGGTGATACTCTTAAGTGAAATAAATAGGACACACATGTGTAAATACCGAATAGTTTCTCTGGTGTGAGAAACTGAAAGTGTAAATAAGGACGAAATGTATAATAGGTAATGTGAAATAGGAAGAAAAGGGACAAAGGGGAAAGAAGTGGGAGGGCTAGGGGAAAGGATAGAAGGGAATGGGATTAATATGAGAAAATGGAAAAATAGGAACAAAATCTTTGTAAATAGGGAGGACTGGAGGGGTTGATGGGAGGGCTGGGCAAGGGTGAAAAATAAGAACCAAGAGAGACTATGTAAAGGTGCAAATTTCCAATGATGAATGTCATTTTATTGTATACCTAAAATGCACCAATGATTAGAATGAATAATCGATAATGTAAAATAGGAAGAAAAGGTCCAAAGGGGTAGGGGTAGTGGTAGAGGCAGGGGAAAGGAAAGAAGGGAAAGGAAAAAATGATGAGAAATGGAAAAAAAGGAAATAAAGTCTTTGTAAATAGGGAAGGGTGGAGGGCATGAAGGGAGGGCTAGGAATGGGGAAAAGATAAGAACCAAGATGCATTATATAAAGGTACAATTCCCAATGAAAAATGTAATTGTGTTGTATACCTACAATGTACCAATAAAAGTATTTAATAAAAAAATAAATAAATAAAAAATAAAATAAAATTGTAAATGTTTTTTTAAGAAATTTTTTCAAATGTTGGTTTACCTGAATTGACCTAAAATTAAACACTTGTGTTACCAGCTTGACATACTTTTGACTACTCTTCCAAAATGCCACTCAACTTTATTTATTTTATTTATTTTTAATTTTTTTGTACCATCATTTGCACCTTTACATAGTCTCTCTTGGTTCTTATTTTTCACCCTTGCCCAGCCCTCCCATCAACCCCTCCAGTCCTCCCTATTTACAAAGATTTTGTTCCTATTTTTCCATTTTCTCATATTAATCCCATTCCCTTCTTTCCTTTCCCCTAGCCCTCCCACTTCTTTCCCCTTTGTCCCTTTTCTTCCTATTTCACATTACCTATTATACATTTCGTCCTTATTTACACTTTCAGTTTCTCACACCAGAGAAACTATTCGGTATTTACACATGTGTGTCCTATTTATTTCACTTAAGAGTATCACCTCAATGTGCATCCACTTAGCTATAAATGTCTCTAATTTCTCATTTTTTATGGCTGAGTAGTACTCCATTTTATTAAAAAAACCCACATTTTCTTTATCCAGTCTCCAGTTGATGGGCATTTGGGCTGTTTCCAAATTTTAGCTATCACAAACTGTGCTGCTATGAACATGGGTGCACATATATCACTGTGGTATGATTCTTCTAATTCTTTGGGGAAGATCCCCAGCAGTGGAATAGTGGGGTCAGATGGGATTTCCAGTCCTAGTTCTTTGAGGTAGCTCCATACTGATTTCCACAGTGCTTGCACCAGTCTATACTCCCACCAGCAGTGGAGCAGGGTTCCTCTTTCCCCACAGCCCCGCCAGCATTTGTTATTGGTTGATTTCATGATAGCAGCCATTCTTTCTGGAGTGAGGTGGAATCTCAGCGTTGTTTTCATTTGCATCTCTCGAATGACCAGTGATGTTGAACATTTTTTCATGTATTTATTTGCTATTTCTACTTCTTTGTCTGAGAAATGTCTGTTCATTTCAGATGCCCATTTTTGGTTTGGGTCTTTCAATTTGGGAGTTCTGATCTTTTTAAGTTCTTTACAGATTCGAGATAGTAGACCTTTGTCTGAGGAAGAGCAGGTGAAGATTTTTTCCCACATTGTGCATTGTCTCTTCACACTGCTGGTGGTTTCTCTTACTGTGCAGAAGCCTTTTAATAAGAACAGATCCCATTTGTTGACTGTTTGTGCTAGTTCACGAGCAACTGAGGTTTTGTTCATAAAATCTTTTCCTACACCAATGTCTTTAAGAGTTCTACCTAACCTCTGTTCCAACTGGTTCGGAGTTTCTATTTTAATACTTAGATCTTTAATCCATTTTGATTTTAGTTTATTGCATGGTGAGAGATATAGGTCTAGTTGTAATCTTTGGCAAGTCGAAGCCCAATTTTTCCAGCACCATTTATTAAAGAGGCTATCTTTCCTCCAGTGAGGGTGTTTGGCTCCTTTGTCGAAGATGAGATGGCTGAGTGTGTCTGGCGTTGTTTCTGCATCTCCTAATCTGTTCCACTGGTCCTCAGGTCTGTTTCTTTGTCAGTACCATGCTGTTTTTATCACAGTAGCTTTGTAGTAGAGTTGCAGGTTGGGGATTGTGATACCCCCTGCCATGTCTCTGTTACCTAGAATTGCTTTTGCTATTCTGGGTCTCTTCTTGTTCCAAATGAATTTGTGGATTGTTTTCTCAAGGTCCATGAAGTATGCTGCTGGGCTCTCCATTGGAGTTGCATTAAATCTATATAGCAGCTTTGGAAGTATGGCCATTTTCACTATATTAATCCTTCCTACCCAGGAGCAGGGGATGTCCGTCCATTTTCTGATATCATCTTCAATCTCTCTTTTCAGAGTGCCATAGTTTTCAGAGAAGAGGTCTTTGATTTCTTTTGTTAGGATGATTAGTAGGAATTTCAGTTTTTTGGATGCTATTGTGAAAGGAATGATTTGCCCTATTTCTCTCTCAGTGAGTCTGTCATTTGTGTAGAGGAAAGCTATTGATTTCTGTGTGTTGACCTTGTAACCAGCTACTTGACTGAATTTGGTTATTAAGCCTAGAAGACTTTTGGTGGAGTTCTTGGGGTCTTCTATATAGAGTATCATGTCATCTGCAAATAATGACAATTTGACTTCTTCATTACCTATCTTTGTTCCTTTTATTTCTTTCTCTTGTCTAATTGCCGTGGCTAATGTTTCCAGAACTATATTGAACAAGAGTGGTGATAGTGGACATCCTTGTCTTGTTCCTGATTTGAGTGTGAAGGATTTCAGTTTTTGACCATTGAGTATGATATTGGCTGTTGGTTTTTCATAGATGGCTTCTATCAGTTTGAGGTAGAGACCATCTATTCCAATTTTTTGTAGGGTTTTTATCATAAATGCATGTTGGATTTTGTCAAATGCTTTTTCTGCATCTATGGAGATAATCATATGGATTTTGTCCTTGGCTCTATTGATATAGTGTATTACATTAATTGATTTTCGTAAATTGAACCATCTCTGCATCCCTGGGATGAATCCCACTTGATCAGGGTGTATGATCTTCTTGATGATCTTCTGCCTTCTGTTTGCCAGTATCTTATTATGGATTTTTGCATCTATGTTCGTCAGTGAGATTGGCCTATAGTTCTCTTTTTCAGTTGGGTCTTTCTCTGCTTTGGGGATCAAGGTGATGCTTGCTTCCAGAAATGAATTTGGGAGTATTGCTTCCCTTTCAATGTCACTGAAGAGTTTAAACAGTAGTGGCAGCAGTTCCTCTCTAAATGTCTTGTAGAATTCAGCAGTGAAGCCATCAGGGCCTGGGCTTTTCTTAGTTGATAAGTTTTTAATTACATTTTCAATTTCATTGGTTGATATTGGGTTGTTCAGAATTTTTAGGTCTTCTTCATTCAACTTTGGTAATTCATATGTATCTAGGAATCTGTCCACTTCTTCTGTGTTGTCCATCTTATTGGCGTATAGGTTCTGGAAGTAGGTATTGATTATCATCTGGCTTTCTGCTGGGTCTGTTGTAATTTCACCCTTTTCATTCCTAATTGCATGGATTTGGGCCTTTTCTTTCCTTTTTCTGACAAGGTTGACTAAAGGTTTGTCAATTTTGTTGATTCTTTCAAAGAACCAACTCTTGACTTCATTGATTTTTTGTATCTTTCTCTTAGTCTCCATGGCATTGATTTTTCCTCTGATCTTTATAATTTCCCCCCTTGTATGAGCTCTGGGGTTGTCCTGCTCTTCTTTTTCTCGAAGCTTGAGGTTCAACATCAGGTTGTTTAATTGGGCTCGTTCCGTTTTCCTAATATGCATATTCTCTGCTATGAATTTCCCTCGTAAGCCTGCTTTCATTGTGTCCCATAGATTCCGACATGTTGTATTGTCATTGTCATTTAATTGAAGGAACTGTCTGGTTTCTTCTCTAATTTCCTCTGTGACCCATTGGTTATTCAGAAGTGTGTTGTTCAATTTCCACGTGTTTATAAAATTTTTTGAGTTTCTTTTGCTATGGATCTCCAATTTCATCGCACTATGGTCTGATAATATACAGGGGATAACTTCAATTCCTTTGCACTTACTTAAACATGTTCTATGTGTGAGTATGTGGTCTATTTTGGAGAATGACCCATGTGCAGCTGAGAAGAATGTGTATTCTGATTTTGTGGGGTGGAACACTGTAAACATCTGTTAAGTACATTTGTTCAAGGGTTCGATTGAGTTCTAGTATTTCATTACTTATTTTTAGTCTAGTTGATCTATCTATTTGTGACAGTGGAGTGTTGAGGTCCCCCACTACAATTGTATTAGTGCATATATGACTTTTCATGTCCGTTAGTATTTGTTTTATATAGTTGGGTGCACTAGTGTTTGGTGCATAGATATTTATGATTGTCATCTCTTCCTCTTGGATTCTTCCCTTTACAAGGATGTAGTGTCCTTCTTCATCTCTCTTAATCAGTGTTGGTTTGAAATCTACTTGATCTGCCAGGAGTATAGTTACTCCTGCTTTTTGGGGGGTTCCCGTTGCATGGAGTATTGTTTTCCACCCTTTAACTTTCAGTCTATGAGTTTCCTTTTGCATTAAGTGTGTTTCTTGTATGCAGCATATTGTTGGATTTTGCTTCTTGACCCATTCTGCCAGTCTATTTCTTTTGATTGGTGAATTCAGACCATTAATGTTGATGGTTATAACTGAAACGTATTGACCTGTCATTGCCATGACTTTTTCTTTTTGTTGGGTTCTCCCCCTTTACATTGAATTTCTTGTCATGCCAGATGGGTTCATTCTGCTTTGCTTCCTGGGTTTGTGATCCTCAATGTCTGTTCCTAGGCTATTGTGTAAAATTCTTTGGAGTGCTGGTTTGGTATTCATGAAGTTCCTAAGGGGCTCTTTGTCATGAAAGTATCTTATTTCTCCATCCATTTTGAAAGATAGTTTTGCAGGGTACATCAATCTGGGTTGGAGGCTGTTTTCTTTTAGGGCTTGGAATGTGTCACTCCAAGCTCTTCTTGCCTTGATGGTTCGTGTTGAGAAGTCTTCTGTGATTCTGATGGGCTTTCCTTTGTATGTGATTTGTTCCTTTTCTCTGACTGCTTGGAGTACTTTGTTCTTCTGTTGTGTTTCTGGAATCTTAACAATTATATGCCTATGTGTAGATTTTTTTTTGATCAAGGCTATTTGGAGTCCTATATGCCTCACTTATCTGTATGTCAAGCTCTTTTCCCCTGCTTGGGAAGTTTTCTGCCATTATTTTTGTGAAGAGTTTTTTTTATGTCATTTGCACTCTCTCCTGTTTCTTCATTGAGCCCAATCAGTCTTATGTTATTCTTTTTTGCATCATCTAGCAGCTGCTGGATTGATTTCTCATGTTCCCTTATAATTTTGAAGCAATTTTTCTTTTTCTGGTCACTAATTGCAATCTTATCTTCTATATCTGAAATTCTGTCCTCATACTGGCTCATTCTGCTGTGTAGACTTTCAATGGAGTTTTTCATGTCCTGGAAATCTATTTGCATCTGTTTTATGGATTCCATTTGTTTCTTATGTTGGGATTCCATCATGTTCCTCAGCTCCTCTCTAGATTTATTAATCATGTCTTGCACTACGGGCACAGTTTCTCCTGTTATCTGAGAAATTATTTCTGATTTCATTTTTTCCAGATCCCCTTTTGTTGCCAGTTCAGTGGGTCCAGGTGGTTGAGTATCAGAGTGTTCCATCTCATTTCCCTTTGGGGCTGCTGTAGGTGATGTGGAAGTCTGGTTTTGAGACTTATTTACATGTTTTCTCATTTCGACTGGGGCGGGGGCCTCTTAGCACCTGCACGAATTACCTCCTCTGAGCTGGGAGAGGTGGGACAGGGGCCGGGAGCAGTGGTAGGGATGGCGACCTAAAAGCCCTTTCCTGTGGGCTGGGAGCAGCCAGCCGGATGGTGGCCGGGAAACCCCTTCCTCTTGACCAGCAGCAGTGGGACAGTGGCTCAGAAGCCCCTCCCTCTGGGCTGGGAGCAGCGGGGCAGAAGGTGGCCCAAAAGCCCTTTCCTCTGGGCTGGGAGCAGCAGGAGGGATGGTGACCGGGAAGCCCCTTCCTCTGGACCAGGAGCAGTGGGACCACGGCTCAGAAGCCCCCACCTCTGGGCCAGGAACAGTGGACTCAGTACCTTGGTCTGGTTGTCTGGTGTCCTCTGCCCCTTTGTAATGCAGAATCAGGTGGCTGCCTTTCTGCAGTGGGGTGATTCGGTGTCTTCTGCGTGACTCAGGACCTCGGTAGGGCGTGCACAGACCTGCCTGGCTGCAGCAGGCTGATTTGGCGTGTTCCGTGGGACTGGGGCCCTCAGTAAGGTGTGGGCAGACCTGCGTGTCTGCAGCGGGGTGATTCGGTGTTTTCCGCGTGACTCAGGCAACTTTATTCTTATATTGATATCTACATTAGCAGGGTTTTTTTTCCCAATTGCACATTTTTAGTAATAGTGTCTCTTCTTTCTTGCTGTTTTGGAAGATTTAGTGATGATGATGATACAAATAAATATTTATACCTTGAACCCCAGTGCTATTTTTAGCTTTCAGAAGTTTTCAATTGTATTACTGATTTCACCTCACACATATCTATGAAATAGCAAGAAGGATAAAACACAGGATGTTTGTCATCAGGAAGGCTGTATAACACGGAGGCTGCTCCTCTAAGCACCTGGTTTGGGGTGATGGGTAGAGAATGGGGTGGGAACACACAGATAGGGAGGAGTGATGGGGATTTGTAGGGGAGCCAAGATGTTGCTCTTTACTTCCCCTGGAGAGATTTTTTAAAATTCAGATTGTTTCTCATCAGCCAAATACCCATGTGCTTTCTGAACCGAAAAAAATCACTTAAGAGATGGAACAATGAGTCCACAAGGATTAATGGGTTGTTGCAAACTGTGCCTCCCTGATTTCTTGGGAAAACTTGGAAATCTTCCCGATTTTGAGTTTCAGTGGACTCTGGATATGCATTCCCTCCCTTTTTTTCCTTTTCCAGTGTTTAGAGCTGGGTCAGCTGCAGTGGATATATATGCATATACATGCACCTATCTATGATATATATATTCATATCTCAAAGGAAAAAACAACCTTACAGTAACTTGTTTAGGGACAGCTGACACTTGCCGTAGGTTTGTATAAATAATGCCTGTGCTTTGGCAGATCATGAGTGGATATGAGTGGAACACTCCTCAGTTCATAGAATGTATATGACCCTCACAAAATCCTATCAGAGTACACTGCTTGAATGAGTCATATCCTCTGTTGTCGGGGAGCATCCTGACAAACAATCTGGTGTACAAATTTACCATTGAAGCTGGTAATATCCCTTATGGTGATAATTTTAGCTGTGGTATCAAGTAATACTAAAGGCTTATCCCCTTTCACAAAATAATCCCACTCACTCCGGGAATCTGATCCTAATAAATATTTGTGTTAAGCTGTGTACTTAACGATGTTGATTGAAGTGGAATCTGTAAGGAAGGATGGGTGTGAAAAAAGGAAAACAAATTATCTGGTATTAGTAGAATAGCTACATGAATCATAGCATATTACCCAGTAAAATTTTATGCTGTCACTGAACATTGTAATTATGCAACAACATAGAAGAATGTTGATAATACAATATTAAGTAGAAACAACAGAATACAAATTTGTTTATCCCCTATGATTAAGATTTTTTTTTAAAGCTGATGTTTGGAGAACAGTCTGGAAAAAACTATGAGAAATCAGAACATATATATTCAGATGCTAGAATTGAGGCAAGGAGGTTCTTTCAATATTCTATTTTATGTTATTTAATAGAGCTTTTATGATAAATGAAAATAAAGATGAAATGCAACATTGGAACATTGGAACTAAGGGGAGACTTAAAATAAGAAAACATATTGTCAGTCTCAGAATTTTTTGGCTCTGGTCACTTTGGTGACCTGATTAACTACAATGTTGTTTAAGTGCCATTCGTCACATCAAATCCTCCAAGCAGGAAGCTAAAGGTGGTAGAGGTTGTAGTTAATTTTTCAGTATGTAGGAAGAGGACTTCTCAGAAGATGATATGCTTTAATAAAGATGTGCCATCGTATTTTTTCTCTCCAGACAACTGTGCTAGTGACCTCAGTGGTACCTCAGAGTTAATCATAGGTAGGACAGACATGCTGCACATACCAGTGTTTCAGTGGAGGACAGATCACCTATATACAGTGGTTCCATAAGATCATAAAAGAGTTGAAAAATTCTTGTTGCCTAGTGATCTCTAGCTTAACACATTACTCATGTGTTGTAATGCTGGTAGAAACAAATCTACTGTACTACTTGTCTTATAAAAGTACAGCACCTTACAATTATATACACTGCATAATACTTGGAAATGATACTAAATGATGATATTACTAGTTTAGGTATCTACTGTACTATACCTTTTATCATTATTTTAGGGAAAATTTCTACTTATTAAAAAAGAGAGGCCAGGGATTTAGCTCAGTGGTGCCGCCAGCTGCCTCGCAAGAGCAAAGTCCCGAGTTAGATCCCTGGTACCAAAAAAAAAAAAAAAGAAAAAGAAGAAAAGGTACTATAAACTGCTTGTGGTAGTGCAGGCTTGCAATCCCAGCATTTTGAGAGGCTGAGGCAGGAGGATTGAAAATTCAACCCCAGCCTGGGCAATTTAGTGACTTGGCGAGATGCTGTTTCAAAATAAAAAATGATAAAACAGCTGAGGATGTGGCTCAATGTAGAGGCCCTGCATTCAATACCCAGTACTGAAACAAAAAGTTACTATAAAACAGTATGCTATGTTACAGCAGTAGCAGCGGCAGCCTCACAGTCATGTTTTTAGGGCATCATGTTGAAGTGACTGACCTCTGCCATCTATATCTGTGTAAGTATGCTCTTGAGTATTGCCACAAAGACACACTTGTCTAATGATGCGGCACTCAGAATGCATCCCCTTTGTTTAGTGATAAGTGACTCGGTTGTAACTGAGCTACAAACAAGTCCTAGAGGAACTATTTCTGGAGGAACAATCATGTGATAACTATCACTTTAAGTCCAGAGCTCACCTTCTGGTCAAGAAACAAACCCAAAGCATGCCACAATAATACAAAGTATGGACTACTGGGATGCATTTTGTGTTGAAGGAGACAACGTGGGCAGTGGAGTACAGGGCGAGGGGACTGTGTACAGTGTGACTGAGGCCATCTGGGGACCCAAAACCTTGAAGTTGAGACAGAACTTCTACAAAGACAGATGTAGAGAACATTCCTGGAGAGTGTGAAAGCCCTGGCAAGACCTACATGCTATGGAGGAATTCAGGGTATGTCCCAGGCGTGGTCAGAGAGATACTCGGCAAGAGATACTCGGATCAATGCTTTGAAAGGAAGGGCGACAACTTGACTTATAGTGAACACCCAATAACTGATGTTGCATGACTAAATGAATGAACTATTCACAGGATGGGAGTCAGGGAAGAGCTTCAAGGACTTGAAACAGGGTCACACATGGAGACACGAGGGAGAAGAAGGGGACTTCAAAAGTATGCAGTAGTGAAATAAAGAGGAGAGTGAAAATGGGCCTGGAAGATAGCTTTAAGGTTGAAACCTGAGAAACTGGAAAAGTAGCACAGTAGTTTAAAATCACCTAAGAAACAGCCTTTCGTGATTATTCCATCACTGAAGCAGACTGATCCTCTCAATTCAGTCTCTTAACTCATGAAATGAAATGAAAAAAGTGTAAACACACAGAAATGTATTACAAGATACTAGTCTGGCCACATGGGACCAAGGAAAAATGAGGAAGATGGAAAAAATATCTCTGAGGTACATAGCTTGAATATGTATATATAGATTGCTTAGGAATAGGGGAGAGGAATCATATTTTATGGAAATGAAGGGGTCCCAGAAGACCCTAAATGTCATAAACTGTATTGAAACACAATTTGTGGTGCCTCCTGGTAGAGCAATTTCTTTGTCCTCTGTCTGTCATCACGGGCTACCAATCCTAAGGGGAAAACTAGCTCTGAAACAACTGATTAAATAAATTTAATTAACTTGGAAAACATAAATAGGATCCCCTGGGACTTCAATCTGTTTGGCTAGTCTTTCAAGACACTGTCATGTAAAACCTTGTTTTCTGCTCTGACTGTGCCGCTCTGACTGCTGCCTGCATTTCCTATAAGGTGTGCCTACAATCCTGACATACACATTGTGGCTAGATATTTCTCCCAGCCAAAGAGGTGTTCTTCATGAAACACTGGGTGAGCTGTACAAAGCTAAGAGCCAGCTATAGGCAGAGGTGATCCTGTCTTACAGGGTGAGAATCAGTCCAAGTTTTGTTTGCTGACCCACTGGAATACCCATCACAGTGTCTTTTTCTGTTCTTCATAGATTTGAATCTGAGCAAAGGTTGCATGTGTAATGGGCAAGTCAGAAACCATAGATTTCCAGGGTGGACTAGCCCAGTGCTTCTCAGGGTGTGACCCATGATTGGTAGCCTCAACCTCACCTGTGAACATACTGGAAAAGCTGATTTTCAAGGCCACCTCAGACCAGTTGAATCAGGATCTCTGTAGCCAGGCTCGGAAATAATGTGCTTTAACAGGCCTGCAGTGATTTGGCTATAAGCTTAAGTTTGAGACCCACTGGGCTATGGTCTAGATAACTAAAACTAGTTTTTAGGCTAAGATCAAACAAATTGATAATTTACTTCTTCTTTAATCATATTTTGTGGGGCATTTGCTCTATGTCAGACACTCATCACCACTCATCACCAGTCTGGGGTAATGAGCAAAGCAGCCAAGGATTCTGCTCTTGGATGGGGTTCCCAGATAAAATATACAATTCCCAGTTTAATTTGAATCTCAGATAAGCAATGCAAATAATTCTTTAGTATAAGTATGTCCCAATTATTGCACGGGACATATTTATACTAAAACCATTTTTTGCTTATCTGAAATTCAAATTTAATTGGGTGTTCTGTGGTTTTACTTCCTAAGTTTGGCAACCCTACTTTGGTGGTACTTATATTCTAGTGGGCAAAAAGTAAACTAACATGTGTAAAGTAGTAATGGTTTTCAATGGTGATTTGAACACAAGAAATTTGGGTTGTAGCTGTGATTGCATGCTGAACAATTGCAAGGCCCTGGGTTCAATCTCTAGCACCACAGGAAGAAAGGAAGGAAGGAAGGAAGGAAGGAAGGAAGGAGAGAAAGTAGTATGAGTGGTGTGGGATAGCTTGCTTAGGAATGTCTCTCTGAAGAGTTGAGAACCAGGTACGTGTAGATGCAAGGGAAGAACTTTCCAGATGAAAGGAACATTTAGTGCCACATCCCTAAGGTAAGAAACTAATATGTGTGTTCTAGGAACTGACCAAAAATCACCATAGATGAGAATGGTGACAGAGACAGACAGATGGGAGCTCAGTCATGGTTGCCTTTGTAGGCTGCAGTAGTGAATGAGATTTATCCTCTTATTGGAGATTTTTAAGCACAGAAATCCCTCAGGATGGGATTTGTGCTTTTAGATCCCAGGCTAGCTTCTGTGAGGAAAATGATTTGTAGAAGGGGCGAGAGTGGGAACAAGAGAGAAGAGGTAGAAAGGGCTGTGGAGGTCCAGGGAGGAGGTGACAGTGGCTCTAGGACATACAGTAGTAATAGACATGGGAAGAAATGGGCAAATTCAGAATGAGTTTTGAGAAGAATTGACAGTACTGACTAATGAACAGCACGTGGGAGGTGCAGGCTAAGGGAAATGACATACACAATGATACTTTTTATTAGGATAGAAAAAGGCTGAGAATAAAATCAAGTCTTACCAGGGAAAATTATGTTCCTTTTTGGGGAGGTTGCATTTAAGATATCTACTAAATCTTCAAGTTAGTATGTCAAATGCATGTCTGAACATACCAAGCCACAGTAGCAGAGATTTCAGGGATAGAGATATAAATTTGGGAACTAGAAGCATGTACATGGTATTAACTATTGAAATGATCAATATTACCTAGGGAAACAACTGTAGAAAAAGAGAAAAGAGGCTGGGACCAAACTCCAGCACTCCCACACTTAAGAGGTCAAACCACAGAAGAGGAGCCAAAAAATGAGGCTGCGGCACAAAAACAAACAACTAAACATCTTAAAAGCCAAGAATAAAAGTCCAAGAGGAAGTGGGAGTAGTCAGTTGTGCTCAAGAGCCAAACATAATACAGAAATGTGACCACTAGATTTATAGCGTGGAGGCCATTGTAACCTTGAAAAGAATAGTTTTGAAGGAACAGCAAGGTCAGAGAATCTTATCAAGAGTAGATCAAGGAAATGAAGAAATGAACAAAGACAAGGAATCCATTATAAAGAACTCCTTGGAGTTTTACTGTGAAAAGGAGAGAAGCAGGATGGATAGTTGTAAAGGATTTAGGATCAAACTAAGAATTTTTTAAGCAGTGGAAGTTACTATATATTTCATGTTGATTGGACTAATCCATTAGAAAAAAGGAAAACGATGCAGTAGACAGAAGAGAAAATTATGGGAGTGAAGTCTTTGAGGAGTAAGACAGGAGAAGATTAACAGCAGCAGGGGAGTATAGAGGCCCTTTGATGTGATTAAGAACAGTTTATCCATTATAATAAGAAAGAAAGCAGAGTGTAGATATAGCTGCAGGTAGAATTTAGTCGGGGCATAATGAGGAAGTTCTAGGCAAAAGTATTTTTTATTCAACATCAGTTTCATCATAAAATTGTGCATATGTTTATTTTATTGTAGTTCTGTGTGTATGTTTTAACGATGTCTATCACCTCTTCCATTTAAATTAAAGACAATCATAGCTTGACTGGATGCAATTACAATTATGTGTATGTCATGAACAATTCCAAATGCATTTCTGCCCCATTTGGCTTTTTAGAAAAATTGTGGTTAAAGCCACATAACATGAAATTTACTCTCACAACAAATTTTAAGTGCACAGTGCAGCATTATTAACTGAATGCACATTGTGGTACAGCAAGTCTCTAGAATCTCATCTTCCATGAATGAAACTCTGTACCCATTGGATAGCAACACCCCATGTCTCCCTTCCCCCAGCCCCTGGAAATCACCATTCTACTTTCTGTTTCTAAGAGTCTGATTACTTTATATACCTCATATGAATGGAAATATGCAGTATTTGTCCTGTGATTGGTTTGTTTCACTTAGCATAATGTCCTTAAGCTTCATCCAAGTTGTAGTTATGATGCAATTTCCTTCTTTTCAAAGGCTGAATAATATTTCATTGTATGTATGCCACACTTTCTATAGCCACTCATCCATCAATGAACATTCAGATTGTGCTGCAATGAACATGATAGTGCAAATATCTTTTTGAGACTCTGTTTTCAATTATTTCTGATAAAACTCAGAAGTTGCTGGACCATGTAGTAGTTCTATTTTAAATTTTTTGAAGACCTTATATACTATCTCTACAGCATTTTACATTTCTGTGAACAAGGGTTCCAATTTCTTGACATCTTCACCACCTCTCTTTGTTTTCTGGGCTTTTTTTCTTTCTTTTCTTTTTTTTCAGTAATGGCCATTGTAGCAGGCACAAAGTGATATTTTGGGGCTTTGATTTGCATTTCTCTGATAATTAGTGATGCCAAGAACCTTTTTGTGCACCTGTTGTCTGCTTCCTTTTCAAGTACTTTGCCCAATTTAGAATTGGGTTGTTTGTTTGTTTGTTTTTGTGATTGGGTTGTTGCAATTCTTGATATCTTTTAAGGTATTAACTCCCTATCAGATATATAGTGTGCAAATATTTTCTCTTATTCTGTAGGCTGCCTTTTCACACTGTAGTTTCCTTTGCAGAAGCTTTTATGTTTGACGTAGTTCCACTTATCTATTTTTACTTTTGTTGCCTGTGCTTATAGTGTCATATCCAAGAAATTATTGCTAAGACCATTTGGTTTCTTAACAGTAGTAAGAAAATTTTTTGTCTCGTAGTGCATTAGTTCTCAAAAATTATATGTAAGTTATCTCTGAAAAAATTATACTATTTTTAATAGTGACTTTTTAAGCTGAATTTACAACACAACTAGCAATAATATCAGACATTTCATCTTTGGCAGAATGAACCTCTTTACACTGATTCCATATATTTGGAGAACAAAAAGGACTCATAATTTGGCTAAACTGCTTTTCTCTTTGAAACATCTGATGACATTATCAAACCACCATCATCAACCATTTGCAAAGTTCTGTTGCTATTATGGAGCCAACATAAACAGCAATTGCCTCATTTTTCATATCTACAAGAAAACTAGAAATAAAAAAGCAAAATTAGGAGAAGAGTTATTTGATACAAACAAAAAGTCAAACTCATGGAATGACAGGTGCACATATCAAATTGTTGTCTTTGGAAATAAGTACTTAAAATAACTTCTTAAAATAAATACTAGCTTTTGAAAGTGATTGCAGTATTTCCTCAGCAGATCTGCGCCTTCCGGTTTCTGTGTGGTCAGTGATAAAATGACAGCTCCCATGGAAGATGGTGAACACAAACATTGTCCGCACGCTAGACATCCATCAGCAACCTTCATGACATTTAGACATTCTGTTCTGATTTTTTCATGCAACATGCATTTATTTAATGGTTTAGTTTATTGCTGATGAAAGTTTACTGCAAAATCAAAAATCATTTCTTAAAAGTGAGGCCCTCTATTCCATGTATGTATGTCAAATAACCTAAAATTAAGCCTCATAGTGAGGTCCTGGCATAATGGGCTGATGCACAAAAGGGGTGTGGGGCAAAGTTTCTCTCTTGCTGTCATCTGAAACCAAAGGCGTTGTCTGTCCCAAACCACTTGTTTCTATTATTAGTGTTTTGCATGGAATAAGGAATAGAAAGGATCAGAAGGAAAAAAAGAAATGGATTATTGCTGGTCTGAGTACGAAGCAGAGGTCTTCCTAACTCACCCATCCTGGTTTATTTTACAGCAACAGTTAACACTCTTTTAAAAATGAAATACTCAGGCATGGCATGGTGGCACATGGCTGTAATCTCAGCTATTCAAGAGACTGAGGCAAGAGCATCTCAAGTTTGAGTAACATAGGCAACGGGGGGGGGGGGAGGAGGAGGGAGGAGGGAGGAGGGAAGAGAGGAAGAAAAGAAGGAAGGAAGGAAGGAAAAGAAAGAGAGAGAGAAGAAAGAAAGAGAGAGAGAGAGACAAAGAAGGAAAGAAAGAAAGAAAGAAAAGAAAGAAAGAAAGGGAAAGAAAGAGAAGAAAGAAAGAAAGATTGGCTCAGGACAAATGCTGAAGGACACTAGGAAAATAGGTCTCTCTTGGCAAACCAGACAACAATCGCCCCATCTCTAGTCATGTACAGAACTTTTGTTCTGCATCTTTAGCACCCTGGGAGTCCCTTCTGCCTCTCACCAGTGTTGGATCATCTATTTTCTGTAGCCACGTCTCCCTCTTTTTTTCGTTTATAACCTTGTTTTGCTATAGCATTTGTTTTGCTATACCCAATACCTTCCCTTACAGAGGCTATATGGGGGCAAATTTTATGAAACCTGGCCTGTTTGGAAAAGTCTTTAATCTTTCCTTATACTTGGTTGATAGCTTGACTTTTCATGTAGGATGAAAATAGATTTCTCTCTCATGGCTGACAGCTTCCAGGGTTGCTGTTGAGACTGATAGTATTGTGGTTCCTTGTATCTCACTTGCGTGTTCCATCTGAAAACTTTTTAAATTAAAAATATTTTTCCAAAGTCTGGTGTGATGTCACACACCTGAAGTCCCAGCTACTCGGAAGGCTGAGGCAGGAGGATCTTGAGTTTAAGCATGGGCAATTTAGCAAAACTCTGTCTCAAAATTAAAAAGGCCAGGGCACATGCTCAGTGGTGGAGTGTTTACCTAGCAGGTACAAGGCCCTGGGTTCATCCCTAGTACAGGATGTGGGGGTGAGAATAAACTCTACTATTCTTAAATTTCACAGTGTTATATTTTTTCTCATTCTTCTAGATGCTCAGAGACCCTTTAAAATCTGGGAAGTCAGTCATCTAGTTCAAGGAAACTATTTCTATAGCTGAGATCCCTCATTACCTACAAAATGTATCTTTCCTACTTTCTCACTAACAGAAGCTCTCTACACAAGATGGAAATGTGCCTAACAAGAGTTTCCCAGCCACTTTTGTTGGTAGATGAAGTCATGTGAGCCAGTTTTGTCTAATGTAACTTCAAATTGAAGTTCCAGTTGGCATGAATGTTTTTGCCCCTCTTCTTCCTCCTTATTCCTCCACCTACCTGCAATGACTAAGGTGGGAAGCAGGTGGGCAGAGACCATTCTGTGGGAGAAGGAGAGCAAAATAAATGATGTCCAAGCCCAGAGGTAGAAGGAACCTGAGTCTCTGCTGACAACTTAGAGGCCCCATACCTGCTGACTACCCTTTATGTGATAAATATAAAATCAACAATTTGTCTAAACAACTATTACTTGGGTGTGGGGTTCTATACAGTCAAACTCAAGTTCTGACTAACACAATTTATTTGATAATATTTACTTTTATATTTTTCCTGTTTCCTCATTCTGGTATTCCTCTTAGTTGGAGGTTAAATGCCCTAAGCTGACCCCCTGTGTTAGTCAACTTTACTTTTGTCATTGTGACAGAATACCTGATAATAGCAGCTTAAAGGAGAAGAGGTTTATTTTGGTTCAGTCCATGGTCACTAGCTCCATTACTTTGGGCCTGAGGCAAGGCATAACATCACGGTGGCAGGAGTCAGTGGCAGAAGAGGCTGCTTGCCTCCTGGCAGTCAAGAGGCAGAGGGAGAGGAAAAAAATACAAATGAGGGGAGCGGGAGCCATATAGATCCCAAGCCCCATGATCTACTTCCTTCAACTAAGCTCCTCTCTGGTTTCCATCACCTCCCAAGGCCATCAAATTATGGTCTCATCAGTGGATGGACCCATGGATAAAGTTAGAATCCTTATCATCCAGTCATTTCCCCAAAGCCAATCAGCAGTGAACTCATCAGTGAATTAATCAAATGCCCTCAATACATGACTCTTTGGGGGACACTTTATATTTATACCATCATATCCTCTAATCATTTTTTGTCTTTCTATTCTGATTTTCTCTTCTCTATCTTCTAACCCTTTGTTGAAATTTTTTGTCTGTGCAAACCACTTTTTTAAGGATGTATTGAGATATCGTTCACTTACCATAAAATTTACCCACTTAAAATGTACAATTCATAGCTTTTAATATATTTATAGTCGTGCAACTTTGCTACACTCAAGTTTAGAACATTTTAATCACCCTGAAAGAAGCCCCATACCCTTCAGTTATCACCTCAAATCTCCCTTTTGCAGCCCTAAACAACCACTAATCTACTTCCTGTCCTTATGGATTTACCTAGTCTGGAAATTTCATATAAAAGGAATCATACAATATGTGTCTCTTTTGTTTTAGGCTTCTTCCACTGACCATAATAGTTTCAAGGGCTGTCCATGTTGCATAAGTTAATGCTTTGTTCTTTTTTTTTTTTATAACCTAATAATATTCCATTGTATGGATAGTATTATATCCTATTTTTAATTTCCAAGAATTATTTCATGTTCTCTGAACTTTATTCCTTTTCATAGAATGCTATATGTGTGTCATGGACATATTATCTTCTCTTACTTTCTGAGATTATTAATCTTTTTTTCTGAAATCATCTTTTTCTTTCACTGTTTTCTTTGAACTCCTTACTGATTTCTGGTTTTTGCATTAGAAGCCTCCTTAAGTACCTGGTGATCTTTGTTCATCAAACTGCTGATCAGCAGTTCAGTGCATGTGTTTGGGGCTTGCCATTTGATAGGCCTCCCTATAAGATGACAAAGGGAGCACCTGGCTTTTTCTCTTGAGTTACCCAGTTCCCCTGTCTGCTCCAGGGAGCTCCATTCACTTCAAAATCTGCAGAATGATGGCTCCCTAGAGTTCTGCAATGCAGCTGCCCTGCACAGAAGAGACAGTGTGCCAGTACTGCTGCAGAGGGTAGGGTGAAGACAGTGGCCTGATATATATGACTTCTAGGGGTCTTAATGGGTTCAGTAAGGCTTTGTGTTCTTCCTATCCATTATGCCTCAGATCCCCTGGATCAGACTCTCTGGCTCACTCTCTTTGGATAGCAAATCTTCCTTTACCTGCTGGATGGAAGAGGAGCAATAGCTCCTAGCTGTGTGGGGTAAAGGAAAAATCTGGGATCTGGCTCCTTCTTATACAGACTTGAAAAGATTCCCCTTGTTTTCAGTCCCTCTCTACCCTCTGGATTCAGAGATGTCTGGAGCAACCAGTTCCTAAGACTTTTGAGGATTCACAGAGGACTCAGTCTGCTTTCGGTTGGCATCTCCAATTGTAGACACTTAGTAGAATGGGAAAAACTTATACTAAATTAGATGCTGTTGTGATTGGGATCTAAAATGTTCCTCAGAGATCATGTGCTGAGGATTTGGTTGGTAGCTAATGGGCTTTTGGAAGGTGATTGGATCATGAGGGCTCCAACTTCATAGGTGGATTAATCCATTGACGGATTTGGATTGGACCATGGGAGCATGACCTGAGAAGAACTGTCTCCTGTCCTTACCCTCTTACTTTCTTGTTCTCTCTCTCTCTGTCTCTCTCTCTCCCTCCCTCTCTCTCTCTCCCTCCCTCTCTCTCTCTCCCTCTCCCTCTCCACCTCTCTCTCCCTCTCCCTCTCTCTCCCTCTCCCTCTCTCTCCCTCTCTCTCCCTCTCCCTCCCTCTCCCTCTCCCTCTCTCCCTCTCCCTCTCTCCCTCTCCCTCTCTCCCTCTCTCCCTCTCCCTCTCTCTCTTCTTCCCTCTGTCCCTGCCACACCCTTGACCCTTGATGTACTACCTCACCACAGGCTCAGAAACAATGGAGCCAGCCAGCCTACCGTGGACTGAAACCTCTGAAGCAAAAAAACAAAATAAGCTTTTCCTCTTTTGTTTTTCTCAGGTATTTTGTCAAAGAGACAGAATGTTAACACAGATGCCCTTTGTGAAAACACTTTACTTCTTCCAAAACTGTGCTGACATCTTTTGCAGCTTCTTAGCCCTTCGTATCTTCTTGTTTTACTTCTCTCTGGCTATCTCAGTGAGTTTGGAGATAGTGTAGAAATACAAGCTTGTGTTCTGTCTACAGAGCTACCTGCCAGTGACATTTTTAGATGAAAAGGCATGTTTAGGCAAGCCCTTAACAGCATCTATCTCAGAATCCTTTGGCTAGGAGCCACAGCCTTGAAGGAAAAAAAAAAAGCAAGTAATGAAGAAACCATTAATGTATTTCACAGTTTTATTCTATCTAAAGATCCCTAAACTGAAATAAATATCCAAAATAGCTATTAAGTTTCCTGAGTGACTAGTAAAGCAGCTGCATATAATTACAACAATAAGGCTCATCCACTCCACTCAGAACCATCAGATTCCTGTCCTTTGTCTTTCCAGGCCATTGTCTTTCCACAGGCCATGGTGCTTCTCACAGATACAGCTGCTGCTACCATTGCTATTGCTGGTGCTGACAATGATGAGAGCTGACACTTAAATAGCAGTTAGTATGTCCAACCACTTTACATATTTTAACATTTTAATCCTCACAACCATCAGTTCCTACAGTTACTATTATTGTCCTCAGGAGAATAATATGGCACAAAGCAGCTAGGTAACTTCCACAAATTCATACAGCTAGAATAGTTCGGATAGAATAAATAGTAGCTCAAATAGAATAGAATGGTTCCAATCCAGAAATTAAACCAAGAAAACCCCTCTCTAGTGTCTCTGCTCTTACAAATGTACTACCCATGATAATACTTGAATTTATATGTCACTTCACAACATCTAAGGCATTTTCACACAATCTCATTTGATCCTTGCAGTTCCATTTTACCCCTGAGAAAAGTGAAGCCCTTTTTTCTTTATCCAAGATCTGTTATTATTTTACTTAGTGATGACACCAGCATACTGATTTTAAGGTTTATAGGACTTTGCAGTCCTCAGCTTGGCTCATTCACTGGTTCATTTTGATAATAATGAATGCTCATTTCCATGGAATTCCAAGAAGAGGCATTATAAAAGCAACATAAATGCTCAAGTACAAGTTATAAATTGTTGGTTTAAACTCAGAAAACGTGAGTCATGGTGAGTAGGTGCATAGGTTAGTCCACGAATGCCAGAATACTGCTTACTGTTACAACGCTAACTGCAGCACTCCAGAGCCTGCCATGGACAGGAGCCCAGGTGAGGAGCAGAGGGCCTAATGGTGTCAGCAGCACCTCCCACAGGAGGGACAAGGCAGGAGGTTCTGAGGCACCTGGGAAGAATTGGGTGTTTGGAAAGTAGGTACTGGCTGGCCATAATTTGTGTATATGGCACCACACAATCCATGCCATTCAAATACAAGAAAATTAAAACTTGCCATTTTATCAAAGAGATTTCCTGGACTAACTGAGATTTTTGTATTTAAGGTCATGAGACCTCCAGTTCCTATGCTTAACAAAGGTGAAGAAAGGTGGATGACAGGCCTAAAAAAACACCATGTCCAAATAAGGCTGATTTCTCCCAAGGAATCCTGCTCCTTTTCCTCTAGTCATCAGAGCCCTAGTTTTACTGTTAACCTTCAGACTTTGTGTAGTTAAGAGGCTGTTTTTGTCCCAGGGTGACATTAGAAGAGTCTCATATTCTGAGCTAATGCAATCAATCATCTTTAATGAAGCCTTTGAGTTGTACATTTTTCCCAAATAGAGATCTTTTTGGAATAAAACATTTGCTAACTTGATTGAGGATAAAAGTCGGGCCTAATCCTGTTTAGTTGATAAATTATAATAATTATAATCATATTAATCATTCATTCAGTTATTCATTTATTCCTTTTTTCATTCTAAGAATTATGTGAGGGCTTCAAATGTGGATTTATTTGTTTTTGAGTCCATGAATTTCCTGGCTCTTCTGCAACTGTAGAAGATTTAAAATTTTTTTATGTGGAGGGGTAGTTTTTCTTGTTCTGCTCAGAAATTATTTTATTCTGTATTTTTTTCCTGACAGAAACTATAAACAGGTCTTACAATACAACCTTGTTGGTCACAAAACATCCCCCTATTTATTATCAGAGGAGCTACCATTGTAAGTCCTAGAAGCTTCTTGATGACTTGATCAAAGGCTGGCCAGGGCTTGAGGTTCAACACAGATGCGATGGTTTGTATCTAGATGTCCTCCAAAGCCTCCTGTGGTTTTAGGTGGGCCTTTTCAGAGGTGGCTGGATCAAGGGCATGGGATGCTGGGATTAAGGGTGCCCCACCCTGGATGTGTTAGCTGCCCTAAGGGTGGGTAGCCTGGATCAGAAAATTAGCTGCTGTGGCTTGTTGCTGCTCCTGCTTCTTGCTGCTGCCTGTCTGCCCTGTAATGGACTATTTCTCCTCTGCGATGCCCCTCTGCTATGCCACCCTGCCTTTGAGCCAGCCGACTATAAACTGAAACCTCTTCAAACTGCTAGCCAAAATAAACCTTTCATCCTTTAACTTTGGGTGTTGGGTATTTTGTCTCAACAAGAGAAAAGTAGCTAAGACAACACCCATCAGTGCTTTGCAGCTGTAATATTGGAAAACTTCAATACCTTCTATCATCTTTGAATAAGAAAAATCTATTCAAAAGATTTTTATTTTTTTCCCAATATTTTTATTAGTGCATATTAAAATAATGCATACAGAATAGTATATGCATATGGTTAGTTTTCAATCCCATTACCTCCCTGAGTTCAATTCCTGGTACCAAAATAATAATAATAATAATAATAATAATAATAATAATAATAATAATGATAATAAAACCACAGGGAAACAGTTGCTATTGAGCATTCCATAGAGCTGCTGTAGGGCAGATAGCACTATTCAGTGATGAGTCATTATTTTGGTCCAAGACGTCTACCAGTCCTCACAACAATACCATCAGTCACAACCCTGTGACTACCCGAAGGGAGCCAAAGTCTTGGGATCAGATGAGTTGCTCAGGAATCTTGCAGTGGGCCAGAGGTGGAGGGATACAAGGTATTAAGGAGAGAGAGCTCTGCTGTCTGCTGCCAAGAAAGTGAACTGAGCCTAAGCCCCTGAATATCCCCAAGATAGCCATCCTCATGAGATTTCAGACTCTTCTCTCTGAATTAGAGCAGGTTAGAGTATGTACTAGTTTCTACTGCTGCTATAATAAAGCACCATGAACTTACTGGTTTAAAATAGCAAAAATTGATTATCTTACAGTTCTAGAGCTTCTGAGTCCCAACTGGTTGTTGCAGGCCTAAAATCAAGATGTCTGTGAGCTGCACTCCTTCTGGGGGCTCCAGGGAAGGATCTGTTCCTTGCTTTTGCCAGCTTTGGCAGCCACCCGCACTCTGCTTCTATCTTCAAAGCCAGCAATCAAATCTCCCAATCTCTGCTTTTTGAACCTCCTTCTCTAACTTTCCTGCCTCTCTTTCTCTTCTAAGGACTTGTGATTATAGAGTGAACCTGGATAATCAGGATAGTCTCATCCAAAAATTCTGAATTTAACCTCCTGCAAAGTCCTCCTTGCCATGTGGTTGACATATTCACAGGTTCCAGGGATTTGTACAGGAAAAATATGGGGGGGGGGCATTATTTTGCCCACCATAGAATTTCTACTCCCTAAAACTCTATTAAGGTTGTCCAAACATTTATTCCACTTTTCCCTCCTTGCAAAATGTGTTTAATTAAATTTTTGAGTTGGAAAGTATTTTTTTCTCCACTCCCCTAAACTGTCTCCCACCACCATTATTTTTCAACAGTTTATTAACCCTGATCTAGTGAGGCCTTTGCAACTCAAGCAATAACTAAAAAATATAAAAGGACTTTCACGTACCCTTGAGAAAATTATTCTCAAACCCCTTATAACTTTGATGATCTAAACTGTTTAAAAAGTTGAATATGAAATGGAAATATTAAAGAAATATTGTATAGAGTTTATGAACAGATGAAGTTATTTCTAATATACATGTGAAATAAAGTCACTTACTGGGTTTTGGTTATTGAAAATTCCCTCTTGCTGATCAAAGAAAAGCAAAACCAAGCAACAACAAAAAACTCATGCAAGTAAAGTTCTGTCTTCTTGTACTCTTGATATAGAAGTGACCAAATATAAAAACCAAAGACAATGCAGATGGTGGCAATAAGGGACATTTTGCATAAAAATATGTATTTTTTTGCAAGGGGAAGGTATTAGCAAGTTAAACATGATAGTCACAACTATCCTCTCTTCTCTAATAATTAGGAATGAATTTAAGAATTTCTTGTAACTGTTCTTAAATTTGCAGCACCTTGCTCTTGTGAAAACAAATCCTATGTAAAATTCACACTCAGTATTAGCTATCAATGTACACTTAATGTAGTTTTAAGATTCTGAGTTTAGGGAATGCATTTGTTTCTTATATTGCTATAGCAAATTATAGTAGCCTCCTTTAACTTTAGGGGATGCATCACAAGATCCTTAGTGGAAGCTCACAACTGCAGACAGTACTGAACCCCATGATCAAGTCCTGCAGAAGTGCACAGTTGTCCTGATAACCAAGACAGCTACTAAGAGACTGGTCATAGCATTTGCAGTGCGCATAGCCCAGACAGAGAGGAGGGGGATGGCTCAAGATTTCATCCCACTACTCAGAATGGGGTACAATTTAAAATTTGTGAATTATCGATTTTTGGAATATTCTATTTAATATTTTTGAACTGTCATGGACCATGCAGTTGATGTGTCTGAAATTGGAAAGCAGTAGATTACAGTCCCACAAAGTGGCTGGCTTAAAAAAACCAGAAATTTATTTCTTTTAAACTTTTGGAAGCTAGAAGTCTGAAATCAAAGTGCAGACAGAGTTAGTTTTCTCTGGAGGCTCTGAGGGAAAAATCTGTTCCATGTTTTTCTCCAATCCTTGATATTTCAATCTCTGGCTCCATCATCACAGGGCTTTCTCTCCTGTATCTCAAGTTCCTGTCTCCTTCCTCCTATGAAATTAGTCATTGGGTTTAGGGACCATTGTAAAGCCAGGATGATCCCATTTCTACATTCTTAACATAATTACACCCACAAAACCCCAATTCCACATAAAGTCACATTAATAGGTGCTGAGAGTTAGGACTTGAACATAGCTTTTGGGGAGACTACTATTTGCAGTTTTCTCCAGCCTTTATTTATCTAGACCAGAGAATTAGCATCATTTGCTCTATTTTCTTACAAAAGTCATTCTGTGGCACTTTTCTTTTTTAAAATAAATTTTATTTTATTTTATCCCATTCCCCCCTTACAGCCCCCTCCTCTCTCTATTCTGTGGCACTTTTCTGAGCCTTGGAACTATTTCACTTATTTGTCTTCCCTGGATTAAAAGGTGTCTTTTCTTAAGAAAGAAGCTAAGCACAACAAAGCATATAGTGGCTTACAGCTCTGTTGCAAATATATTGGAAAGATGTTTAGTAAATTTGTGCTTTAAGAAGATTCCAATAAACAGAGTGGCCCAAGTAATACTGGTGCTATAGAAAGCCTGAATTATATTTCTTCAGGGAATTAAAATTGTAAACCAGAACAGAGCATCTTATCTGCTAGGGTGTTAGGTAAGGATTAGTCCACTTGGGTGCTCTCCAGTTTGAGAAAATAAACCTAGATTCTTCCTGATGTTTAATAGAGAGGCAGTGAAAGTATTAGAGCCAGATAAAAATAGGTGGAATCTAGGTTCTGTCACTGTATGACCTGAAATAAGTCCCTTGATCTCACCAAGTCTCATTTTCTTTACCTTTAAATTGGAGCTGATAATATAATTACTACCTCATAAGATAATGAAAGCAGTTAAATTAGATAATGCAGATATTTAGAAGAGTATGTGGCACATAGTAGAATTGCTTTGTTGTTATTTATATTGTGATCATTATTATATGGCAGGAGTGAGAATTCATGGTGACACAAATACGATCAAACAATCTTTGTCTACACCTTTTGTCGGAAGATGGAGGTGAATTAGTTGGCATTGTTTTTGGCCCCCTATTCCACTATTTTAGAAAAATCCCCATTCCTTTTTAATTTAGATGATCTAGTTATATTTTACTATTCTCATCTCTACCTTGTACTGATAACCTGGCCACCCCACAACGGTCACTGAAGACTGGGCCACCCAGTTCCAACCAAAGTTCTGCCTTTGTTCTGAACACCTGCCGTGATTTAGGGTTCCTAGTTGAATGCACTGCCTATAATCCTTAGTATTTTCAAGCCTCAGGATCTCATGTCATCTCCTTTGGCCACTTATTCCTATGGCCATGCCTAGGCTTAGCCTCACTAGGAAATACTGCATCCCTGTCTAAAAGTAATCGTAAACTCGAACTATTCCTAGAGAATTGAAGCCATTATCAAAAATTATTTCCCTTAACTCCACACTTTCCTCACTTCCTCATTCTAGTGTTCCAAAACATATTCTGGCTTTTTTTTTTTTTGAGGGGGGGTGGTTCAAAGTCAACTTTTCCACTTATGTTCTGACTCTCTATTCTTTTAGTTCCTGCCAGATTTATTTTAAAATTGAAATTCACATAACGTAAAACTAACCATTTTAAAGTCAAAAATTCAGTGGCATTCAGCTCACTGACAACATTGTGCAACCATGTCCACCCGATTGTAACATTTTCATTACCCTAGAATAAAAACCCATATCCATTAAGAAGACATTCTTCAATTCTCTCTTCAAGCCCCTGTCAATCACTGATCTGCTTTCTATCTTTATGCCTTTACCTATGGCGGATATTTCATATAATGGGGCCATATTATTCATGGACCTTTGTGTCTGGCTTCTTTCACTTAGCATATTTTCAAGGGTCATCCATGGATTAGTCCATCATTCTTTTTTTGGGGGGTACTGGCGATCAAACTCAGGACCTTGTGCTTGCAAGGCAGGCAGCAGAACCATTGAGCTAAATCCCCGGCCCTTCCATCATTCTTTTTATGGGTAAATTTTAAATTTACTTATCAATTTGTATGTTGATGGATATTTGTGTACTTCTACTTTTTGGTTATTAACAGTGCTGCTATGAATATTTGTGTACAATATTTGTCTTCAATTCTTTTGGATCTGTAACTATGAGCAGAATTGCTGAGTTATATGATTTTTTTTTTTTTTGTACCAGGGATCGAACTCGGGACCTTGCACTTGCAAGGCAGGCGGTGGAACCATTGAGCTAAATCCCTGGCTGAGTCATATGATAATTCTATATTTTATTTATTGAGGAATAATCAAAATGTTTTCTACAGTAGATAAACCACTTTACATTCCCACCAGCAATGTGCACGGGTTCCAATTTCTCCATACCTCCACCATCACTGTTAGGTTCTATTTCTGATTTTAGTTATTTGCATCTTTTATTTTTTTAGTCAGTCTAATTAAGGTTTGTCAGTTTTGCTGATTTTTTTAAAGAACAAACTTCGGGGTTCACTGATTCTATTGTTTTCTTACTGTCCATTTCAATGATCTCTAATCTATTTCCTTCTGCTAGCTTTAGATTTGGTTTGCTTTTTTTCTTCTTCTTCTAGCTCCATAAGGTATAAATTTAGGTTATTCAATTCGGATCTTTCTTCTTTTTAAATGTGGGCATTTACATCTATAAATTTCCTTCCGAGCACTGTTTTTGCTCTGTTCCGTAAATATTGATATGTTGTGATTTTCTTCAGCTCATTTAAAATATACGGTAATTTCCCTTATGATTTCTTTTTTAATTTTTCTTTTTTTCTTTTTTATTTTTTTGGTACTGGGGATCGAACTTGGAACCTTGTGCTTGCAAGGCAGGCACCAGAACCACTGAGCTAAATCCCCGGTCCTATATTGACCCTTTCATTGATATATAATGACCTTTCTTTTCTCATATAACAATTTTTGACTTAGAGTTTCTATTGCTTCAATAAGTATATGCACTCCAGCTCTTCTCCAGTTACATTGCATCTTTTTTCCTTCAACCTATTTGTGTTTTTAGAACTACACAGATTCTCTTATACACAGCGAGGAGTTGAATCTTTTTTGTTAATTAATAGACTTTATTTTTAGAGCACTTTAAGGGTTATAGAAAAATTGAGTGGAAGCACAGAGTTCTATATTCACTCATCACTCTCTGCCCTGTATACAGTTTCATGATTATTACATCTCAATTTCATGTAGTACACTAAGGTTCACTCTTCGTGTTGTACTTTCAATGAGTTTGGCAAATGAATAATGATAGATGTCTACCATTATAGTATCATACTGAATAGTTTCACTGCCAATTTAATCTACTCATATTAAACTTATGTGATATATTACATTTATATTAATATATGCAATAATTATTATATACTAAATATACAATATATAACTGAGATTTTATTTCTGCCATTTTGCTATTTGTTTTTCATATGTCATATCTTTTCTGTTGCTATTGATCCTCAATACCTTCAATACTGTCTTCTTTTGTTTAAGTGATTTTTTTTGCCTACTGTACCATTTTGAGTCTCTCCTGTTTGCTTTTTCTGTAATTTTTAAAGTTATTTTCTTAGTTGTTACCCTCATTTAGTAAAGGGTTTGCAAAAGAGAAGTTAGAAGAAATAACTGAGAAATATTGTGAGAAATGCTTCAAATAGAACATATTACACTTACTGGTTAATTGATTTTTTTAAAGTCATGATATTTAAAGCATTTTTAAGAGTAACATTTTATGTTTATGAAATTCTAAACTGGGAAGGATTACCAGAGATTATCTTTCTCAATCTAAAGTATAATTTAAAAGAAAAAAAATCATTCATAAGATGCCTTTAAAAAATAGTTGCAGGGTTCAATCTCCAGCACTGAAGAAAAAAAATTTCATAGTTTCGTACACAGTATCTGAAAAATATTCCTGGACAATGAGCTTTCCAATATCTGGACCTGATTGAACTAAAACTGTTCAACCCCAAAATTAAAATAAGCTCAAAGGAAAGGAGTAGAGACACATGATGTGGAGAAGAGGTGATGTTGACGTACTCAGTAACCTCCAGCCAGTTCCTGCTCCAGGCTTTTCCTTCTGTCTGATATCCCAGGTAACCAAGGGCAAGAAACATTACTTTTCAAAGTACCAATATCTCTGTCACCAATAAGGCATCAAGTTTACTTACCTTTTTCACCATGCTATTTAATACATTGGTTAATAATGATTTTAAATTGCTGGAGGTTGGGGAAATCATCTTGATTTTGTTAATTGAGGTCCATTTACACAGAGCAGATGTACTTGTTAATTACTATTAAGTGCCTAACAAATTGGAAGGGCTTTTATGTTATAAGGAGATAAAACATTCATTGTTTTTCAACAGCAGATGGTAGAGGAGAGAGATATAGAGACAAATGAATCATTTTATTCCTTAGTGTAGAGAAAGAGAAAGTAAGACTTATGCCCAGTACTCTAGGGATGGCTAAGAGAACAAGGAAACAGAAAAAGGTAAAAAGAAATACCAGCTACTGAGAATGAAATATTAAGCTATGCAAATAGCATCCCCTGTAAAGTATCAATATCAAAACCAGAATCTGACCACTGAGCAGAAAAATAATAACAATAAAAAGAATGAATAACAAACAAAGTCTGGCACATTGGCCAGAAGTTATCCCCAGCCTAGGTAGAGTTAACAGAGGAAAGAGCTATGAGAGTTGGAAATATAGGATGGAACTCAAATATTCCAAAAACTATATGTGAATAAAAAGATCTAAAGAACAATCTAAGAATTTAAAGGGTTGAAAGGCCAATCTAAAATTCTTAACCAGGAGTGACCCTCTCCCCAGGGGACATTTGGCAATGTCTAGAGAGACTTTGGGTTGTCAAACTAGGGAGGTGGAGAATTTGCTAGGCACTGGCATCTAGTGGGTAGAGGCCAGAAATGCTGTGAAACATCATCCAATGCAGAAGGCAAAGGACTATCAAGTGTTAGTGACTCAGAGGTTGAGAGACCTTGACCTAAGGGAATTGTCCAACTCCACTTGGACAACCCCAGGAAGGCCTGAGTGGACTCATCAAGTGCCACAGCACAGTTCCTTTCCTTAATCAGACCAGGTGAGTACGCAGCAACTGCTTATGCCATTTTACGAGGTCCCAATCCCGCTTTCTGCAACAACTTATGGGTGGCTTGAAATAAACTGTAGTGGTAGTATTTATACCATGGAAATTTGCAAGTAATATAAATTAGGGCTCTGTAATCCCCACGATTCACATCTTAGAAAGCTTGCTTTGGAACACTTACCAGTATACTCTAGCTTCTCAGTTACAGAAGGAAAAGTACTACTCAGCCATAAGGGAAGATAAATTTGCATCATTCACAGGAATATAGATGAACTTTGGGGCCATAAATCAGTGAAATGAATCAGACACAGAAAGTTAAATAGCACATGGTTTCTCTTACATGATAAACCCAAAGTATAATTAATGTAGAAGTAAATAAAAAACAGATGATAGGAAACAGACTTTTTGGAGATGGGAAGGGGATTGAAGGATGGGGGAAGATGGAAGGGAGAGGAAGGGAAGGGGAAGTTAAAGGGGTCAAGATGCAATGTGTATATTACCAATTTCCCATGATTAATGTATTTATTATGTATAGCAAACATACATGAATTTTTTAAAAGGGAAGGAAAAAATGTATCATTTTTTAGAAAGAGAATAATTCTTCCTTTCTTCCCTCCTCTCTTCTCCCTCCTCATCTTTCTTCCTTTAAAAAGAGGACTACCCTGAAATAGACAGCTGCAGGTCCTGAATCTTTCTGTCTCTAGCCAGAGGTTTTCAACCTGAAGAGAATGTAAAAATCACATGGAGGGCTTGTTAAACCATAGATTGCTGGATCCCACCTCCAGAATTTCTGACTCAGTAGGTCTGAGCTGGGGCCCAAGAATTTCTCTTTCTTATAAGTGCTGTAGGTAGTGATGGTGTTGCTGGCCTAAGGACTACTTTTTTTTAATCTTTTTTTTTAGTTCTGAGGTAAAACCCAGAGCTTCTTGCACATGTGTAATGTGCTCTACCACTGCACCATATGCCCAGACTTTGGTGACCACATTTTAAGAACCACTGTTTCATGATGTTTCTGAGAATGGCCATGATGGTTTACATGATGTTATGGCTTGTATCTAGATGTCCCCCTAAAGCTTCATGTGGGCTTTTTGGAGGTTGCTGGATCATGGATGTGTGAATGTGGATTATGGGTGTGTGATAACTAATTTGGTTTAGCATAGTTCTGGGTGTGAATAATGGAGAGTCCCATCTTGGGTATGGGTGACACCAAACAATGGGCTTATATCCTGGATGAAATAAAAGGGAAAGATGGAAGGCGGGCTGCTGCTTCCTGCCTTCCCTGCCCTGGACTGATTCTCCTCTGCCATGGCCCTCTGCCATGCTGCCCTTCTACCGTCCTGCCCAGCCAACTATGGACTAAAACCTCTATAAACTGTGAGCTACAGAAAACCTTCCCTCCTTTAACTTGTGAGTGTTGGGTATTTTGTCAGAGCAACAAGAAAGTAACTAAGACATATGACCATATTCATGATGCAGTTAAATGCCATTTAAGGTGATGCTTCTACATCTCTCCAATATTCAACTAAATGTAACATTACATGATGTAAATAAACATCTTATTTGGACTGCTTTATATTTTACTTTTATTTTAGTAGTTTTATTTCACTGGCCTAGGATTCTTAAGGTAGATCATAGGGTTATTGCATGTTACAGTTAAAGAAATAATCACAAATCTGTAATGCTAAATAGGATAATTTTTCACATTTAGTTAGGGCCTTTGTATGCACTGTGACTGTAGTATAGGAACATATGCACTTTTTAATAAGCAAATTTTCTAAAAATATAAAAATTAATGTTCTAAAGTGAAATTTTTTTTTGGTACCGGGAATTGAACTTGGGTCCTTGTGCTTGTGAAGTAGGCGCTGTAACCACTGAGCTAAATCCCCAGCCCAAAGTGAGATATTTTTAATGCAAAGTTTTTTAAATTTTATTTTTTAAGAAAAAAGAAGATAATAGGTTAGCCTGGGCCACTTAAGAGAGACCCTATTTCAAAATAAAACTTAAAAAGGGGGCTGAGGGTATACCCTACCATGTGAAATCCCCTGGGTTCAGTCTCTAGTACTGAAAAAAAAAAAGATGAGTGTTCAAAGTGCTGATGGGAAACTGTGACTTCTGTGCATCACAGTGGGTCAGGAGCCACTAGATTGCATTTACATCTGTGTCTGGACATCCCTTTTCATGGTCCAAACCAATTTCACAGCAAGACTGTTCTTCCTCTTGTTCCCTAGAGAGAAAATGCCAACCTGAGGTGGGAGCAACTAATGTCAATATTCTGGACTGCAAGTGGGTTTACATTGCTTACCACTAAGCATTTAACTCCAAAAATTCCCCATTAGTCATCTGTTCCAAGTTTCTCTGCTTGGTTTATGGTGGCACTATCCCTGCCTGCAACCAAGTGCAAATTATTGCCACCTTTCCTCTGCAATGCTAAATAGTTTAGCGCAGGTTGAGCTCTTGCAAGTCCAGCTATCACCTGGAAAAGCTTCAGGGAAGCCTCAGGAAGATACAAAACCAAAGCAGGTCATTTGTAGAGGGCTTTTATCACTATGAGTCCTGCCAGGAACAGATGGAACCCTCCAATGGGCTGATTTGAGAATTTAATGGTGGGACAATTTCAAGGCATAAGAAGGGATTAAAGAAAATTACTCAAGGCTAGGAGCAGTGGACTGACACAAATTATGTTAAGTGAAAGAAGAGTAAAGACCACATACTATATATTTCCATTTATGTGAAATATCAAGGAAATGCAAACCTATAGAGGCAGAAAGTAGCCTAGTGGTTATCTAGTCCTGGGAATAGAAATTAGGATTAACTGTAACTGCAGAAGGGATTTTATTGGGATGATAGAAATGTTAAAAAACTGGATTGTGGTAATGGTTTCACTACTCAGTAAATTCACTAAGTCATTTAATTTGACATTCAAAATAGGTGAATTTTGTGATGTGTAAATTGTATCACAATAAAGTTTTTTTTAAAAATTCTGCTATTAAAGGTAAAAATCAAAGCATTTAACATGTATAAGATGCTCTACAACAATATGTTACGTATACCAAAGTCATTGTACAAATGTGAAACCATAAATGAAGCGAAAACCAAACAATGGTTGGAACACGATGTATTTTCTGACATGTACATAGAAAATTTTCTGAAAGGAAATACAAGAAACTGACAATAGTGACTTTTCCTTGGATGGTGGGGATGAGATAAGAAGTTTTCCCTGTAAATCTTTTTGTATTTTTTGAGTATGATGCCGGTACATATGTATCACCTCTTAGAAAACAGAAGTAATTACACACTGAAGAAGCATCAGTATACCATAACCAAAATATACACTCAACATTGGAGAATTCTTACCAGAAAATGAAAATGGTGGATATTCCCCTTCGTGGACAAGTCTATCAGTTAATAAGTGATCCTCCCAGATCTAATATTTGCCCTGCAGTGCTAAGAATAATTCCTTTTTTTAAATTAAATTCCTTTATTGGTACATTGTAGGTATACAACACAATTACATTTCTCATTGGGGATTGTACCTTTACATAATGCATATTGGTTCTTATTTTTTCCCCATTCCCAGACCTCCCTTCACGCCATCCATCCTTCTCTCTTTACAAAGACTTTATTTCCATTTTTTCCATTTCTTATCATTTTTCCTTTCCCTTCTTTCCTTTCCCCTGCCCCTACCACTACCCCTACCCCTTTGGACCTTTTCTTCCTATTCGCATTATCAATTATTCATTCTAATCATTGGTACATTTTAGGTATACAGTATAATGACATTCATGATTGGAAATTTGCACCATCACATAGTCTCTCTTGGTTCTTATTTTTCACCCTTGCCCAGCCCTCCCTTCAACCCCTCCATTCCTCCCTATTTACAAAGATTTTGTTCCTATTTTTCCATTTTCTCATATTAATTCCATTCCCTTCTATCCTTTCCCCTAGCCCTCCCACTCCCTTCCCCTTTACCCCTTTTCTTCCTATTTCACATTACCTATTATACATTTAGTCCTTATTTACAGTTTCAGTTTCTCACACCAGAGAAACTATTCAGAATTTATTCATATGTGTCCTATTTATTTCACTTAAGAGTATCACCTCAATATGCATGCACTTAGCTATAAATGTCTCCAATTTCTCATTTTATATGGCTGAGTAGTACTCCATTTTATTAAAAAACCACATTTTCTTTATCCAGTCTCCAGTTGATGGGCATTTGGGCTGTTTCCAAGTTTTAGCTGTTACAAACTGTGCTGCTATGAACATGGGTGCACATATATCACTGTGGTATGATTCTTTTAATTCTTTGGGGAAGATCCCCAGCAGTGGAATAGTGGGGTCAAATGGGACTTCCAGTCCTAGTTCTTTGAGGTATCTCCATACTGATTTCCACAGTGCTTGCACCAGTCTACACTCCCACCAGCAGTGGAGCAGGGTTTCTCTTTCCCCACAGCCCCGCCAGCATTTGTTATTGGTTGATTTCATGATAGCAGCCATTCTTTCTGGAGTGAAGTGGAATCTCAGTGTTGTTTTCATTTGCATCTCTCAAATGACCAGTGATGTTGAACATTTTTTTCATGTATTTATTTGCTATTTCTACTTCTTTGTCTGAGAAATGTCTGTTCATTTCAGATGCCCATTTTTGTATTGGGTCTTTCAATTTGGGAGGTCTGATCTTTTGAAGTTCTTTATAGATTCAAGATAGTAGACCTTTATCTGAGGAAGAGCAGGTGAAGATTTTTTCCCACATTGTGGGTTGTCTCTTCACACTGCTGGTGGTTTCTCTTGCTGTGCAGAAGCCTTTGAATAAGAAGAGATCCCACTTGTTGATTGTTTGTGCTAGTTCATGGGCAACTGAGGTTTTGTTCATAAAATCTTTTCCTACACCGATGTCTTCAAGGGTTCTACCTAACCTCTGTTCCAACTGATTCAGAGTTTCTATTTTAATATTTAGATCTTTAATCCATTTTGATTTTAGTTTAGTGCATGGTGAGAGACACAGGTCTAGTTTTAATCTTTGGCAAGTCGAAGCCCAATTTTTCCAGCACCATTTATTAAAGAGGCTATCTTTCCTCCAGTGAGGGTGTTTGGCTCCTTTGTCGAAGATGAGATGGCTGAGTGTGTCTGGTGTTGTTTCTGCATCTTCTAATCTGTTCCACTGGTCCTCACGTCTGTTTCTTTGCCAGTACCATGCTGTTTTTATCACAGTAGCTTTGTAGTAGAGTTGCAGGTTGGGGATTGTGATACACCCTGCCATGTCTCTGTTACCTAGAATTGCTTTTGCTATTCTGGGTCTCTTCTTGTTCCAAATGAATTTGTGGATTGTTTTGTCAAGGTCTATGAAGTATGCTGCTGGGATCTCCATTGGAGTTGCATTAAATCTATATAGCAGCTTTGGAAGTATGGCCATTTTCACTATATTAATCCTTCCTACCCAGGAGCAGGGGATGTCTGTCCATTTTCTGATATCATCTTCAATCTCTCTTTTCAGAGTGCCATAGTTTTCAGAGGAGAGGTCTTTGATTTCTTTCATTCGGTTGATTCCTAGGTATTTCAGTTTCTTGGATGCTATTGTGAAAGGAATTATTTGCCCTATTTCTCTCTCAGTGAGTCTGTCATTTGTGTAGAAGAAAGCTATTGATTTTTGAGTGTTGACCTTGTAACCAGCTACTTTAGAAGACTTTTGGTGGAGTTCTTGGGGTCTTCTGTATAGAGTATCCTGTCATCTGCAAATAATGACAATTTGACTTCTTCATTTCCTCTCTTTATTCCTTTTATTTCTTTCTCTTTTCTAATGGCCGTGGCTAATGTGTCCAGAACTATATTGAACAAGAGTGGTGATAGTGGACAACCTTGTCTTCTTCCTGACTTTAGTGTGAAGGATTTCAGTTTTGGACCATTGAGTATGATATTGGCTGTTAGATTTTCATAGATGGCTTCTATCAGTTTGAGGTAGAGACCATCTATTCCAATTTTTTGTAGGGTTTTTATCATAAATGCATGTTGGAGTTTGTCAAATGCTTTTTCTGCATCTATGGAGATAATCATATGGTTTTTGTCCTTGGCTCTATTGATATAGTGTATTACATTGATTGATTTGCGTATGTTGAACCATCCCTGCATCCCTGGAATGAATCCCACTTGATCAGGGTGTATGATCTTCTTGATGATCTTCTGCATTCTGTTTGCCAGTATCTTATTAAGGATTTTTGCATCTATGTTCATTAGTGAGATTGGCCTATAGTTCTCTTTTTCAGTTGGGTCTTTCTCTGCTTTGGGGATCAAGGTGATGCTTGCTTCCAGAAATGAATTTGGGAGTATTGCTTCCCTTTCAATTTCATTGAAGAGTTTAAACAGTAGTGGGAGCAGTTCCTCTCTAAATGTCTTGTAGAATTCAGCAGTGAAGCCATCAGGGCCTGGGCTTTTCTTAGTTGATAAGCTTTTAATTACATTTTCAATTTCATTGGTTGATATTGGGTTGTTCAGAATTTTTAGGTCTTCTTCGTTCAACTTTGGTAATTCATATGTATCTAGGAATCTGTCCATTTCTTCTGTGTTGTCCATCTTATTGGCGTATAGGTTCTGGAAGTAGGTATTGATGATCCTCTGGATTTCTGCTGGGTCTGTTGTAATTTCACCCTTTTCATTCCTAATTGCATGGTTTTGGGCCTTTTCTTTCCTTTTTCTGACAAGGTTGGCTAAAGGTTTGTCAATTTTGTTGATTCTTTCGAAGAACCAACTCTTGACTTCATTGACTTTTTGTATCTTTCTCTTAGTCTCCATGGCATTGATTTCTCCTCTGATCTTTATAATTTCTTCCCTTGTATGAGCTTTGGGGTTGTCCTGCTCTTCTTTTTCTAGAAGCTTGATGTGCAGCATCAGGTTGTTTAAATGGGCTTGTTCTATTTTCCTAATATGCATATTCACTGCTATGAATTTCCCTCATAAGACTGCTTTCATTGTGTCCCATAGATTCCGATATGTTGTATTGTCATTGTCATTTAATTGAAGGAACTGTCTGATTTCTTCTTTAATTTCCTCTGTGACCCATTGATTATTCACAAGTGTGTTGTTCAATTTCCACATGTTTATGAAATTTTTTGAATTTCTTTTGCTATGGATCTCCAATTTCATCTCACTATGGTCTGATAATATACAGGGGATAACTTCAATTCCTTTGCACTTACTTAAACATGTTCTATGTGTGAGTATGTGGTCTATTTTGGAGAATGACCCATGTGCAGCCGAGAAGAATGTGTATTCTGATTTTGTGGGGTGCAAGACTCTGTAAACATCTGTTAAGTTCATTTGTTCAAGAGTTCGATTGAGTTCTAGTATTTCATTACTTACTTTTAGTCTAGTTGATCTATTTGTGACAGTGGAGTGTTGAGGTCCCCCACTACAATTTTATTAGTGCATATATGACTTTTCATGTCCATTATTATTTGTTTTATATAGTTGGGTGCACTAGTGTTTGGTGCATAGATATTTATGATTGTCATCTCTTCCTGTTGGATTCTTCTCTTTACAAGGATGTAGTGTCCTTCTTCGTCTCTCTTAATCAGTGTTGGTTTGAAATCTACTTGATCTGCCAAGAGGATAGCTACTCCTGCTTTTTTTTGGGTTCCTGTCGCATGGAGTATTGTTTTCCACCCTTCAACTTTCAGTCTATGAGTTTCCTTTTTAATTAAGTGAGTTTCTTGTATGCAGCATGTTGTTGGATTTTGCTTCTTGGCCCATTCTGCCAGTCTATTTCTTTTGATTGGTGAATTGAGACCGTTAATGTTGATGGCTATAACTGAAACGTATTGACTTGTCATTGCCATGACTTTTTCTTTTTGTTGGGTTCTCTCCCTTTACATTGAATTTCTTGTCATGCCAGATGGGCTCATTCTGCTTTGCTTCCTGGGTTTGTGATCCTCAATGTCTGTTCCTAGGCTACTGTGTAAAATTCTTTGGAGTGCTGTTTTGGTATTCATGAAGTTCCTAAGGGGCTCTTTGTCATGAAAGTATCTTATTTCTCCATCCATTTTGAAAGATAGTTTTGCAGGGTACATCAATCTGGGTTGGAGGCTGTTTTCTTTTAGGGCTTGGAATACATCACTCCAAGCTTTTCTTGCCTTGATGGTTTGTGTTGAGAATTCTGCTGTGATTCTCATGGACTTTCCTTTGTATGTGATTTGTTGCTTTTCTCTGACTGCTTGGAGTACTTTGTTCTTCTGTTGTGTTTCTGGAATCTGAACAATTATATGCCTATGTGTGGATTTTTTTTGATCAAGGCTATTTGGAGTCCTATATGCCTCACTTATCTGTATGTCAAGCTCTTTTCCCCTGCTTGGGAAGTTTTCTGCCATTATTTTTGTGAAGAGATTTTTTTTATGTCATTTGCACTCTCTCCTGTTTCTTCATTGAGCCCAATCAGTCTTATGTTATTCTTTTTTGCATCATCTAGCAGCTGCTGGATTGATTTCTCATGTTCTCTTATAGTTTTGAAGCAATTTTTCTTTTCCTGGTCACTAATTGCAGTCTTATCTTCTATATCTGAAATTCTGTCCTCACATTGGCTCATTCTACTGTGTAGACTTTCAATGGAGTTTTTCATGTCCTGGAAATCTATTTGCATCTGTTGTATGGATTCCATTTGCTTCTTATGTTGGGATTCCATCATGTTCCTGAGCTCCTCTCTACATTTATTAATCATGTCTTGCACTAGGGGCACAATTTCTCCTGTTATCTGAGAAATTATTTCTGATTTCATTTTTTCCAGATCCCCTTTTTTTGCCAGTTCAGTGGGTCCAGGTGGTTGAGTATCAGAGTGTTCCATCTTGTTTCCCTTTGAGGTTGCTGTAGGTGATCTGGAAGTCTGGTTTTGAGACTTATTTACCTGTTTTCTCATTTTGACTGGGTTGGGGGGCTGTTAGCGCCTGCCTGGATTACCTCCTCTGAGGTAGGTGAGGTGGGACAGGGGCCTGGAGCAGCAGTAGGGATGGTGACCCAACAGCCCTTTCCTGTGGGCTGGGAGCAGCGGGAGGGATGGTAGCCGGGAAACCCCTTCCTCTGGACCATGAGCAGTGGGATGGTGGCTCAGAAGCCCCTACCTCTGGGCTGGGAGGGGTGGGAGGGATGGTGACCGGGAAGCCCCTTCCTCTGGACCAGGAGCAGCAGGACAGAAGGTGGCTCAAAAGCCCTTTCCTCTGGGCTGGGAGCAGCAGGAGAGATGGTGACCGGGAAGCCCCTTCCTCTGGACCAGGTGCAATGGCACGGCAGCTCGGAAGCCCCTACCTCTGGGCCGGGAGCGGTGGCACTCAGTACCTTGGTCTGGTGGTCTGGTGTCCTCTGCATCTTTGTAGTGTGGAACCAGGTGGCTGCCTGTCTGCAGAGGGGTGATTCGGTGTCTTCCGCGCAACTGGGGACCTTGGTAGGGCGTGCACAGACTTGCCTGTCTGCAGAGGGCTGATTGGGCGTGTTCTGTGTGACTCAGGACCTTGGTAGAGTGTGCATAGACCTGCCTGTCTGCAGCGGGCTGCTAAGAATAATTCTTTCTCCTCCCGCAGTGAGACATTTGATAATACAGAGTTATATTAATGGCTAAATCTCTGTTTGAGATCAGAGATTTCATGTTTTTCTTGTCTGTCTTACCTCATTTCTGTGGGGAAACTGGGAAATAGTCTTCTATGCAAACTGTTCCAGGGAAAGGGATTAACATTAATATTAAATTAATTATTTAATTTAAATTAATTATAATTAATTAAATTAATATTAATAAACATTAAATATTAAATCATTAAACTAATAAATGTTATTAGAAGGTGGGTAGGGAGGCCCTATTCATATATTTGTATTATTTTGAATACTTGCTAGGCCATTGTTAACAAGGAAATATATTACACTATTTGGTTTTCTTTTCAACAATATTGGCCAATGTGTCAGATGCTTATGTTACTATGTAGTGATCTGTATTTATTCTTTCTTTTACTTGTTCCAATGATGTCATGCAAATTGAAAATGAGGTAATTTTTTTCTGAGAACAATAAGTTGGTATTACAGACCAGATTTCTCTAATGGAGTAGTTGACTTCTGAAGAAAACAGGGGACACAAACAGTCCTTTAGAGACAAAAAGTACATCAGTCATTAATTCTTTCCTATCCTCGCTATTGGACTGTGTGGCCCTGGTGGTAGAAGGCCTTGTATGTGAGCTTTTTGCAGGCAAGCCCCTCTCCTGACATTACATTGTGTAGGTGCACAGCCTTCTTTGGCCTGAGAAAATCCACAAGCATCACATTTTGGAGACTGTCTTGCCACATTCTGGTCCTCAACATGTCTGATCAGTCAGCCACGCAAACAAAGGCATCCAGGTCTTTGCTTGGGACTGCTGTAGTGTGTAAATAGAAATTTTTTTGGTTGGTGTGGGAGTGGGGTTTTGGAAAGGGATTATGATTTCCTCCAAAATGTACTTCTTTAATCCAGTGAATTCAAAATGAGGTCATTATTCAAATTAGTTGTAGCCGAAAGAAAGAAAGTAAAGAAAATCATTCACTCATAATAAGGTTATCTGCTATTCTCAAGCAAGTATATTTCCAAGCAGATAACATAAGAATTGATCCAATCTCATTTCATGTGCCCTGGTTACATTTACTAGGGTATTATTGTGCTATCACACAATTCTTAGATGCAACCCCACACTAACACCAAAGATGCTCTAACTTCCAGTTTGCAAGTGTGCTTTTAATTTAATTTCATGCAACATGGAAACAAATAGAAGAGAGTAGTGGAAGTGTGGATGTGTGTGAATTTGATCATCTACTTTCTCATAAAATAGAACACAGTAACTCACATGACCTGCTGAAAAAACATGGCAAACTGTTTTAAAGTAAAGCATGTATATTGTACATCTACATATATTTGATTACCCATTTTCAGTCTTTGTCCCAACAACATAACCATTAGCAGCATCCAACACAGGGGAATGGGGAGGGGAGTTTGACAGTTCAGTCAAAGGAATAATTTGAGGCTTTTCTGTACTTTTTTTGTTCTGATCTTGCAACCATTACAATTATTACCCATATGTAATGCTTTTTCTTCAGGAGAGTTCACAATCATACCACTGAGAAGAAAATGAAATTTGATCTAATTG